>NC_137920.1:77165210-77197710 GCF_963457725.1 Sprattus sprattus
TTCATCCACAAAACATCAGGCCAAAAGATGCGTCAAAGCACAACCCACCTTTTCGCTTCACACCACGCCTATCATTTTTATTGTTGACAATAGGATGATTAGGCTACTGTTTGTGGCATGAAAGCGCCTTTGGAATCGACCGTACAAATGTCTCTTTTTTTTATTTGGCCAAAACATAAATTATGTTTTTGTTTTTGTCAGGTAAGACATTTTTTTTGTTTCCTATTATGATTGTGACGTTATGCTTTCCCATTGACTGTCAATAATAAGCACGTGCTAAATAGTCTCAGATGATGCTTAATAGGCAAACTAGATAACCTATTATAAACTACTCTTATGTTAAATAATGTCAACAATTTGCCGGTGGCATGTCATATTTTCAACTCACATTAGCTTTCAATTAACAAGATAATGAATGGAACCTCCTTTCCTTACAATTTAGCCGTTTACCAACGTTTACTTACCATACGTTTTTGCGGATTTTAGTCTGCAAGTAAGAGCCACATCTGTTATACAAATTGAGGTTTTTACCAGACAGACACAAACTTCCACAGTGAACCATGAAGCGGGCAGTGGACCGCTATGCCACACGGTATATCTCCACCCCATGGTTTGGTCCCTTAACCAAACACCAGGGGTCACTGGTGCCGACACAAGTCAACATCTTGCTTCCCATTCTATTCTCAGCTTCACCGTTTACTGTAGGCTAATATCATCATAAGCACTGACATTCTTTTGGTAGCACGGTTCACTTCTATGAAATGTCCATACATACACGCACTCTTATTCGTTCATATCACATCTACAATATTCGTTAATTTAAGCCATAAAAGCCTAAATTAAATGCCAAATGAGTGCAGAATCACCACCCTCACGCATTCACTCCCACATGAAGAACATATCAAAATGCATTTCTATGTGTAGGAAGTCTGGTGAAAGACAGGATACCGCTGTAAACAGTGATCAAAAGCTCTTTTTATTGTATATTTATCCCATAAACATGATTACAAAACTTATCAAGTTACCAATATTACAGTTTTCACCATACAGGCTTGATCACAAATATGGAAACTTTTGTACCAGTTACAACAAAAAAGTAATACTAGAATAATTTACATGAAAATCTATAAAACAGCAATGAAATCACAAATTGTCAATATTTTTTTCTGACTGTTTCCAACAATATTTTACACTATAGCACAACACTCTAACGACAAAATTGGTCCAGTTACAAAATTCTCAACAAAGTTTCACAGCTTTATCTCAAGGGTCATAATTCCACTCTTCCACGATTCTGTCTTTTTGTAATTGTTTTGGTTTTTGAAACCATAATCTTGGCATTTGATATCCTTTTCACAGCATGAAAAGGCAGGACGCTTAGCCACAGCAAGAGACTTCACAGCACTTTCTAAGAAAAATATACACTTAGAAAATATGTTACAAATTGGCACACGGAAAAATATACAAGTCTTTTAATGTCAAGAGTTCATTGAGAATCATTGTGGCAACAACTCAAGACTATGTTAATAAAGTTCTTTTACTTGAAACAAAAGGCAAGGAGTATTTTCTAATCAATGTTTAAAATCATGGCAGTACATCAAACATAACAGTATATCATACATTCATAATTATGGGCACAATAAGAATTCAGTTTTTTTCCACAGATTCTTTTTTTCTAATCATATATCTTTTTTTTTTTTTTCAAAGTTCCAGTTTGTGTCTATTCTACCAGCACCATCCAAAGGCGAAAGTCCAGATGAAAAACTGAATTCATACTTTGACTCATGGGAGAAAGAAAAAAACGTACATTCAAAAAGTTACAGTTAGAAAAATCATCAGGTGGACTTCTCAAACGCTGCTGAGAACTGGGCCCCACTTGGACCCCCCAGGATAGCAGACTGTTGTCTGATATAAGCTGAAACATGCATCAGAGACACAGTAAACAAAGCATATAAAAGAGAAAACATATGTAAGTATGCAAGTTATGCCTCAAAATCGGCATGTAATTCACCCTACATTAACAGTAATGCATCACCGAACAAAGGCTCTTTTCGCAACAACAAACAGATTCTCTTGCAACAAACCCTGATATGTATACTTGCTCCTAAAAAAAAAAGGAGAAAAAAAAAACCTTCGTCATAAAAAAACTGTGAGGAATTGGCAATGTATGGTTTAGAAAGAGGTTTTTTTTCACCACTTGAAAGACTACATCACAGTACTGTATGTGTGACACCAGTGTCTGGTTCCTTTCTTCGTATAAGCCAGTAATTAGTACCATGTGCTCAATCTATTTGGCTCTCCTCATTGGTTGACTGTTGTAGACTGCTGGTGCCATAGAGACAGACTGTGTACCAAAACATGCACCCTTGAAATTCCTCTGCCCTTCAAAACAAACGATCCGATCAACAAACAAACAAAAAACAAAGTTAAAGACTGCAGCAAATGTATGTAGATTAAAATGTCTGAAGTGAGTTGTTCACTGTTTGGCACAATATTTGAAACAGAATTTTCATAGTCAGTAATTAGTAAATAGTGCATACGTTTCTATACAACATCAATAAATCATTCTTTAAAGATAGAAATAAATAATAAACAAATCAACAAATTCACACACACGTGCACACACCCATCCATCCATCCATACACACACACACACACACAAACACAGGACACATTCTCTATGCTAGAACTTGCCAGATCTGTTCATCAAACATCACCAGTGGACCCTGTTAACTGGACTGGGAAAAAAGATAAATAATGCCACATTAAAAACTGTACAAATACCAGCATTAACAGGCTGATTTTAGTCAACAGGCCGGAAAATCTCCTGACAAGACGTCTTACTCCCTGCAGAAACCCAAACAGGTTCACTGTTGGCACGATAAAGAGGGAATCTTGGGAAATATCTCGTAGCACAGGAAACCACTCAGATTCCCTGACTTTTGAGAAACTGAAGGCAAACACTTGCTGATTTGGCAAACAGATGGAATGTTTTTTTTTTTTTTTTTTTTTTTAAAGCATTGATGTAGATCCACTGAACACACAAAGACTGAGAGCTGTAACAGAAGAAAAAAAAAAAAAAACATTAACCATCACACAAATGCACTCTTTACCAAGGCATTTTCCGTTCATACAAAGATATAAAAATAAACAAAATGAACTCATAATATACCTTGAAACCATATCATAAAAATACAGAAGCAGCAATGTCCTAACAAAATGCAGCCATGTGGTTCAGATCCAGGAAAGGTGAACAGGAGTCTGTAGTCTTTGTGACAAACGTGTTTTGTGTCATGCAGGTTAGCCTAGCTCGTCTGTATGCTAGGTTGTGGCAGGGTTGGGTTGGTGGGGTAAGGTTTACATCATGCAGTTTCCTCTGGGATGCTGGAGTGCTCAAAAAAAGGTTCAGAAGGGTAGTGTGTACATAAGAGGGGGGAAAAGAACAGGGGCAATCAACCAATCAACTGAGGCCGGGGACTGAGTGTTACCTCTGTTTCTCAAGTGTTGCGTTCAGTGCTGAATCCTTTGTGGTCCCTTTGTTGAGAGCCAGCTCCTCACGCGCAAATTTGGCACTGCTCTTGTGACGGTACATCTTTTTGTGGGCGGGACGGTGCGGGACCGGGAAGCAGTCCAAACCGAGCGCCGGGAAGAAGTCTGCCGGGATAAGTTTGGGCGGGTTTTTTGCCCCGCGTCCTCCCCCCCCCTTCTTCCCTCTCCCCGCTGCACTGGCGCTACCCCGCTTCTTCCCGGCTTCCATTGGCCCTCCCAGGATCTTCAGCGTCTGGCTCTGGAGTGACTGTTCCCCTGGGGGTGGGCATGGCCCCCACAGCGGCTCAACCGACGCCCGCATGAAGCGCTGAACCTCCGCCATGCCGGACACGATGTTGGACAGGATGTTGGACGGCTCCTTGAACTCCTGCTGGTCGTCGTCGGACAAGCCTCCAACACCAGGCCACTCCCCTGTGAGGCCTAACATGGCGACTGAAGGAGAGTCTGTCCCGCACTGGGAACCCCCAATTTCTTTGCCTGCCTTTCCCTCCAGTATGGCTTTGATCTTTCGAGCAGATTTCGACTCCTGCCTGGGGGACTTACTCTGCTCGCCTTTGGCAGCTTTGGGGTTTTTAGTCTTTTTAGGTCCCCACTTGGCACCTTTCCGTTTCGGCCCTTTCTGACCTTTCAAACCCTCCTCATCCTTGCCGTGATTGTGGCTCTCGTCCTCATTTTCCTCGTCGGGACCAAAGGAATGTATCTGAAGCAGGTGAGTGTGTCTCGATGATCCGTTCACGTCCTCAAGCTCGGAGCTCACCACTCCACAGTCCCACTGCAGCTCATTGGCTCCAGGCTCAGGGGTGAAGCCTGCGCCTTGCCCAATCAGATGAGGGGAAGGGTTCGGAGTCTCAGGAGGAGACATCTCGGACAGAGAGGCGTGACGGAACTTGTCCGGTGTAAAGTTGGAGATGTCGAGAAGGTCTGTTGACTCGCGCAGCGGAGTCACTTCCTCCAGGCTCTGCTGCAGCACAAGCTGCGGGCTGCAGTGGGACAGGAAGTTGTCATTCATCTCGCCCTCTTCCCCCTCGCCTTCTCCCTCATGCAGGCTCAGGGAGCTGTAGTTGCTGGAGGCAACAGAGAGCGAGCCAAGGGAGTCGAAACTGACAAGCCGCCCAACACCACCGTCCCCTTGAGTTCTGCTATACTCCAGGTCCAGCCGCCCGGCACCACCGTCCCCTTGAGTACTGCTATACTCCAGGTCCAGAAGCTGGTGCTGCTCAGGTTGCAGTGAGTCCTCGCTGGACACAGCTCTGTTGTCTCCGACTGACGACAGAGGATGGTCAGTCAGCAGGGTCTGCTGCTTGAGAAAGCCAGAGTGCAGCATGGGAGATTGAGAGGGGAAAGGAAGTTGGTCTGCCTCCCCAGGCTGAGACGGCCACGTCTCGGGGTAGTTAGTGTCTGCGGCGTGATGTGCAGTGTCACTTGCGTAACCGTGGGCGTGCTGATTCTCTGCGGGGTAACCGCCATGGGCATTGGGGGACTGCGGAAGCTCCGACTCAGAAGGGGGTGAGAGAACGCAACTCTGGGGGGGTTGAAAAGGTACCCCAAGAAGGAACGGCTGGGACTGTTGCTGCTGTGGCAACGGAAAATAGGACGTGCAAGCATTGTTTGACGAATCAGATGCCTCCAGCAAGGTCTGAAGATAGCCTCCTAGGAGAGGGGGCACGTTGGCAGAAGCAGTGCCCCCCTGGGAGTTCAAGGTCAAAGTGCATTTGTCTGGTGCGTTGCTGCTGGTGCTCACTTTTGAGTCTTGGGGGTTTCTTGTGCGTAACTCACCTGGGGTACCACAGACACTGACTACCTTGGCTAACGGGTTAGCCTGTGCCTGGGCCTGGGCCTGGGCCTGTGCGTCGGCTAGCTTCTTAGCCCTTAGACGAGCCTCACTTTTGAATTTCCTCACCCGTACAGGTTTGTTGTCCTTGCAACTCTCTTCACTCTCTTGTCTTGCTGCCCTTCTCCTTGGCCCCGGACCCACGGGGCAATCCAACGTGACATTTCCTAACGCCACCTCATCACTCACAGGCATTCTGTCTCCCAATTTCTCCGGTTCAGTTGTGTTCTTCTGGAATGATGTCACTTCCTGTCTGCTGCCCGCAGTGGTTTTTTTTTCCACCGCATGAATCCGTTGGATCCTCAGCCGGTTGGCAATCCTGTATCTACGTTTTTTCAGACCGGAGCTGGGTGACAATCTGCGGCCATTGAGGTGTTTCACGTTGTTGCCTAGCGCCAGCTGCTCCTCCTCTTGGCTCTGCCAAAAGGCCTTCAGAGGGGCCAGCTTCTCATACTGGGTCAGGGAGTCCTCACTCAAACTAACAGGGGTGGTCGATGCGTCCACTCTTCCCAGTTTCACCGTCATATGTTTGACTCCTTTGAAACGGTTGATGATGATGTACTTAATGACGACCGGTGGATCCTTCCGGTGGGACTTCCGTCTCTTTTTAGGGCACCAGTCGTCATCTTTTTCCCTTTTTTTCCCCCCGATTTTCGGCTTCGGCTTCTTCTCCGCGTGGTTCTCCGCGTTCCTCTCGCTCTCGATGGAGTCCACGTCGTAGAGGTAGTCCTCGCGGAAGGCCACCTTCCTCTTCGCACGGAGCCGGTAACTCAGCTGGCTGGAGGAGCTGGAGTTCTCGCGAGACAGATTGCCGTGCTCCCGCCGTGCGAGCCAAGAGTCGGGGGACGACCCCGTGCAGGAGCTGTCGTCGTCGCTAAACTCCGCAGACTCCCCGGGCGAGCTGCTGAAGTCGAATAGCGACTGGCTGGCAGGGCTGATGATGGGGGTCGTCGAGAGGGCATCACCTTTGTCCATATCCCACGATTCCGGCTTCTCACTCGACGTCTCTCGCCTGGTGCATGCTGGGAAGAAGCCGAGGTGTTGTGCCTCCTGCTGAACCAAGGCGTCGCCGTCGCTGCCGCGCTCCTCCTCGACTCCGTCTGGGAAGGACTCGTATCGGATCTTGAGCGAGCAGACATCCCCAGCCAGGGTGGTGTCCTCCTCCTGGAACATGTAGTTCTCCACGTCCTCCTCGCAGAAGAGGTTGACAGCCAGCTCGCTGCGGGAGCA
The DNA here is from genome assembly GCF_963457725.1 of Sprattus sprattus. Lineage (NCBI taxonomy): Eukaryota > Metazoa > Chordata > Actinopteri > Clupeiformes > Clupeidae > Sprattus > Sprattus sprattus. The sequence continues at coordinate 77,171,821 of NC_137920.1, forward strand.
GAGGTCCAGCAGCTCCATGCGGCTCTCGCTGATGAGGGACTCCAGGCAGCTCCAGTCCTGCGTCTCCTCCTCGCCCAGGCCTTCGTAGATGCTGTGCGCCGCCACCGCCGGGTCCCCATCCGACTCGCTCCCCTCTCGCATCGCCCGCTCTGCCGCTTGCTCCTCGGCGGATGATAAAGCCGGCGCAGCTCCCGCCCCCACCACCACGTGGGCGGAGCCACTGAGGAGCTGATCCGACAGGACCGGCTCCCCCGATTGGCTGGAGGATGAGCTGAGGCACTGAATGGTTGAGGCTGGGCAAGGTTGGAACTCCTGAGTGAGGCCTAGGACGGACTCACAACATTCAGGCTCCGTAGAACCTTCGGTGTGAGAACTCAGACAGTCACCTCTCCCCTCACTGCAGCCGATACAACTGCCACCTCCACAGCCACTGCTACCGCTGCAACCCAACTCCATTGAAGAGAGAGGAGCCTTATCGTCGCAGCTCAGAGGCCAAGGTTTTACGGACGTGGCGGCGCAGGAGATGGAGGAGAGGGAAGATAAGGAGGAAGAAGAGGAGGAGGAGAGTGGAGAGAGTAAAGAAAATGAGGAGAGGGAGGAGAGGGAAGAGAGAGAAGCTGGCGGGGCCGCGGCCTCATCAGGGATATCCACGAGGCCTGGGGAGGATGAGGGAGTCAAGACCGCTGGGCCTTGGGCTGGGACACTGACTGTGTTAGGCGTCAAAGTCGGATAAACAGCTGGGGTGCAGACTTTCAGATTGTGGAGCTGTTCTATTGTTGACTCTGGAGCTGAAGACAGAGGTTGAGGCGAAAGAAAGAAAGAAAGAGAGAGAGGAAGAGACAAAGAGAGAAGAAAGGGTGGAGGGAGAGAGATAGAGAGAGCAAAACATTAAACATATGACATTATATGTAAGAGAAGAAATTATGTTCAAAGGTAAAACTCAAAATTTGTGTGAGACAGAGAGAACTCGTTTTAGCTGGTGACTGAAAAATGGGTGTTGACAGTAACACACCCATTACTGCATTTCATATTGACAGTAATTGGGGGATTTAAATGCACACCAACAATGATAACGGTCCTAGCTGAGTTTTCATGTCTGCAATCATTTTCTCGTTGTGGCTCCTAGAGTCCCTTCATTATTGCAGCACTCTGACTTCTCAGTTTGCTTCCATATCTGTCTCCAATTGTATTCCTTCTCCTTCTCTTTTTCGCCCGGTTCCCACCAATTACTCTCTTATTTTCTCTCTGTACGCGTGTAACCACAAGAAGGCTGAAATAAGTATGTGCCACACCTAATACTGTACGTGTGCAGATGGCTGCCGGCCTCATTTTACAGGCAGAGCGTTTTTTTGTAGGTGTTATTCAGCAGAGACATCAAGTGTGTGCAACACCTCAATGTTTAGATGATGACATCATAGGCAAGGTTTCCCCCTAATCAGCACATAAAGTTACAGGCAACATCGGAAAATTAGCCTCGAGTTCAATTCCTACCCCCAATTTTTGTATTCACTGCGATACAGCCTACTTGGTGAACAATGGATCCTGTGTTTGAGTTACAATAATGGGTTTTCTACATTGTACAGTGTCTATTTCTCTGTAGCTTTCTAAAAATATAAGTAAAACAAATAACTTTTAGGTACAAATTCGAGTTTTTTTTAGCTTTAGTTTGAGCATCCACCTTCAGCCACGTACCTCTCTGTTGAAGGCAGCCCTTGGGGTTCTGGAGGACATCCATCAATCATCAATAGTTATAATTCTTTCGGTGCATCTCTGCCCCGTGTCCAACCTACAATAACAAATAAATACAATTGTATTATGTAAAGGTACATATACATTACAATACAACGTGCAGGTGAAATACTAGTTAACCATATTTTTTTAACATTGGGAATTTGTATTAAATAAACATTAAGGTCAAGTTGACTGTAAGAACTGTAAGAAATTGTCTTGCTAATCTGTTTACCGGTATGTTCCCAAACTGGTGTACCTCACCCAGTCTGTCAGATCAAATAAATGCTTTAAGAAATTAACTAATTTTCTTGATGACTAATGACAGCATTAAAGTATCTGTCTCTCATGCGCAATTGCGCATACAGTATTTGATTTTAGAAATGCCAATCTAAGACCCAGTAGCTTCTAGGTGAAAATATGAATGCGTCAGAAAAACACAATAAAATGAAGGCCGTATTCATGTCATGCCGTGCTGCACAGAACACAAAACAGGAGCGGAAAATCAGAGCAGATTACTAATGAGAGGCCGCATGGGATGTGACCACTTCAGTCAATAATGCATAGGCCTAAATAAAACACGAATTAGGATTGTTTATTGTATTATATTTTCTGGTGTTTTATTTCTTGGAGGACCCTTTCATATCAGAGGTAACAGAGGTTGTGTCAAGCACATTTGTTGCCTTTCTGAGGGTTCAGCTCCAGATTAAACCTCAATATTTCTCTCTCTGCCTTCAACAACCCGTGTTGTCCTTGTTTGGTTTTACCCAGTGCTTTGTAGTATTTGTGCACTAGCAATTATGACTTGCCTAAGTGTGTAATTTCACATCACTGTGATGAAGGAAGACAACTCATAAAATGTGACGCAGTGTGTTCTCCTTACCCCCCCCCCCCCCAAAACACACACACATACACACACAAACATACACCCATTATCTGCAATCCACTGTATACACATTGTTAACATAACATTATAAAATATTGAAACATTAGAGCATTCTCCACTGCGGTAAACCTACACTCAGATTTCTTCTAGCCCATATTCTGTAACATTTTGATCCTTTATAGCCCCATTCATCCAGTCATACAGATATTAACTCTTTATTACGTCATACTCTCCTCTTCTCTTCACGCTCTCCTCTTTATGAGGTCCCAAACAGCAGCTTCTCTAGACCAGTGGTTCTTAACCTCATTGGAGGAACAGAACCCTGCAAGCTTCATCAGTGCATTCACTGAACCCTTCGTAATTTGAAACATAGAATATGATTTCTTCAAAACATAGGTATATATAAAAATCAGCCCGACATTACTAGTGTGAAGCGGGCTATGCTGTGTGTGTGTCTTGCCCCATGCCGAACCCCTGAGAGTCTCACAGCATAGCCCGCTTCACACTAGTAATGTCGGGCTGTTTTTTATATATACTTATGTTTTGCTGAGAGTGACTCAACAAACCCCTGGGGTTCGATCGAACCCTGGTTAAGAACCACTGCTCTAGATCAAATCTGGCCCTGTTATGTTTACGTGTACATTCACTCCAGGAGACCTCGTAGTGCGCACTAATGACTAAATCTATTCAATAAGACAAAATGCACGGAGATCAGGTAGGGAAGTGCACGGTACATTTTAAAATCTAAATAATATCAAACAGATACAGGGGGGTTAGAGGTGTTAGACGAGGGGCTGCTCGCGGAAGAGAAGACTGCCAGATCCGTTTTTTTTTAAGTTCCCTGTATCTATTTGATATTAATTAGATTTTAAAAAGTAAACCTTGAGTACTGAGTCATGCTGGCTCCCTCGTTTCAGAGTGTAGGTGTAAAAACTGTGATGAGCCAGTGAGTGCGTTAGTATTTTTTTAATGACAACCCTCTCGGTAAACAATCAGCCGACCACAAATAGATGAACTTCTCGTTGCTATTTAAAGGTAAACAGAAACAGTTTTTTCGTGTAAATGTTCAGAAAGGCAATAATGGGATGTACTTGAATAGATAGTATATTTTGTGTCTGCGGCTTTATATTGTCTGACATGTTCCTATATTTTTCCCCTCATGCATGACTGCAAAACTAGCACTGTCTTTAACTTCAATAATATGAAATTATATTATCAATTCATTAACATTACCAGTTCATGATAAATCAGTTAACTGACTCCACCTTTCCTTCTTGCAAGGTTTTCAGGCATAACACTTACATTTCTAAACTCGGGCTGACAGAGCTCCTATCAATGGAATCCTAGCGAATGAATCACTGCTATGCTGCATATGGGATTAAGGATACTGATTATGACCTGAAGACAATGCATACATACATTCACATATAAACAGGCCTTCCAGTTTTAACACAGTGCTTGTAGAACATAATGTATAGCAGTGGTTCTTAACCTTATTGGAGGTACTGAACCCTGCAAGCTTCATCAGTGCATTCACCGAACCCTTCGTAATTTGACAAATCAAATGTGATTTCTTCAAAGCGTAGGTATGTATAAAAACGGCCCGACATTGCTAGTGTGAACCGGGCTATACTGCGTGTGTCTTGACCCCTGCCGAACCCCTGAGAGTGGCTCAACGAACCCCTGGGGTTTGATTGAACCCAGGTTAAGAACCACTGATGTAAATCAAACATCCATGATTGCAGCTTCCCAACCTGGGTTGTCTTCCATGTAACTCGGCAACTGTTTACAAAAACAGAACCAGTAGCCCACAACATGGGGTGTCTCAGACAAACATCACCAGTCATCAAGAAGTGAGTGATCTTGGAAATCCTGGACTAGATCCTAGACTCATGACTGCTACGGTATTTGCAATCTGTTATCTACAGCATGCAAGTGTGCGGTCTACACTCGAGCTCTCACTACAGTTGTCCGTAATCACATTTCATACTGAAAACAGGTCCTGCTGATCAGTCTCTTCATTGTCTATACCAGTGGTTCTCAAACTGTGGTACGGCTCCCTCTTGGTGGTACTCAGGCAGTTTTCCCATTTTTTATGACTAGGATATTAATCATTAAATATATTTAAAAATCATTAAAACAACTAGATCCCTATAATTTAAGTGTTTTATTTATCTGAGCCATGCTTATTCTCCTGAACAGGAATTATAGTGAGGTAATAACAGGGTCAATGATAGTTACAATGGTGGTACTTGGAAAGCCAAATATTTTCTGAGGTGGTACTTACGCTGAAACGTTTGAGAACCACTGGTCTATACTGTGCTGCCTGATCCTGCCTCCTATCCCCTTCTTAGTGAGGAAAAGAGTTAGGGCTTTGATGCACAAACAGTAAACACAAACATGCTCACTCTCCTCTCAAAAGCTATCAAGAGCGAGCATATTGATTGGATCAGACACATTCAAAAATAATATGCCCCAGTAAGCTTAATCATTTATTTGCTCACAGGCTTTTGTTCATATATCAGTGTGTGATTATGATAAGTCAGGGCAAATAACATTCCTCCTGGCTGCTGATTGGATGGGAGTGGAAGGACTAGTCATGTGCATCAGAGCTTGTGCCACAATGCAGATGTCTGGGAGCTGCACTCTTCCTCTGGTGTGAACATTCACTATTAGAAGAGGACAATAAGAGTTTCTCTCCTGGTGTGTACATCACTATTAGAAGAGGACATTAAGAGTTTCTCTCCTGGTGTGTACATTCACTATCAGAAGAGGACAATAAGAGTTTCTCTCCTGGTGTGTACATTCACTATCAGAAGAGGACAATAAGAGTTTCTCTCCTGTTCTTCCCCTGGTGTGAACATTCACTATCAGAAGAGGACAATAAGAGTTTCTCTCCTGGTGTGTACATTCACTATTAGAAGAGGACATTAAGAGTTTCTCTCCTGTTCTTCCCCTGGTGTGTACATTCACTATGAGAAGAGGCCATTCAAGAGTTTTTCCCCTGGTGTGAACATTCACTATGAGAAGAGGACATTAAGAGTTTCTCTCCTGGTGTGTACATTCACTATCAGAAGAGGACAATAAGAGTTTCTCTCCTGGTGTGTACATTCACTATCAGAAGAGGACAATAAGAGTTTCTCTCCTGGTGTGTACACTCACTATTAGAAGAAGACATTAAAGAGTTTCTCTCCTGGTGTGTACATTCACTATGAAGAGAGGACAATAAGAGTTTCTCTCCTGTTCTTCCCTTGGTGTATACATACCGAACGTTACAAAAACGTAAATGTGTATGGTTCCCTTGACAGCCGGGGGATGTTCTGCAGCACGTCCCAAGAACATCCCGAGGACATTGCGGTGACTGGGAAACGTTCAATAGAGGTCCTGGGGACGTCCCCTGTTTGTGGGGTTTGCATTTATTGGCTAACTGATCAAGGTCAATTAATAGTCCAGTTTAGAAAACTATAGTTCTATTAAGCCATATATGTGGAAAATTATAGAAGGAGTCTTGAACCTAGACGGATTCTTAAAGGAATGCAGTAAAGCAAAAAAAATTGTCAGAACTACAGTGGAATCACGCATATCCTGATTGAAAGCAGCAGTACGGCGTAATGGTCCAAAAGTAGTGATCTAACTACCGAACAAACCCCAACAACACAGTTGGTACTGATACAACTATTGCTAGCATGCTAACATGTGTCTTTTTTGCAATACAGTTGGTGATGTCGTGCTGTAAAATCTTTTCTTTACATTTGCGCAGGGTGATCAGACCCTGACCACCAGTTGTTTGACCTTGACACAATCTCTCGCCCATCCCCTGACTGACATAATCCAAATAATCAAAACAAAAGCTCAAACTTTTACAGATTTCAATCAACTGCATATCTTCAGTTCAGAGAAGAGTGTTTATAGCACTATAACACCCAGGGTACCCATCTTTAACTGTATTGTTACTTTTACATTTCGCAGACGCTTTTATCCAAAACGACTTACAAGGATATAAATACACATTTTACATTTAACACTGATGGCACACTGCACATCAGGAGCAATTAGGGGATTCAGTGTCTTTCCCAAGGACGCTTCGACAGGGAATCGAACTAGCAACCTTCTGATTACTAAACAACTTCTCTAACTCCTGTGCCACTGTCACACCAATACACACACACACACACACACACACACACACACACACACACACACACACACACACACACACACACACACACACACACACACACACACACACACACACACACACACACACACACACACACACACACACACACACACACACACACACACACACACACACACACACACACACACACACACACACACACACACACACACACACACACACACACACACACACACACACACACACACACACACACACACACACACACACACACACACATGAACTAGCAACCTTCTGACTACTAAACCACTTCTCTAAGTTGTTTTAGTGTGAGCAGCTTCCCTGCATTACAGCAGTCAGATGACAGCAAAGCAACAGAATATCTGAAATTGAAACTATACTGACAGAAGGATATCCAGTCATACAATACATCAGGAAATCAGACAGCCACTGAGAAATTAGTCATTTCTGTGACCATGGTACATAATAATTTCAAAGGTAAAAAGGTAAGCCTGGAAGAGTTTCTGTTTCTCAGAAGAGTTAGACGATGAAACTAGAACTGACATGGGTGAACTGACATGGGTGAACTGACATGGGTGAACTGACATGGGTGAACTGACATGGGTGAACTGCATGGGTGAACTGACATGGGTGAACTGCATGGGTGAACTGACATGGGTGATCTGCATGGGTGAACTGACATGGGTGAACTGCATGGGTGAACTGCATGGGTGAACTGACATGGGTGATCTGCATGGGTGAACTGACATGGGTGAACTGCATGGGTGAACTGACATGGGTGAACTGACATGGGTGAACTGACATGGGTGAACTGACATGGTTGAACTGACATGGGTGAACTGCATGGGTGAACTGACATGGGTGAACTGACATGGGTGAACTGACATGGGTGAACTGCATGGGTGAACTGCATGGGTGAACTGCATGGGTGAACTGACATGGGTGAACTGACATGGTTGAACTGCATGGGTGAACTGACATGGGTGAACTGACATGGGTGAACTGACATGGGTGAACTGCATGGGTGAACTGACATGGGTGAACTGCATGGGTGAACTGACATGGGTGAACTGCATGGGTGAACTGACATGGGTGAACTGCATGGGTGAACTGACATGGGTGAACTGCATGGGTGAACTGACATGGGTGAACTGACATGGGTGAACTGACATGGGTGAACTGACATGGGTGAACTGACATGGGTGAACTGCATGGGTGAACTGACATGGGTGAACTGACATGGGTGAACTGACATGGGTGAACTGACATGGGTGAACTGCATGGGTGAACTGACATGGGTGAACTGACATGGGTGAACTGACATGGGTGAACTGCATGGGTGAACTGACATGGGTGAACTGCATGGGTGAACTGACATGGGTGAACTGACATGGGTGAACTGACATGGGTGAACTGACATGGGTGAACTGCATGGGTGAACTGCATGGGTGAACTGCATGGGTGAACTGACATGGGTGAACTGACATGGGTGAACTGCATGGGTGAACTGCATGGGTGATAAAGATGCTTCTAGACAAATCATAAAGTAATTCAAACTTATTTTACAGAGGCCCTGAACATTCAGTGTATCTTGATGCTTTGCTTCAGATTCGTTTCATGCATGCAATTGCCAGGGCAGGAAAATGTAAACAACTGCAATTTAGGGGCCAGATCATGACAACAGATAAACAATGTGCATAGAGTGCATTGAATATTGAGAAATACTCAATAATCAACCCTTCTTATTGAAATATTTTTCAAAGTCAGGCATTATTTCATGAAAACAAAAATCTACACATTGCACACTACTGCAGCAACTAGAGGCACCGTTTCGCTATTGCATTCTGTGAGGTGGCCACCAACTTGTTGGTCCTCCACACACAGACAAACACACATGTACCGTCCAGGGATGAACACAATAGATGTGTGATGAATGCTTACACCAACCACATACCAACAGACAACATTTTGATTCTGTGACATTCTCAAATAGATAGGCATGAGGAGTGCAGACATACCACACGACATGGCAATATTTGATGTTATAGCTCTAAAAAGGATGCCATTTGGCCGCTCTGTTTTAAACTTAATTTAAAAATATCAATGCTATTGTTATTAGGCCTACTGAAGGCTGAGCTTTATCACGAAGACATGCTGGTCATCTAAATGATCCTTCAGCATTAACGTGAAGGTCATCTTGAAGTCAAACAAACACAAAACTAACGGTGCAGTAGCCCTGTTTGTTCATGCATCTGTGTTCTACAAGCGTGGAAAATAACGGGACAGGAACCAGACTCCCGGCACAACATCGACTAGTTTTACAACATTAAAAGGTAGGTTACCTGTGGCAAATACCGAACAACAACAATAATAATATATGGTAATACAATTTTAAACATTTGTATTGGGTAATCTGTTTCAGTTCAGTCAGTAGCTATTACAGGCGTGCTCAAAAAAAAGTGCCGCATGTTAACATAACCTGCATGTAGGCTATATCACTTCTTCAAACTGCCAATAAACCCGAAAAAGAGTATACAGACAGATTACTGCAGCATGAGACGCAGCATCGCACACTGTAGGCCTAGTGTGCACAGAGGAGCATGTTCTGACGTTTTATTTTCACGGGAAGGGAATGGTGTGTGTGAGAGAGGACGGGTACTGGGGGGCAGGGCATTATTATTGCCTGCATAGAGCAGCACAACCAGCCAAATCGATGGCCGGCCTTTCGCATTAGCATTCATTCAGCAGGGTGTTCAGTCTTTCTAAGGGCTAGTGTTATGACAAACAATTGACGTATATACAGCTAACAAGGTTACGCATAGAACTCTATCAGTCTCACGGGAGTAGTGTATTCGTCTTTCCCTCGCTGTTGCATGCTCACATCAAGCATCTTGGGCTGATCCGCACCGTATCGGTCTTACCACCCTAGACACCACCACGGCCGCCGTATCACCATCAACATTACCCGCGTTTCATGCGATTAAGGAAAAAGATTACACCGCGTGCGATTCCCACGCTGTATTTTGCCGCAAGCTCACCTTGTTTTTAACCCACGAGCCAGGACTCTTCTCTGTAGCAGCAGGTGGACGCGCCTCTCGCGCCGCGGATCGCCTACCACTCCATTTTTATTTCCCGATGCTGTTCGGTTCCTAGGAAACAATCAAAGCTCTGCCCTGTCCCGATTGCTCTTTCATCCTTGTGGTTAACATGAGCGCGGTGGCTGCTGCCATACAGACAACAACTGCGTGGGCTACTCAAGCTGTTTTTTCTTTTTTCTGTGGATGTTTTTCTACCCACAGCTACACCCCGTCCCTGGTAACGACGACGCACTCATGCGCTGCTACCCCCCCTTTTGAGACCTGCCATAAAGAGCGCGCCCACACATAGTTCGCGGGATCGCGCTTAGCGTGCCCGGCTAAGCAGGTGCAGCGCTCTCGGGAGTAGCTAGACTGGCGAGAGAGTCTGCTTCAGACTACTGAACAATTCTTCCAAAGTCATAAACTTGGCATGTGGACAAGAGAGTATGTGCTCCATACTATACTGTTCTCTAACCAGCTACTTCATTTTGAAGAAGCCTAATTAGCATTGACGTGAACTGGGCTAAGCCAACATCCATCATTCTATCTGGAAGGGTCACATTACCCATTAATGAGCAGTGGTTCTTAACCTGGGTTCGATCGAACCCCAGGGGTTCGTTGAGTCACTCTCAGGGGTTCGGCAGGGGTCAAGACACACACAGTATAGCCCGAATTTGTGGTATGGTGTCCTGTCCTAAGAATTTCAGTGCCCAGTCCGACTCTGTTGTTCTGTGTATCTGACACTTAAAGACTTGACTTGACTTCACACTAGCAATGTTGGGCCGTTTTTTATACATACCTATACGTTTGAAGAAATCATATTTTATTTTTCAAATTACGAAGGGTTCGGTGAAGGCACTGATGTAGCTTGCAGGGTTCAGTACCTCCAAGGTTAAGAACCACTGCATTAGAGCCTATAAATAAAATAACATTTATGTACATCCTTCTGATCAGCCCTTATGTAGTGTTCGGTCAAAAGTGACCGTTTTGAAACTTATTCAGACTTTAGTTTTTAATCAAAATATTTCCTTTGATCTCAAACTCACGAGGATCCATGACGGCCTGAATGCATAAAATAAATTATAGTAAAATGTATGAACTTTTTTTTTTTTTTTTTTTTTTTTTTTTACAAATAATTAGAATTTGTTACATTTGGTTTGTTTCCGGTTAAAAAATACTTAGCCTTCAAATCTAAAAGTTTTTGGATGTCACATTTCAATGCAGTCAGTTGGGTACTGAGATGAATAGGGGTGCATTTTCATCATGAATCACAAAAAGCATTCTTACAAAAAGCATTATTAATATTTATGCCAGGCTAATCAATTTTAATCTATTCTAAAACTATGTTGTGAACACAACCATGAGGGTTAAACACAGACAAATACATAGCCAAATCCAAACTTCGGACTCCTACTGCCTGGGGCAGGGAAACCTAGTTCAGTGTTGCAGTAAGACAGTTATTCCGCTGTTAATACCATGTGCCTATCACTATGACTGCACTTCCTGGGCTCTGGTTCAACCCTGGTCAGAGGATTTGTCACTTTTTGACCATGTGATGTGGATGGGGTATATTATATTATTATATCATATCATATCATATTTCTATCCAATGGTCCTCTTGAATCATCAGCTGAGGCTAAGGGTCGAGAAGAGGAGGTGATGCAGCTTAGATAAATGACCAGCTACCTCTTTACTTTTGTTCTGTTGCAATTATGACAGAGGCCAGTGGTAATGAGCTGTTCTATGTGTGTGTGTGTGTGTGTGTGTGTGTGTGTGTGTGAGTGTGTGTGTGTGTGTGTGTGTGTGTGTGTGTGTGTGTGTGTGTGTGTGTGTGTGTGTGTGTGTGTGTGTGTGTGTGTGTGTGTGTGTGCGTGTGTGTGTGTGTGTGTGTATTTATGTGTTGATGTTGATTAGTCAGACTTACTCATCTGTTGACAAAATATACTGAGTGTACTTCTGTGTGTGCTGCTGCTCATGTGTGCTGTATTGTGGAGAATGCATCAAGGTTCACAACTCAGGCAAAGACTCAACACCTGGAGTGCAACCTTCCCTCTCACTCATTGCCACAGGGTCAGGGGCGTAGCCACATGGTGGCCAGGGGGGGCCACGGCCACCATTGGTCAGAGAATGGCCACCCTTCCGGCCCCCCCAACCTCACAGCACAGCAAAAAAAAAAATAATAATGCAAAAAACCCTCCTGAACATAAACGGCATAAAGCTGAAATAAATTCATTAGCATTTTTTTTAATCAAGTCGTCTTATATTGTCATTTGTCACTTACGCTACAAGCCCCATATTCGCAGCATGTGTGTGAGTTTAAAAAAAGTAGTTTTTGACCACCCCAAATAAAAGACTGGTCAGGGCTGGCCCCCCCTGAAATAATGTCCTGGCTACGCCCCTGCACAGGGTTGAATGTGGCCTTTGCTATTCTATCCTATGCACTCTGGCAGCCTTCAGAAGTCACACTGGCCTTGCACACAGCCATGACTCATCTGGTGGTGACAATAAGAACGGTCTGTGATTGTCTGCCAATACTCATTGTTAACTAGCAGCCACACTGTCAGGACACTAGCCATGATTTGGTGTTGAGTTATATACGTGTTGGACCGCATTCATTACACACAACAACTATTCATTTCTGGTATCATGATACTAACAATATTATGGCTGTAGTTCTATTCATTGTGTTTTATGACCCTCACAACCTTGTCAGATAGACATTTTTCATGATAGAAAAATTCCTGGTATTTTTAAATCATATAATTGGCATAGTCCAATTAAAATATCAACCACTAAACAGGAGAAGCTCATAGCCTACTAGCTCTCAAGGTGAAAATAACTTGGTCAAGTAAAGCCTGACGTTATGCACTGATAACATCTACACAAGTAAAGCCTGATGTTACCAGTAATAACATCTACACAAGTAAAGGCTGATGTTACGCTCTAATAACATCTACACAAATGTAAAGGGTTGGTGAAAATGACTGAAGAAGTACAAATGAGTAAAGGCAAAACATTTTTGAAAGTGAGTGGCAAAAAGGTGGGGCGTTTGTCAGACACTCACCAGTGGACCAGCCTGTGAACTGATGCCAGTGGGCTGGCATTGGTCCACTGGCCTTTTGCTTTCAGGAATATTGCATGGGATATGGCTGAACTAAGTGTACATCTCTGGCAACACTCATGTCACTAGTACATTTACATTTACATTTACATTTAGTCATTTAGCAGACGCTTTTGTCCAAAGCGACGTACAAGGGAGAGAACAATCAAGCTAAGAGCATTAAAAACCTGGTGTAACAATAAATACTGCTTATAAAACGACATGGAAAGAATAAAAAAAGAAGTGCGGGCCTGTTGCTGCTTAAGTGCAGGTTGAGCCAAGGTGCCAGTAGTAACAAGGTGAGAACTTTAATATAGTGTTCCAACAGGAATATGAAGAAAATATTGTGTCTTTTGTCAGTTAGTGATAGGGGACGTTTTCACACATTGCATAGGTCAGCTTGATGTGGGGAGGTGCACGGTTCAAGGTTCAAACTGAGGGGTCAAGTACAAAGCAACTTCGATATATTGCCCTCTGGTGGCGAGAGGTTTGAAGTTCATGCTGTTACGTTTCTTGCCTGGGACAGTGTGGCCACAACAACACTGAAATCATTCAGGGAAAGATGGCGACTCGAGTCCTCCGGAGTGTGGGGAACGGCCTCAACCAGGCTGGAAAGGGGCTCCGAGGGAACCAGCAAGTTTCTCTCACGATAAGGTGAAACCTCCGTTTCAGAGAAAGGACTCGATCAGATTCATTAGAATTGTTAATGCAGTTGCACAAAGTGTTCGTAGTTACTTGCTAACGCACACAGCTAACATAGCTACCTTTGATTTAGGTGCAAGTAGTTGTTCATACACAGCAAGGGACTGGGCTCTCTTGGTGGAGCAAGCTAATCAGTTAGCCACTTGATTCACAAGTTATCAAAACAAGCGACGCAGAGCTTTTACGTTCCCCTTTGCTAAGCATGTTTGCCCCATTTCTTTTGAAGGTCGATATAGTAGTTTTCCAACTGAACTATACGTTTTGCACTGCAGACAAGTGTTTTACTGGAAGTCCGAGCTCATTGGCGTTCACCCGTGGGTCTGGAAAGCATTGGTAATCTTAGGCTAGCGGTGATATCGCCGCTGAATTGTCGCTCAAGGTCATTAAGACGTAACATGTGACTACGGGGTTCTTGCTTTCGTAGAGTCTATTCTCCAGTTACAATTACCACTTGGATTGTTATTTGAAATTGTTTCAAATAAACTTGCCACCAAATGCAGCTTGCTGGCCGCAGTACAACTTTTGTTATGACTAAAGCTCACCCCTGAATGATTCTTTAAAAAAAAAGATCAGCTATTTTGAGCATAAACTTGTTAACCTTTAACTAACTTTGACCGCATGCCTCCTTACAATCTAGATTAAAGAGGGAAGTGCCAAATCTAGTACAATGAAAGTTTTTAAGAAAAAAACTGACCTCTAATGTCGTTCACCATTTACTCTCAAAGTTTGATTTCATATATTCGTGCAACAGGTGGATCCAAGTTAATGAATTGCATTTGAAGCAGTTCTTGAACAACGGTGTTGAGTGGCCAAAATACCTCTGACCTTTTTGGAGTTGATAAAAATAACCATGTGCCTGTTGAGTTAAACACCCGTTTCTACATCTCCAGGTCTCTCTCTGCAACACCAAGCAAAAACCGTGAGGACAGCTGGTTCAAGTCTCTCTTTGTGCGCAAGGTGGATCCCAGAAAAGATGCACACTCTCATCTGCTTGCCAAGAAGGAAGATCACAACCTCTACAAAATCCAGTGTAGGCTTACAACGGCATTTCAAAATTCTATGCTTGCAGGGTGAACTTGGATTGGAGGTGCCAAATAGTCTGTTAAAATAAGGGTGATGGATTAAGAAGTGTAAAGGTTTACTGCTACAAGTGACGTGTGTCCTGACTGGGATTATTTCAAACAAGTGTTTCTTTTGTAGTTCACAATGTCAAACCGGAGTGCTCAGATGCCTACAACAAGCTTTGGTGAGATCCACTAATATGGCGACTCGTGTTGAATGCTCCAGTGGCAAAACCATTGAAAATGTGGCATACTTTCACGCATATTGATATTCATTCTTAAACAGCGTTTTGAAAATTCATGACTGCAATTTCAGTCATGAAGTTGCCCCTGCTTTATGCAAATGCCTGGGGAGAGTTTAGTACTATGCTTGTAGTGTTTTTATCATTAGTTTGTCACAAGTTTTGACCGGTTAAGATAATTCCTCTCTTCCTTCACAGTGAGGAAGTGCTTCCCAAAATCCACACCGATCCCCAGTATACCTGTGAGTTGGTGGGGACCTGGAACACGTGGTACGGGGAGCAGGACCAGGCAGGTGAGCAACACGAGAGCATCCACTCATCCGCAACTCACCTGGGATTTCAGGCTTGATGACAATAACATGAAAGTGTTTTAGGCCTTTAGTAATTTATACATATATATATATACGCTGTACATGTACAGATTTCTTTCCATTTCATATACAGTATATATATTTTATTTTTATTTTTTTTTGCTTCATGGAGGGATGATTGTTGTAAATGTGAGACGTGGCCCTGGCAGAGGTTAATCTATGGCCTCTGTGAAGCTTGCCTTTTGAGGTTTCTTCTTAATGCTTTTCTGTGTTCCCTAGTTCACCTGTGGAGATATCGTGGCGGATATCCAGCCTTGAACGATGTAATGAGCAAGCTAAAAAAGAATAAGGTGACTGATTTCAGAGGACGTTACTTTGTGTCATATCATTTACAGTAAATGTGTAGATATTTTTGGACAGATATTGAAATTGAAATCTGATTTAAAGGGGTGGAAAGATTCCGTTTGAACAGCCACGTATTCGCTCATTCAGATTGCTTCCTATAGGTGGAAGGTTTGCACATATACATGTCTTGTCTCGTGATGAGTCACAATTTGAGCACTGGTTAACAGCATTAAAGCGTAGCTGTTTTTCCAGCTTTTAGACTTGGTACACGTGAAATGGGACAAGGGGCTGAGAGCCTTACAGCTCAAAAACACATTAAGGTGTACGGTACGTCTTTAATACAATCAGACTGTAGTAGCGTTAAGTATTCTGAGACAAAAAATACCTTAGAAATGCATGGTTTATGCTGTTCCAGGTGTTTTGTTTAAAGCTCTATAGCTTCATAATACATATGCTTTGATGTTCATCATGGCCCAAGGCTTTCTGTGGCCTTTGTGCTCTCCTCGTACGGAGCTAGGCCTACTTGCAACCTGGTAAGAGTAAATAGGTCATAGGTCAAATATGTCAGAAAAGACACGAGTAGTTGTGGTCAGTTCCTAGCAATGCTTGGAATTAGCGTTTTAAGTCCTCCTATGTTTCTGTTCTTAATGCTAAAATGATTCAAATGATGTTGGCACTACTGTTAGCGTCCCCCTCAGGAATTGCTTTTGAAAAGTGGCATGAGATTTCTGCCTATAGCATCACGGAGCAAGTTTGGTGCTCTCCGTGCAGAATTTCCCTACGGGGGTTAATACAAGTTTATCTTAGTTTTTCTTATCTTGCGTTTAGTAGACTTAAGTGAACGGGAAGAAATCTTCTCTCCTCCTAGAGTTTCAAAAACAGGAACGCTAATATCTGAAAGGTCCATCTTATCTTTGATGCAAATATATGCACAGGACAACAAGGGAAGTCTTAATCTGTTCCGAATTCAGAATGCTTGGAATAATAAACTGAACGATTCATGAATTGCTACATTTTTCTATTTCTAAGGAATTCGCGGAATTCAGAAGTGAACGTGGAAAGATGCTTTTGTCCCGTCGAAACGAGCTGCTTTTGGAGTTCAGCTTCTGGAATGAGCCTGATCCCAGACCTGGCCCGAACATATACGAACTGAGATCATACCAGCTCAGGGTATGTGTGGGTCCTTTACTTGTTTACCTGTAACTCTGTCTAAGTATGTTTTTATTCATTTTAGGCTTAATCTTAGGAATATTGAGGTCAGATCAGAGTGGTTAAACTGCAGAACAATGTTCTGTAATGCTGAAAACTTAAGCAACTGAGCTGTCGTCTTTGTTAAAATCAAGAACAATGTTCTGTAATGCTGAAAACTTATGCTACTGAGCTGTCGTCTTTGTTAAAATCAAGAACAATGTTCTGTAATGCTGAAAACTTATGCTACTGAGCTGTCGTCTTTGTTAAAATCAAGAACAATGTTCTGTAATGCTGAAAACTTAAGCTACTGAGCTGTCGTCTTTGTTAAAATCAAGAACAATGTTCTGTAATGCTGAAAACTTATGCTACTGAGCTGTCGTCTTTGTTAAAAACAAGACGTCCATTTGCATATTTAGTGTGAGGAAAGTGAACCATTGCTGACTGATGATTTCTGCTTTCAGCCTGGGACTATGATTGAGTGGGGAAACTATTGGTAAGACCTTTGCTTGTTTTCTGTCCATTAATATAAACGTGTCAGCAGATTTAAGCCAATATATAACCCAATGAACGTTCAACCAAATCGTGTTTTTTATTTGTAGGTTAACTCTTAGTGACAGTTTTATGAAAATATGATAGGACTTTAAAGGTGCCTTGTGTAGGATTTAGTGCCATGTAGTGGTGAGGCTGCTGAATTACAACCAACTGAATACCTCTCCCTCACCCCTCCCTTTCCAAGCGTGAAGGATAACCTACCGGCCGTAAAGCGCCGTAAAACACGAAAGGCCCTCTCTAGAGCCAGTGTTTTGGTTTGTCCCTTCTGGGTTACTGTACAAACACGAAAGGCCCTCTCTAGAGCCAATGTTATGGTTTGTCCCTTCAGGGCTTCTGTAGAGACAGGAAAGGCCCTCTCTAGAGCCAGTGTTATGGTTTGTCCCTTCTGGGTTACTGTACAAGAGAACCCGCTTCCTTTAGGCTCATTCAAAGCTAATGAAAACCAAATTATTCGTTCTAGATGCCCCTAAATCCTACACATTTTACCTTCAATGCGTAAAAACGGCATGTATATGGCACCATACTGTATATGGAAGTGCAAAATCTACATATTATGGTGTTCACTTATATTCACTGCCTTGTTGCCTCTACAGGTTATAGTAGCTGGATTTTATAAATGGTTTGTTCATTTAAGTATCACCTAATGAATGGAGCTCCAATGATTAATCTGTTACTTTAAGGAAAGATTTTATCTTGCCTGCTGCAATTCAACTGATATGTTTTGCTTGCTATGACTGGAATGATGAATGGTTTCAAATTCCTTAGTTTAAAACTATAATTTCCATTCCACAATGAAATATAAACCATGGGCAACACTGATTGAATGAAGGATGCTGATTAAACCCAATACTGTACCACACCAGGAACAGCCTCTCAGATCAAGGGAAAGCCCCCATGTGGCCTGTACAGTCTCAGTTAACATATTCACCTCATAGATTATTATATCAAGATCACATATTCACATCAAAGATTATTATGATCAAGATCACATATTCACATCAAAGACTATTATGATCAAGATCACATATTCACCTCATAGACTATTATGATCAAGATCACATCTTCACCTCACAGATTATTATGATCAAGATCACATATTCACCTCATAGACTATTATGATCAAGATCACATATTCACATCAAAGACTATTATGATCAAGAACACATATTCACCTCATAGAATATTATGATCAAGATCACATCTTCACCTCACAGATTATTATGATCAAGATCACATATTCACCTCATAGACTATTATGATCAAGAACACATATTCACCTCATAGACTATTATGATCAAGATCACGTATTCACCTCATAGATTATTATGATCAAGATCACGTATTCACCTCATAGACTTATGATCAAGATCACGTATTCACTTCATAGACTATTATGATCAAGATCACATCTTCACCTCACAGACTGTGATCAGAGATCAGTCTTTCTGTTAGTTGGTGACATGATGTAGTCTGGGCGAGCACTGAACGCCAGGCCTCTCAGTAATCTCAGCTGTTTAGTTCTTAAAATGTCGTGTCGATGCACATATATCCAGGTGGCCATCAGGACATCTAAAGGTTTAAGCAGAACTAGGGAGTTACCTCTACAATGATGTTTTGGAAGTCACAAGGGGTTTGGCATAAGATTTTCGGAAGCTGTGTGTGATGAAGAGATTTGCTCTTCTAGGTGATGTGTTTGGAGGGCCATTAAATTGCAAACCAAATGTTCAGTTTCTAGTTACTTCAGTATGCTGTAGGGCAGCACAGGTCGGTCACACATACAGCAACAAGAATGGGAGCATTCAGAGAATGCAAACCTCCGTCTTGTGACCTTGACCTTTGACCTTGACATCTGAAAATCTAATCAATTATTTCCATTATATTACCCAATCTCCCAAAAAAAGTTTGATGGAAATCGGTCCATGTGTTTCTGCGTAATCCTGCTGACAAACAAACAAACAGACAAACAAACAAACAAACAAACATACAGGGGTGAAAACATAACCTCCTTGGCGGAGGTAATGATGTAGATGTACTTAGACTCCTGGGCTTCCTAGGCACCTTTCCCATAACAAGAGGACACTAATAACGTTCACTCACTCAGAGCAGTGGAAATAATTTTCCATTTTATCACACGATCTACAAATACGTATTGCACCTTTTGATTCATGATAATAATTTCAAAAAAATCATGTACAAAATCTGTCATGATCCAAATCATGCCTGTTTCAGATAAAGGATTTCCTGCTGATGCTAAGTTGCTATAAAGTTGTTCAGTTAACAGCAGCGCCACCTGTGGGTGAGACAGTGGTGCTGCCATGGTAAAGCCATGTTTTGTTTGTGAATAATGACGTAGAAAAAACCCGTGTTCTGCAGGGCCCGAGCCATTGAGCTTCGCCAGGAGAACCAGGAGGCCGTCGGAGGGTTCTTCTCTCAGATTGGGAGCCTCTACATGGTGCACCACCTCTGGGGTGAGTCAGCAAGACGGCCGGGTCCTGACATGGGCATACAGACTTTTTGTTTTTAAATTTAAAAAATATATTATTTTAATGTAGTCTGGCACGCTAACAGCGATGCATACTTTTAGGCATCATCATAATGTGTGTTAGATGCCACCCTTGCTTTCTATGTAGAGTGAAAAATGTACTGAAGTCCAGAGTTCATGTTGTAAATGGACCTGTGTGATTTTTAAATGTGTAGACAGAGACTTAAACCTTACTGTTTGTTTGATTGACTGCGGTTGTCATGGCGACTGTGGCTAAGCTAAAGTGATGTCATTCTTGTGTAGCCTACAAAGACCTGCAGTCCAGAGAGGAGACTAGGAATTCTGCCTGGAAACATGAAGGTTGGGATGAAGCTGTCTACTATACAGGTGAGATCTGAAACAGGTAGAGATGAGGTTACTACACAGGTGAGATGAGGTTACTACACAGGAGAGATGAGGTTACTACACAGGTGAGATGAGGTTACTACACAGGTGAGATCTGTAACAGGTGAGATGAGGTTACTACACACGTGAGATGAGGTTACTTACTACACAGGTGAGATCTGTAACAGGTAGGTCTGTTAACTAGACTTTTTGCAGTTTTATTTGAAATGAATGAAGTTAATTTTAAAAACATAGTAGAAGGTGAAAGATTGTTATCCATTTTATATTTATTTTGCACATAATGCAAGTTGTTTATAGAGTTGTGCATAATTTGCATAATAGGTGTGAAACACCACAAACGTAATACAAATCTGCGCTTTTCAAATGTAATAAGTTCCCACAAATGTAATACAAATCTGCACTTTTTAAATGTAATAAGTTCCCACAAATGTAATACAAATCTGCACTTTTTAAATGTAATAAGTTCCCACAAACGTAATACAAATCTGCACTTTTTAAATGTAATAAGTTCCCACAAACGTAATAACTCATTTATTGAGGTAACAAAAATAATAATTTGTGGGAAGGTACATATTCAGATTGAGCTAGTCCTGTGTGTAATATGTCCAGATTATAGTTAGAGGCAGAGCAGCCAAATTCAGAAGTTACCTTTTCTTACTGTTTTGTTTTTTTTCCAAGTATTTTGTGACTATTGTAATAACTGACAAACATAGCACATCACTACATGATTACATTGCCAAGCTTAGCAAGAATGGAGTGAATTACTTAATTCACTGTTTGTCTAAATCATACGGAGAGTTTCCTCTGCCATGTGTTGGCATTGGGTCTCCAGCAGCCTAACTGGTATCTGTTGGCATTGGGTCTTCAGCAGCCTTACTGGTATCTGTTGGCATTGGGTCTTCAGCAGCCTTACTGGTATCTGTTGGCATTGGGTCTTCAGCAGCCTAACTGGTATCTGTTGGCATTGTGTCTTCAGCAGCCTAACTGGTATCTGTTGGCATTGTGTCTTCAGCAGCCTAACTGGTATCTGTTGGCATTGTGTCTTCACAAGCCTAACTGATATCTGTTGGCATTGTGTCTTCACAAGCCTAACTGATGTCTGTTGGCATTGTGTCTTCACCAGCCTAACTGGTATCTGTTGGCATCGTGTCTTCACCAGCCTAACTGGTTTGTGTTGGCATTTTGTCTTTAGCAGCCTAACTGGTTTGTGTTGGCATTTTGTCTTTAGCAGCCTAACTGGTTTGTGTTGGCATTGTGTCTTCACCAGTTAGTTTCTTTAGTCTTTTTTGGTACTTGTATTTTTTTCTGAGAAAAACTGGCTGGTGCTTCCAACTTCCGGTATCCCTGTATGATTTGTGAACATGCGATGGTGTGTGAGTCACTATGGTCATCGGCCCCTGGTTTGGCTTTAGACGGTAATGATAGTCTGGGTGTTGTCTTTTCTCTCCTCCCCTCCCCAATGTTATGCTGTAATACTTCCCTATCTTTAGCCAGTTTCACTCTGGCAGGGGGACTGCCAATGAAAACTAGCCTTTTGGCTACAATTGGGTGCATTTACATGTTAATGTTTATTAATGCACACTGTCCCTCTTCATCAAATAAACAAATCAAATCAAAATCAAATCAAATAAGCTGGTTTGGCTTTAGATGATTAGCTTGCTTAAAACAAAAGAAACACAAGCTCATCAGCCCACTGGTTGTGGTAGTGGAGCCAAGCTAACTCACCTCGCTCTATTTAATTAAATAAAGAAAATAAATAAAGAAAATTGTAAGTGTACTTGTGTGTGTGTGTGTGTGTGTGTGTATATAAGTGTACGTAACATTGGCAACAGTTCTTATGTTTGTTAACAGGGTATCACGTGTCACTAATTGTATGTGTCAGAGACATGCAGTATGAGTTTTCAATTGGTTAGTGTTAAGTGTGATTAGTCTTCTGTCAAATGAACCATGTCACTGAAAGGGTTCTTAAATGAAATATTCTCCTCTCCTCTCCTTTCAGTCCCTCTTATTCAGCACATGGAGTCGAGAATAATGATCCCGACAAAAGCGTCACCTCTGAAGTAGGGTGTCGAAAGCTCTCCTGCAGGTGAAGATGAAAACTCATTTCTATGGAAACGACCCACCTGTGAGGAATCCAGCAGCCTTGGACAGCCATCGGATTTGAAAACGCGCTAGCACGCTTTCCTTTGTTTTAAGTGTTTTTCTCTCTTTCTTTCTTCACCACAACTGATTGCAGTTCTAGACAAAACAAAAATGAAAAGACATCATCTTGTCTCTCTAAATGTTGCCCCCAAAAAAACTGACAGTTAATATCAAATGGTTTCTTGTGCAATCCGAAGCATTCTTACACAGCCATTATGACAGAATTTTGCTGGTTTAAAATGCTGAACACTCCCTCTTATGCGCATTTATGCATTTCACTAAAATATTTATTGAACAAAATCAATGTCTGATGTTTATTTAAAGTGAGATGATCATGAACATGCCTTCGAAGTTTTTTTTCCCATTTTTTTTTTTTTAAACCAGAGGTCACAACTTTGACCCAGAGGTCAGATTACTGAAAAGAAACTTAAAGAGTGTGTCCCATAACACTCCCATATCGTGTTAATGAGTCAACACAATAAAGCCATAAAGTAAAACTGGAACTAGCTGTCTGTGCAGCAGAGGGTTCCTGCACCTTTTCCTGTCAAGAAAATATTGAATATTATCATGATATCACAGATGAGGCGCCAGGCGTGGTTGGATCAGATTATTTTTGTTACTTTTGTCGACCGAAGAGCCTCCAGCTCAGATCCATTTAAATCAAAGTGATTTTGGACGGTTCTCTGACGGTTAAAACAGGTTGGCTGCTTGATCTGTGAAGAAGCGCACAGGCCTTTTAGTAGTGTAGGTCCAATCAAATACTGGTTCTTTAATTGTGGTTACGGTTTGGATTTGTGAGTTGACTAATGTGTAGTGAGACGCAAATAAATGTGTTCTTTGTGGAAAATGAAGTGTTTGGTGATCTGCTGTGATTTTATTAACATAGAATACATGAATATGCATTGTAATATTTTTCTACAGTGATAATGCCTTTGCCTCTATTCAAGGAAAGTTTGTCGCTGAAAGTAAGCCATTAAATTCATAATGTTAACAGTCTGCTTTTATACCTGCCACTTGCTGTGTGTGTAAGAGAGAGAGTGTGTTTGTGTGTTGTGTCTCAGTCGCATCCTAAATGCTTAGAGTGAAGTGTTAAATTAATTCACAGGTGTTGCAATATTATTATCTATATTGTAACACTTACTTTTGCTTGAATAAAATGTATTTTTTGATCCGATACAAATATTGCATTTATCTATCCCTGTTTCAAGTAGACCCGGATTGAATTTACTAAATCAGAGCTGCGTTTACAATAGCAAACAAGGCAAACTTTTTAAAAACTGTTTTTCGTTCATTGTGAACGTTTGCGAACACATACGAACGGTCTGAGGAGTTCTTGGCGAACAAACATGTACATTGGACTGAAAGCTTCCGCTTAAATCGAACAATAAGGAGTATTTACAATTACACAACACGTTCAAATTTAAAAATGGAAAGAAAACGCCTTCGCCTCGAACATTTGCCACTCCGAATTAAAACGCACCTGCTCTGATGTGTTCAACAACTAATCAAGAGCGCCAGTTTTGAGGTCAGTGAGTTAATCCGAAAGGGGAGAACAGACGCAGGATTTGAGAATGACTGCTCATAACATTGAACGGGTGAAACAAGGAAATGCGGATCTCACTGTGATCTCACCAAGTGAAGAAAAACATGCGATACATGGTGATATTTTTAGACCGTATAAAGGTCCCGGTAAGTACTCTCAAGAATGTTGAATGATACACCCTCCCTGACGTCACACTCCATGATGACGCTCGCGCCCTATTTCCACAGACAGGTAAGACAGGTACACTGGCATTTCTCTTGTCTCTCGCGCACACCTCCCTGCCCTGCTGTGGTAGCTTTTGTTGTTGAAGAGCCCATGATGGACTTAGTTGCTTTACCTGAGACAGAGGACCAGCCTGAGACTGAGGTCTGTATCGGGCAAAGTGTCTGCACACCTCAGACCATACTAGAGGGACTGGTGGCACCAAGGCACTTTGGGAAACCCCGCATGGCTACTCGGGGGGAAGGAGTGGAGATTGTTGTCACAGACGCTGAAGGTTTGAGCTCTCTTCAGTCACCGCGGCGTGAAGAACTGAAGGAGTCAGACTCGACAGAAAACGACGTTGGACATGTTCTCCCGGAGAACAGTGTCCTCTCGGAGAACTGTGTCCTGCCAGAGGAGAGTGAGGACCCTGTGCCACTGGCAGAGGACAGTTTCGGGCCGGCCATGAGCTCTCCCCTCAGGCACTACATTGATGGGACTGTGCCGGATCTTCTGCGGAGTGGGAGCAGCCCCCTGCGAAGGAGAGTGTCCAGTCCAGTGTCTAACACGGTGAGTAGGACAGGACGTCCGCAACAGCAGCTTATACACAGAGCACAGGGAAGAAAGCTAGTCAGCTTCAACTGGACTTCAGATACAACAGATTTATAAAGGCTGTAGTTGAGGGTTGCTGAAGGAGGGGGGGGAATGGGCTTGTTTGACTTAAGGGCATGGCTGAAAGTAGAATATTGAAACAGCTGTGTGCTTTCTAGATTTGCCATTCTCAGTAGAGAATTGGTAACTAGTGAAAACTGTGTGTGTGGGGGGGGGGGGGGGACAACTGTTCAAGTACTGTGTTCAGTGAGTTGTTAAATTCCGTCTGGTTTAGCCAGAAAGACAACATTCCATGTGCTCTGCTGGTTCAAATAGCAATGAGTCAGCGAGGCCAGGACAGGTGATATGTGGACATATGGATTAATAATGTGGATTTATAATGTGGATTAATAATGTGGAAAGTTTTTTACTAGACCGTTCTTGACCGTATGGGGGGCATACTTACAACTTTATTATACATTCACACTCCTTCCCCCACACCACCCTCTCTCACTCACACACACAGACACACACACACATGGCTAGGAACAGTTCTGGATATAAGGCTGCATTTTCCACATTTACTGCAGTTTGTCACAGCGTCTCATTATGCTGTGTGTGTGTGTGTGTGTGTGTGTGTGTGTGTGTGTGTGTGTGTGTGTGTGTGTGTGTGTGTTCCCTGCAGCTGAAGGAGGTCCGTCGGGAGGTGGAGCTATCTCGGCGGAGGAGCCTCAAACTAAAAGCACAGGTGGAGAAACTCCATAACCGGAGCACCCAAGACTGGACCCAGCAGAGACCACAGGTACTGCAGAAGACAGGCCCGCACTTCTTTTTCTTTCTATGTCGTTTTCTATTTTATTTGAAAAAAATAAGCAGTATTTATTGTTACACCAGGTTTTATTGCTCTTAGCTTGATTGTTCTCACCCTTGTACGTCGCTTTGGACAAAAGCGTCTGCTAAATGACTTAATGTAAATGTAAAAGAAGGGACCACGTGCTGGCTAACACTGACTAACGCTCAGTCAGTTCATACTACAGGACATAATGGTGTCTAAAATGATAGATCTGGCAATTATTCACTTTCATTAGGACGGGACATACTACTACATTCACTGGAATAAAACAATTTAATGGATTTAGTTTGTTAGGGTGTGTTTTGACACATGACAC
>NC_137920.1:77202710-77220210 GCF_963457725.1 Sprattus sprattus
AAATATAAACATGTAATGCCCATGCAGTTCACTCTAAGAAGAGTCTCGGCCTTGTCTGATGCAAATCCAGAGTCAACTGCTGGGTGGGAAATGGATAACACAGAATACAAACTCGTGCTGTTAATGACTATATACATTTAGCTGAGAACACTATGGTTAATATCTGATATTGGAAAAGTATTTCATAGTCACCCCCATCATTCTGACAATTATCAAGTATTACCTAATAACGGACAAAACAAGACATTTTAATCACAATAATTTGACATCATTTACAATACCTGACTTGGACAAATATAACATCAACAGTAAAACATTGAATTGTTTATAAATTACATAACGTCTGTTGAGGTTAGCAGTGCATATATTGTGTCCCTTGATTCTTTATGTAGTGTTAATATTATATTATAATATTATATATGCATATATAATCTTTACATGTTAACAAAGAGCACAGCCCAGAATACAATACCAGAGTGCTCTTTGTACAGACTGTCCATTTAAAAGGTGGCAGTTCAAGTCTTAGGGCAGTTTCTATGAGCCTCCTGAGAAAGCAAAAAGCACTATACTGTACACCGCAGTGTGACTATAGGCTAGGTGCACGAAATACTCAGTGTGGGCTGTTTGTTTCTTGTTTAGCCAGGTGTATTTGAACCTGCCGCTATTCTGAATGTAATTAGTGTCTACACGTCCTTCTTTATCGTAACGCTGATTCACTAGGTGCAACACCCAACCAGGTCCGTGTAGACGCTAATTACATTCAGAATAGCGGCAGGTTCAAATACACCTGGCTAAACAGGAAACAAACAGCCCACACCGAGTGTTTCGTGCACCTAGCCTATATGGTCTCACACCATGCTCTTCAGATCTCTCACACTGTGACGTTCACACTAGACTGCCTCACAGATACTGTCAGCATTATGATATACACACAATTTAAAAGAATATGTGGTCCATTTGATGACTGGAACATGAATAGTAATTATATACTCAGTTATTGTCGAGCTCTGTAAAATGTATGCTGATCAGTTCATGTTTACAATTATTGAAGGTCAATTATTACGTAGCATTAACAATTAGTGAGTGTGTGTGTGTGTAGACCGTTAATGTGATGCCCCTGCCCAGTGTGCACTTCATTTACTGACAAATATCCATTGGAGCAGGTTGGCAACCGTTGTGTGATGCCTTCCCACTGGAGTTAGCCCTAGCTGCCTTAGGTTTCGAATACACATAAGCGTTTTTTAAAAATGGGACGCTAGAAAATGCATTGATTCCGATGGTACGGCGCGCTTTACGTGTGCGCCTACGCAAAGCGCGCCAAACCATAGGAATCAATGCATTTTCTAGCATCCCGTTTAAAAAAAAAAACGCTTATGTGTATTCGAACCCCTACACATGGCACTATCATTTAGCTTACCCTGATCCTCTCACCTGTTTATGTCACGTACACAGAGTAAGATTTGTATTCTGAACTTAATATCAAACTAACAAACCAACTAACTACATTTAATACTGGTTCCTTGTGTGGAAAAGAATAAGAGAGAACATGCCGATTGTCACCATTCTCTCCACGTGCATTAAAAACATCTCTTGAAATGAAAGAATTAAAGGTGTGTGTGTTAAAGCTAGAACTGATCTGTGCCGTCTGGAACACTAAGCTCCTTCTCAGAAAGCCATTTAAACACCGCAGGAGTAGATCACTCTTATTAGACCACACCATCCCTTCTTTAAGACACCCTAGATTACTCTTATTAGACCACACCATCCCTTCTTTAAGACACCCTAGATTATTTGTATTAGACCAAACCATCCCTTCTCTTTTCACTCCAAACTATACTATTATATTACTATGCAGCTTTTAATCAGTGTTAATTGCACTGTGGTCATAATATGTCCTTTGAATAAGTTAATAATTGGCTATATGTCTGTAGTATTAAACTCTGCAGTTTACTGCAGAACTAAAGACACGTCTATGTGCTTTGTTGCTTGATGATACAGCCCTGTAAACAAAAAAAGACCTAAAACAAACAAAAAACAAAAACCAATGAGATGAAGACGACACAAAAATAAATCAAAATTTAACAACAAAAATAAAAATACTACAAAAAAGCACTTGTTCATATATTTCTCCTGGTGGCTGTAAAAGCACTGCTCCTTGTCGCCCCTCTGTGGCCAGGCCAGGCCAGTGCAGGGCTAGGACTGGAGGAAGGTGCTGATGGAGCTGATGAAGTCCAGGGGCTTGTCTGCGTGGATCCAGTGGCTGGCGTCTGGAATGTACTGGATGTCAGCACACGGGAAGAGACGCTGAATCTCTGGGTAGTCCTCAGAGCTGGGGGGGGGGGGGGGGGGGGGGGACGACACGTGAATGTTATATGCTGGTTATATGCACATTGCTAACATGTTCATGTGTGAAGTCAACCTCCACAGGTGAGTGCAGTGGTGTGCAGGGCTTAAGGTGATATTCTAAACAAGAACTCTAAGCCAACTGTAAGCAATTGTAAGCATTAAGCACCGACTGATAGCAGCACTGAGCACAGAGTAGTTTTTAATCTTTTTTATAATAAGATAAGGACCTCAGAACTGCAGAACTCAAAATCAGCTTAATCCAATTTCATAACACAACAGACTGTCCTAAGGAGGGTGTTCAAGTATGTTATTAGCATTGGAGTGCAGTTGTGGACACACACACACACACACACACACACACACACACACACACACACACACGTCACCAGGAGGGAATGGCATAGAGGTTTTGTTAACAGCAGAAGACACTGATGTGTGTAGACAGGTTTAAAAAGAGGATGGTACATAGGCCAGATATGACTAATTATCCTCGTCTAATGTGGTACAATCTAATGTACTGGAGTGCTTGTGCCAGATGCTCATTATAGCTCTGCCATTGTGTTGTGAACATGACTGTCCAGTAATGGATTTGGCTACCTGAATGTTCTGTGTTGTGTTGAGAACAGTGTTCTCTTTAGTATTTGGATATTGTACAGATTTCATACGCAGGGCCTTAAGACTGTCTTTTCCCATTACAAAATCACTAAAGATTAGAATTGGAATTAAATCATAAAAGGTCCATGTTTGCTTGTCTGTAACTTCCAAATGCGTGAACTGATCCTTTGTTTCTTTCTGTCTTTCTATCTTTCATCTATTTATATCTGCCTTCACCTAAAGTCCTGGTTTCTGTTTTTATTTCTTTTCTGTATTGTTTTTAGAATGCACTGTTTTAATTGCTATTTTTGCACTCCTATTACCTTGCATTATTGTTGTTGTGATCTTGTTAAGCACCTTGAGACGTCTTTGTATGTGAAAATGTGCTATAAAAATAAAATCCATTATTATTATTATTATTATTATTATTATCTCTTTACCTGATATACGCGGAGTTGGTCCCACCCAGGAAGAGTGTGGGGCCCTCATAGCTGGTGTTGAATGCTGGGAAATTCATGATGTCTTGCAGGTGATTGGAGATGGCATCTAAGTTGATCCTCCAAGAATACTGCCCTTCCTCCTCAGTCAGGTTTGTTAGAAGGAACTGCCGTACTGAGCGCTCCTTTGAAAAGTCCCAAAGAGCATGAAATCAATGTATGTGAAAAGCACATTAGGAAGGTTTTTGTCTAAAACTAAGTGAGCTTACGAGCTAAAAGCAAGAAGACTGGCCTTGCAAACACAGACAGCATCATAAGTGGCACTGACAAAAGCTAGCTAGCTTGGGGATTTGCATACGCTTGTGCCGTTGCATTTTCACAGGGGAATCGGACTGACAGCAGAACAGCCTAGGCAACTAGCCAGAACCACACGCGTGGTTCTCTATTCACATGCTCATATACCTCTGAAACAATTTTGAGGATTGGACAGAAACTAAATGCCCTGAACATTAAAAACTAGCCTACTGTAGCTTTAATAATAACAATAATCATTCATTTAATTTGTAGTGCACTCTACATTCAAACTGAATCTCAGAGTGCTTCAGTAAAACATTGTTAGAAAAACATAGTTAAAACAGCCCTTTAAACTGAATAAGCGACATAACGTCAAACATCACACTGAAACGCTGCCTTTGGTTTGACTTGTGTCCAGAGAGAGAGAGCTCACTTTGACATATGTGACATAACGTCAAACATCACCCTAAAACACTGCCTTTGGTTTGACTTGTGTCCAGAGAGAGAGAGAGAGCTCACTTTGACATATGTGACATAACGTCAAACATCACCCTAAAACACTGCCTTTCGTTTGACCTGTGTCCAGAGAGAGAGAGAGCTTACTTTGACGAGCTGGCGTAGCTGGTCCTCGGCCATCCTGCGTGCGGTGGAGCGGGGCACATCCTTGGGCACCTTCACCTCCTTCATGGCCTGGATGTAGGCGGGGAAGTTAGTCAGCGGTGTGGTTTGGGCGGGGCTTATGTCCACCACCACCAGGCGCTCCACTAGACTCGGCTGGAGGAGAGAACAGGAGGAAGAAGAGAGAACAGGAGGAAGAAGAGAGAACAGGAAGAAGAAGAGAGAACAGGAAGAAGAAGGGAGAACAGGCAGGAGAAGGGAGAACAAGAAGAAAGAGAGAAAGAGGAAAGATGGGGGAAATGAAAGTAGAGGTTCATTTCATTGTCGACAGTCTCAAGGATTTTACCAACACAGTGTCCCCGTAGCTCAACTGCGAGAGTAAGGTGCTAACAACACCAACAGCAGGGCTGTGTACAGGCATGCATCTTGCGATACGATACACACTATGATACAGGGGTTACTATTTAATATACTATGTTGCGATACTGTAAACAAGGTGACATATTGCCATTTTTGTCAATAATCACGTTAAAGTGGAAGAGTCAAATGGCTGATTAGAACACTGCTATCTAACGGTTATTGTTTGAGCAGTGTTGAGCTGGCAGTTGGTTTACTGAACATTAAAGTGTCACCTGCCAGGTATCAACAACTGCCAACTTTAGAATGTTGGGATTTGTTGGCGTTTGTTGGGGCAGTGTGCAAGCTGCATAAGAAGCGCACACTCGCTGATGATAATGTCTATCTGTACTGTAGATTGGTTGGGATTAAAATGTCCGCTAAATGACATGAGTGGTTGACATGCACAGGAGTCCTTTCACTAGGTGTTGTTATGGTAAAGATGTTCTCTAATTACGTCTTTGACATTATGTGTATTAAGTATTTACCCAATGTGTATCAAGTATTTACCCAAATGGACAAACGATAGATCTATTTCCAAACAGATATGTTATTGGCCTATTTGCAAACAGACATGTTATTGGCCTTTTCCCAAACAGACATGTTATAACTACTTACTAACCTCGACCGTTCGGTCATGCCGGGAAATATCAAACTTCTGCTTTGGCGTATCAACCTCGCTATCGCTCAGTCGATACGTTAAAGCCACAGTCTGATATTTCCCGGCATGACCTCACTCTCGGTTAGTAAGTAGTTATTCTTACTCTGCTGTTTCCTACATTACCTGCATGAGTGCTGTTGTCATGGCCACTTTGCCTCCCATGCTGTGGCCAATCAGAACGCATTTTCCGATTCGCAGTTGAGCAAGTAGTTGCGTGAGATCATTGGTCATGGCCTCATAGGTGATAATGGGGCTGTGTGTGCTTTTTCCATGGTTACGTGCATCTACTGTCAGCACCTGACTGGACAAAGGACAGTTAAGACACTAACTACGACACAAGCTTTCATTTCAGCAATCATTACATATATCATTAAAGTCTGTCTAAAAAGGTAACATCACATTACACAACTTACACATGGAGCTAACATATTTTCTTTTTCCTTCCAAATTGTACATCCATCCTTTCACAAGACTACATTTCTATTATAAAAAATAATACAAGCTAAAACACTCAGATATATTTGAGGCCTTAATGGCTTCAATGGACAAGCAACTACACTCAAATCATTTAGGCCTAAATGGCCTTTTTGGAAAACGCAGAATTTGGCACTGCAATACACTGAACATTTGTAAGTGTCAAAAGAAGGGTGTCCTTCTTTCCTTTTTCAGGGCCAGTTTGGGATCATAGACACCACATAGCATGTTGTGCAATACCTTTCTGCCGGTCCGCTGGACCAAGGACTTTGCTATGGAGTGGAAGTTGGATTTACTGCCGAAAAGACCGTGGAGGAAAACCAGTGGCGTGTTGTCCCCTTTTCCATCGAACACGTCATAGGTCAAATTCACAGGTCTGAAAGGGGGAGAAGGTCTTTAATTGCTCTTAAACGCATCATGCAGCCCTACACACAACGATGGCTGTAACTAGGGTTCCCGTTACTTGCTAAGTTGCTGAAATGGGACAGCACCCATGTAAAGCAATGCTTTTGCCACCTTGAGCGACTTTCTGCAGGACTGGGTGGACTTGGGAGGTTTGTAAAAAAAAAAAAAAAATGTGCACATTTCCACAAAAAAAGTTCGAATAGATACTAATACCCAATATCCATCACTTGCCATACGAGTAACGTTAATGTCAAGTTATGTTGTGTTTACCGTGGCTTGTTATCACACATCCAACCCGTTAGCTGGCTAACCTTGGGTAACGTTAGCCAGCGATGCTACCTAACGACAGAGTGCTTGTTTCATTTCAGAAACACAATGTACAGTGTAATTTAAGCTTACTTGTGAATCGTAAACATCAAAGGACATAATGTTACATACATACAAACTGACTGACTGCGGTTTGCTGTTAGATAGTATTTATATTATTACAGAGCTAAAGGTAGCTACTTAGCGGACAAGCAATGGTACCTTGTAGAAACAGCAGGAGTGTTCGCTTTAGTTCCGATTTGACGAATCCAGTGCATCCGTGCATTACTAAAGCAGGCAGTACGACATGTAGTCATAGAAACACATGATGTTGCTCTGTGCAAGAGACCACCTGAAAGAAAGCGACAAGTGACACTCATGATGACATAGAATATTTCAGCCGGAGGGCCAGATACCACAATACACGGGAACTGTTGAGGATGCAAAATAACTTGGCATGGAGTGAAGAAACATGGGGGCGGTGTTGACCTGATTGGTCTCGGCTCTCAACCAATCAACGAGTCGTTCATTGCTATTTTGACGCTACTTTCACGTCATTGGAAACCGATTGGCTTAATTGTTTCTGTTTGCCTGAGAATTGTGAGAAATATAACCTATTTAGAATCGTTTTATTTTCACAGAGCACACAATGACCAGTTCAAGAACAGTTTTAAAGGGCAAAGTACTCCTTTGATCGCTCATGTCAATCTCATTGTCAACCATCTTCAAGACCAGACCACTGTAGCTGAATAAAAGAAAAACTAAGGGAAAGTGGATGCTTTAAGTAGCTTGCCTCTCACTCTGACATGGACCTGCTTGTTGTAGCCTCCTTAAAGACGTGCAAGAGAAAAACACATTTCTCAACTGTGCTTGCAGGCTAAGCCCTTCATCTTACTCATTAACAAGGAGCCAGATGTTGGTTGCTGCTGGATTTAACAGTCAACCTGACACATCCCCTCACTGGCTGACTTTTGGGTTATTTCAATCTGACATCAAAGCTACTTCCATATCTGCAACGTCACATACTGTACATGTAGGCAACTACAACTGCTTAACCTATACATTTGCTTTCCATGCATTAATTTAGGCCTACTCCCAATTTGTATGTATGTGTCTGCCAAGCCATACCAAATACAATACATGTCAAAACAAATTTCATTTTAAAATCCTGCTCATGGCCATAACATTTCATTACTCATCATTCATCCTGAAGGAGAGACGCCAATGCATGCATTTACTTTCTGCAAATTCTGTAAAAAAGTCACGCAGAGCAAAATATTCATACTAATTCATATTCATTTATACTTCATGCTTCAGTAAAACTTTACTTGAAACCTGCCTCGTAAGATGAACATAACCATGTCTTCAACATGTCAGGGCAGATGTCACATGCTGTTATATGCAGTTATGACAGTCAGTGTAAAGACCATATAAGTTGTCAGTTTATGACAGTATGACAATAGCTTAGTAACATGTGACATAAGCTTATGGCACCTAAACTTCTTAAATATGACGATAACTAACGGTAAGAAGGAGCTGTCAAATCACTGGACAACAGCTGCCATGATGCTAATGGCAGTAGCAAACAAACAAAAGGAAGATTACTGTGTGTCAGTGTGTGCTGGAATATTGCCAAAGCTGCACGTTTGCAGTGTCTGCCGTGTGTATGTCCCTTGGTTAGTGTGCTGATGATGTGTATACGATGTGCCCTATTGTGTCTTCCTAATCTAAGACCAGAGACTGCATCTGAGAGATGTGAGCACAGGAGAAAAAGGAACAGAAGTCACCACCACAGTTCTGTTTCAGAGCATCATTTCACTCTGACTGAGAGGGGAAATCATCTGACCATAAGCTAACATTAACTCTCACACTTCCCCTCTGTCAACCCTTGTAGACTAGAAGTGCTCTCTTCATTTCACTTGCTGTACACACCAAATCTACCACACTCTGACTAATAGTTTGTCTTGGGGACAAACAGAGATGGACAGACAAGGTAAATTATTTAAGAAACAATTTCCATTCTATGATATTCTAGTAGGAAGAAGGTCAATTGTCAGAAGAGTGTTCTTTAAAAGCAATTTATAAATTATCAACAATTTATAATTTATAATCCTTAAGTAGAATAGTGAATACAGAGGGATCTTATCATGCAATACCCTACATGCTCATTTTAAAGTAAATACATACGACATGTAGTATTAACAGATTCACTGTTAAAACTCCTAAAGGACTGAGGCATGTTAGACTCTGACCTGCCTTGATGTTATTGTATAATTTATCTAACTTAAAACATTCGGTAACACTTTATTTGAAGGGGTCTACATAAGGGTGACATGACACTGTCATATGAATGACATGACACATGACATGACTGGTTCATGACTGTTGTCATAATGTGTCATTCGGTGTTTGTAGGGTTAGGGTTAGGGTTAGGGTTAGCTGTGTGTACAAACACCGAATGACACATTATGACAACAGTCATGAACCAGTCATGAACAAAAATAACGTGTCATTAATGTGTATGACATGTGTCATGTCATTCTTATGACAGTGACATGTCACCCTTATGTAGACCCCTTCAAATAAAGTGTTACCAATCATTCATGCACAAGTGCCATATATATGTAGAAGATTAAGGGTTTCTAGGGGTGTTCTTTTTATGACTCTAGGACAAGAGCAGAGCTTTAAAGGCTTATTGACGACAAGAACTAAAAAATACATTTCCCTCCAGGAAAATAGTCCTTTAATGCGCACAGACCCATTACTCATTACTCACTGTGGTGGAATACTTGCACTTCCTTAATTTGTATGACTTGGAACTGTCCACATTTCAAAGCTCTATTGTCCAAATATGGTTATATACATTCTTTGCACTTGTATTCTTCTGTATGAAGAAATGTATATTGTGTTTTAGTATAATTTACTCCAGAATGCATCTCAAACATTTACAGCTGGGAAAGCTTATGGAATACTCAAATCCAAACAAGAAGACAACCTGAACTCCATCAATGAGGTTTGGCTCCCTTTGTACACCTGTTCATTGTGACATTAGCTATGTTGTCCCATCTCACACATCTGATTGTACACAAAGAGCTACTTTTTCTATGACAAAATATCAGGTAGGATTTATCTCTGTAATAAGTAGACCATTGTTTCAAAGCATTTCTTTAGTGATATCAATGTGTATGAAAAGGTCTGAATAAAACAATAAAAAGTCATTTAATTCCACAGCATGGTCAAAACAGTCACATACACTCTTGATAGGCTATTTGTTCTATTTGTGCTCAAAATGGCAAAGGGCGCTGGGCGCTGTTTGCGCTGTGCTAAATAGGAAATTGAGAATACGTGCTGACTTTGAAAAACAAAAAAGGCGTTTGGTGGACACACGATTTAGCCATTTTCGCTTCTGAAGTAACAAGAGGGAAAAAATATTTTGTATTTAAAATCAAATGGCTCCATACACGCACCACCATACAGAAAGAGCACTAAATGTAAATTCCACTTATTATTATTGAAGTAAACCAAATCAGGATGAATATTTTTTGGGCGTTAAAGATTGGCTGGTCGATGATGAAAACATGCTTTTCCCCTATGGGCTTCTGAGGGCTGCCATAAGTCAAGTGCAACTACAATGCAAAAGCAAGTTGGCTGTGGTCCAACTTTTCAGACTATTATATATGTACAAGTTGATACAAACATATTGATTTTTAAAATATAGGTTACTGAAATAACATAAGGTTGTATTACACTGTTAAACTTAAAACATTTCAATCACATTGTCTTGTGAACAAGATTTACGCTCACAAAATCACTGTTCTGTCTGACTTCACATCTGGGTGCTGGTGATGTGGTGCACATATGACAGGGGGCTCTGGGGCCATACAAAAATCGACTTAAAATGATTCAACATAAATTGATTAGATAATGTTTTACTCCTACAATGCATGTGTCAGCATTAATCAAAAAATGGTTTCAAGATGTATTTGGTTCATTTCTGTGTGAGTTCATACACTTCCTGGATAAAGGACACAGGCCAAATGAAGGGTTGCGGTGGAGTAGTCGAGATAGGTCTACTGATTTGCCAACTCCAAAGGGGTATAGGTATTGGGATAGGCAAGCCAACAGATTAAAAAAATCTACCAGACTGGACGCTCGTCGGGCCCCGGGTAATTTGAGTTTGAGACCCCTGCTGTATTACATTAACATTGACCTGATTAAATGCCTAAAATGATATGTGCTTGTCCGTAAATGCTTCAGTGAAGGTTGAGTAGTCATTTTGTTTGTGTCCTTCCATTCTGCAGACTTACCTTACTGACTCCAAGTATGCTGATGTGGAAGACCTGACATCCAAACTGGAATCTTTCAAACGTAGGCCACTGTGATAAACCAAACAGTATGTGCTAAAGATGAACTGTGAATGATGCCCAACTGCTGTACATGGTATACAAATGACATTTGCCCCTCTTCTGTTCCAGACAAATACATGGAGTTTGACCTTAATGACCAAGGAGAAATAGGTAAACAACACTGCACATTACAGAGTTCACAGTGTATAGGGGGAACCACTGTTGTTCCAGAGAGAAGGTGACCAATCTATAGTGTCTGTGGGTTTAATGCGTTTAATCAGTTTTAGCCCGCTCCTTAGCGACTACTTAGGTTGAAGCTGTTTCTTGATCAATCTGACTTCAATGTACTCTATTATTATTATTAGCCACTGCAGGTACGCTCAAAGCTTGCATTTACAAAATGGTAAGCAGTAATGTTATGTCTCGCTGAAAGGTAACCTGTTCATCAAGGATTTCTCTGTGTTCACAAAGGCGTCACATACAGATATATTTACCCGCTACTCTGCCAGCAGTCTGTAAACAAGTTCATGTACCGTCGTCACAATAGCATTACAGTTAGTAGCCTGACAGTCATTAATCTGTGGGTGTTGTAGGAATTATTTAATGATTAAGAAGTAATTCATTTAATTAGTTCAAGGAGTTTGTCACACACACACACACAGCAACGTGTAATATGAATGAGAAGGGGAGGGTCGTTAGTAAGCCTTCTGATTGGTTGGAGTTAGAGTACAGGAGGTCATTTGATTGGGGTACGGGACAGCCAATTATGGCTTGAGTGGGAGTGTCTTAGTATGTTTTAAAATGTGAGCCGCGAAGCTCAGGTGGGCAGAAATATACTACCGGTGGTCTTTCTCTAATTGTGGTTTAGGATCTGCAATTAAATCGCACTGAAACCAGCATTTGTAATTCTTCTTCTTATTATGAATTAGTTTATAATACTTAGAATCGGCCACAAAAGTGTTTAAACCACCACACAGTTCAGCCGCGTTCTCTTTGTCCAGTGAGTGCTTTAAATACGATTCCTTGTAGCTACTGGAAGTCAGTAACTGTAGAAGAGAGCAGGGACGTGCACAGGAGGGGGCTAAGGTTGCTCAGGCAACTGCCCGTTTGCCCACCTCGACTGAAGTTGCCCTTCAAAATTCCTGTGCACGTCCCCGGAAGAGAGAGTACTACAGATTAACAATGAACAATTGATCAGTAATGCCAGGAATTAGCAAATACAATACAAGATCAAAGACATACTAGAAACACACCTATTGAAACCCACCACAGATGTACCCTATTGAAACCCACCACAGATGTACCCTATTGAAACCCACCACAGATGTACCCTATTGAAACCCTCCACAGATGTACCCTATTGAAACCCACCACAGATGTACCCTACTGAAACCCTCCACCACAAATGTACCCTATTGAAACCCACCACCACAGATGTACCCTACTGAAACCCTACACAGATGTACCCTATTGAAACCCTCCACAGATGTACCCTATTGAAACCCTCCACAGATGTACCCTATTGAAACCCTACACAGATGTACCCTACTGAAACCCTACACAGATGTACCCTATTGAAACCCTCCACAGATGTACCCTATGCTCTACAACTGAGACCCTTTGTACTCCTCACACTGAGACCATTACAATAAAACACTAATGTGACGGCATCTTCTATTTGCCAAATACATTTCAGCCTTAAATGTGGATAAGGTGTGACCCCACGAGACCACGGAAAGGGAAGAAGGGAGGGGGCACAAGAGAGTGAGGGAAACCAGGAGACAGGTGGCAAACCCAGTGATTGAGGGATCTGAAAACTAACATCGGGAGACAGAGGTGTATTATAATATAAACATGACTCTCTTCAGTCAACGCCAGATGTGTTTCTCTTTCTTTGCCCAAGTGGAAGGTTCCTGAGAAGAGGGAGTCTTAAAACAGCAACAGTG
The DNA here is from genome assembly GCF_963457725.1 of Sprattus sprattus. Classification (NCBI taxonomy): domain Eukaryota; kingdom Metazoa; phylum Chordata; class Actinopteri; order Clupeiformes; family Clupeidae; genus Sprattus; species Sprattus sprattus. Next base: position 77,215,534 of record NC_137920.1, read on the forward strand.
CAGAACTAAACATCCTAATATCAAAAACATCTTTGACATTCTTTGACTCCCTTTAGACATTATGGCTCTAAAACGAATGCTGGAGAAGTTGGGTGTGGCCAGAACTCACCTTGAACTAAAGAAGATGATGTCTGATGTGGTGGGAAATACAGAGTCCAGGGACACCATCTGCTACACTGATTTCCTTAATATGATGCTTGGAAAGAGAAATGCTATATTAAGGCTGTAAGTTTGACACTTATCACACATAAGCACTTCTTGGCCCTCTTTGAAAATAACTAAGATATTTTATATTTCATATTACTAAGATATCTGTACCAGATGAGTTCAAGATGACCAACCAAAGCCAGTATAAATATGTGACAATGGGCTTCCTCCATTCTTAATGAAAAGTGATTGCACTTTCTCTCTCCACTAGGATTCTAATGTATGAAGGGAAGGCCAAGGAACAGGAGCCCAAGGCCACTGCCCCCCCGCCTCCCAAAACCTTCGCTGATCTGCCATAAATCTACATTAGGACACGCCCCTGTTTCACTCCATTAGGACACGCCCCTGTTTCACTCCATTAGGACACGCCCCTGTTTTACTCCCACCTGAGACACCATGTTTTTTTCTAGAAAATGAATAAATGTGTCCCTTATTAATGTATACTAATAATCACTAATATGTCCCTAATTGACATACTTATAATCACTCCCTTTTCATGTTTTGTTTGCTATGTTACCCTGATCTGAAAAAGTTGGGACGGTATGGAAAATGAAAATAAACAAAATAAGCACCTTGTACCTTGACTTGAACACAAGATAGTTCATGTTTTGTCTGATGAACTTCATTTAATTTGTAAATATACTTTTATCCTGCCTTTCAGGCCTGCAACACATTCCAAAAACAGTTGGGACAGGAGCAATTTAGGGGTAGTAAAGAGGTAGAATAATTAAACAATTATGGGATTTGAAACAAGTGATGTCAACAGGTCATTGTTATCCTGATTTGGTACAAAAGCAGCATCCAGGAGGAGCAAAGATGGGCAGAGGATCGCCAGTTTGCCAACAAACGCATGAGCAAATAATACGAATGTTTAAAAACAATGTTTCCCAAAAAAAGATAGAAAGGGATTTGAATAATTTACCCTCCACGGTGCATAACATAACTAAAAGAGTCATGGAATCTAGAGGAATTTCGGTGCGTAAAGGGCAAGGGGACAAGCCTAAGCTGAATAACCGTGATTTCTGATCCCTCAGATGTTACCACATCAAGAACCATCATTCATCTAGAAGCGATATAACCACATGGGCTTATGATTACTATGGAGTTTGACCTTAATGACCAAGGAGAAATAGGTAAAGCAGGTAACACTGCACATTACAGAGTTTACTACAATCACTTTAGACACATTCACTGCACACTGATCCCCATTTCACTAATTGTGAGACTTCTAGCACCAATTGGCTGGACCTCTGTTGAATTAGATCAGTCTATATAAAGGGGGTGAATACTTATGCAATCACTTATTTTCATTACATATTTTTATTTAATTTACATAACTGTATAGAAATCTGTTTTCACTTTGACATTAAAGAGGGCTTGTTTGTGATTTTTTTGTTTGTCCAAAAAGCCAACTTATATTGACCATGAGAAGAGAAATGCCTAAGAATTCAGAGAATTGAGATAGCTTGGTAATGTTACCATGGGGATATTGTTGAAACCTGATTATTTATTTTTTTGGAATGAATCACCCTCTCAGAATGATTGAATCAGCTCTTATAATAATTATACTTTCCTTTGAATGAGTTATATATTGTACCCTTTTGTGTTGGGTGCACTGCACAAGCTCAAGTTTTTTTGGGTTGCCAGTCTCTCTCGAGGTCTTGCTCTGTTCTAGAACATTCTGGGAACAATGTTTCCAAAGTGTCCTTTTTCATCTGACCACTGCTTTCAATACTCTACACAGCATGAGAAAGTGATAGTAGTTTCCTTCAATGGACCTGTTCCACCACACACATTGCTTTCATCTTTGATTGGTCACACTGTTGAATTATACAACTAACCTGATTCTACATGACACTTAAGCCACTGCACACGTGGGACAGAGGCCATGGTTCTGTCTTCTTGGATAAAATTAAAACATTTCAAATTCTGTAATGCATGCCAAATTGCCTTTTATTCTATTTTTTTGGGGTGATGGATTTTTTTTATTTGTCCTGTGGATCTTTCCTAAATAATTTTGTAATTTGATGAATGCCACCTGCTGGCCATCAGTTATAAATACACTCCTCTAGTGTAATCTTAGTCAACATAGGGAAAAGATGTGCTATTGCCTTCTTACAGCGGCCAGTCCTCTCACTGTCACATGTAAACACTCATTGGCAGCAACTCTAACCCATATAACAAATGCCTAACCCTAGATACAACAACAATGCCTAACTGGCTGGAGACATCCGCAACACACGCCGCATGTTGCATGTAAGATGCGTAGAGGCCCTCCTTCACAGTAAAACATGCTGTTTCAGTAGCCCACAAGTGCTAAACACAACAACTTGACTGCCCAACCATTGAACCTGGTCATCAGGACACAGCAACAACAACAGGGCACCCTTTGTGAGCATTATATGTCTTCATAAACAGACTCCTCCTAGTCAGTGGCTCCACCCCCCATGGAAAAGGCACAGACAAACTGCTTTGGAAGCCGTGTTTGGATTACTCCCTCAATGTTCCCATCATTCATTAAAAATAAAATAAAACAAAACCTGAATTGCTCCATATTATTCTATTCTACACTTGCAACCGTATAACACCTCTGATATAATATCATTGAGAGTGAAAAAATCTGATGACATAGAGCAACTCATTATTCTTTAATTCTGTTCAATCGTAAAGGGCCATATCAGTGTGTGCATTGTCTACAAAAAACCAGTACAAAAACAGGAGGTTGGGTGAACATTAGGTTCATCTTAATAAGACCAGGCCTAATTGTTAGGCATTAAGTTAGCCTGGGTTATGCTGCTACAGTGCCCTTCTCAAATAGGGTTTTACCATAAAAAATGGCAAAAGGAACAACAGATAAAAAGCATTAAAATTCAGTTGGTGAATCTCTGATGTGATAAAACCTCAAACATGGCCCATCCTCAGGTGAAAGGGAGGTATTCATAATTCATTAGAAGAGGCAAGGGCTGTGTCAAGGGACGAGGTTTCCATGGAGGTGGCAGCAGCGGATGCTTGGTATTCAGTCTCCATAGCGACTAAGACAGCTGTAGCAGTTCAATGTGGTATCATCTTTCATTACATTCTGTTTCTGTTCTCTCAGTTTGTCTCGTGTGGATTTATTGTCTTTGGTATTATTTTTCATCTCTTCCCCAAAGGGAACACACACACATTGTTCTCCAAATGTTCTTCTTGTTTTGGTCTTCTGTAATCTTTAAAATACCCTTTCCTCCATAACAATTGTTGATGCAACACACAAAGGCTTAAAAGGAGGAACTTTGTGGCCTTTGCGGTTGAAGCACTTCTCCCAAAACTATTTATTTAGATATCTCTCCTCAGGCAAAAATAACAAACAAACAACAGGATCAACTAAACCAATATTAGGAAACACAGATAATGTATTCCTATTCAGATACATCTCACTGACTCTCAATCATATTAATAGCATTCATCAATGAAGGATATCTAACATTAATGCATAATTAAAATAAAAGCTTATTAAAAAGAGAGCAACTGTAAAATGTATTAGCTTTTCGCCCTCAGGCTGTTGGTCATATTTGCATGTTAGCATTTGCACTTATTTTTGAAAGATGTGTCTGATGGATTGCATTGCATGATATGGTATGTAGAGCATCAGTGTGTGGCTATGGAATTCAATTGCCCAAAATCTCAAACTTAAATGGAAGAGTAAGATGTCAGATCTTAAGGGGTTTGATTTTCCTTTCCGTTCCTTGCTGGATCATTTTAACTTTTCATGATGGTGTATTGTACACATCTTGCCCCCCTAAAAAAACACATACAGAAACATAGTTGGATAAATTATAATCTTTATTTTTTTTAATACATCAAGCTAAACCGTATGACCAGAGCTCAGGGTCAACAGACTTCACAGCTCAAGCAAAAGAAGGCCTTTAGGCTCAACTCACGCTTCAGTTCAGTCGCTCAAACTCTCTTCTGGTTTCAACCCACACACAATAGCAGTAGCAAATACAATCATAATGCAAAACAAACATACATTTTTTTTTTTTAAACAACTCTACTAACTGAATAAACCATAGTGCAAAGTTGAAATGTGTAGATTCCGTGAACCACAAAAAAACTATGTCAATATGAATTACATTCTATGTCCTATGAAATAACTTTGGTCCACAAGGTGATGTTGAAATGAAACACAGTTGGCCACTAAATTGATGAAGTTAAACGTGGGGAGTAGTCGGTAATCTGAGCCCTTTGTTTGCCCGTGATGAGGTGGGATTAGCCCATGATGAGGCCTACTGTTCAGTCTGTTGCAGCTGTTTGTGTTTCCCCCTTGGCTCCCACAGTGACAATGCAACCGCACTCTCTGTGAAGAGAACCTCCTTTGCCAAACACTTCACAGCTTTGAGTGTTCGAGAGACTAAGTGAAGGAACTGGTCTAGGCTATGTCAAATATTGAGTCAATGAAGCAATGATGGATGAACAAGAACATACCATTAG
>NC_137920.1:77225210-77250210 GCF_963457725.1 Sprattus sprattus
TTCTTGTTGAGTTGGAGAGAGGATTTCAGGGTCAGCTGCCTACAGCTAACTACCTTCATAACTTTAGAAGAACAACAAAATAAAGTAATAAACAATTACCTCGCAATAACAACAAACTAGATATTACTCAGAAAAAGATGGTAATCCTCTAAGTAGTATCCTTATATGGGCATGTCTTTGTTGAGTATTTGTGTTGCTGTGTGACTAACCCATGGGAATAAAACATGTCCCATCCCCCCTGTTAACGGCAGGAAGAAACTCTGAAACCAGCTTAACCGGTTAGGTGGTGGTGTTTGTGTCAGGCCGGCCGCACCCTTTACAAAGGCTCACCCTAAGGACCTTGCCTAGCACTCTGTGAGCGACACTTGACAAAGAGAGAGCAGCTTGCACGCAGCACCTTCTCAAGGATATATTTTTAAAAAGTAAGGAAGATTTGTACGGATCCACGGAGACAGCATGGTGTCTGCTGGGTTTCAGATGCTGGGGTCCGCTCTCGGCATCATCGGCTGGATCGGCGCCATCATAGTGTGCGCCCTGCCCATGTGGAAAGTCACCGCGTTCATCGGCGTCAGCATCGTGACGGCACAGACGAGCTGGGAGGGCATCTGGATGAACTGCGTCCATCAGAGCACGGGCCAGATGCAGTGTAAGGTCTACGACTCCATGCTGGCCCTTCCTCAGGACCTGCAGGCGGCGCGCGCCCTCATCATCATCGCCATCATCGTCGGCATCTTTGGCATTCTGCTCTCGGTGGCCGGCGGCAAGTGCACCAACTGCGTGGAGGACGAGCGCGCCAAAGCCAAGGTGGGCGTCACGTCCGGCGTGGTCTTCATCATCGCCGGCGTCATGTGTCTGGTGCCGGTGTGCTGGACGGCCCACACCATCGTCCGCGACTTCTACAACCCGCTGGTCAACTCGTCCCAGAAGCGCGAGCTGGGGGCCGCTCTCTACATCGGCTGGGGGGCCTCGGCCCTCATGATCATCGGAGGGGCCCTCCTGTGCGCCAACTGCCCCCCGAAAGAAGAGGGAGGCTACTCCGCCAAATACTCTGCAGCCCGTTCCCAGGCCTCAGCACCCTCCAATAAGGACTATGTGTGATCAGTGTCTGGGAGAGCCATGGCTCCCCCCCACCCCCCCTCGAGAGGTAGTTGTGTTTTTTTTGGGACAGTCTTGTTGGCCTCCAATTGATTTGCAGTCAAACATTTTGTTAAAATGGTTTTTACATGGTTTACAAATGGAGATGGACATGTGACTACTCCCGTGGTGAAGAATACTCAGTTTCACTCACGCAGCACAAGGGAGGGGCGAGAGCACAAAGGAAGTGCTGGTTGGGGGGGGGGGGGGGGGATCAATAAGTCAACACTCTTTGCTCAGACTCATTCGTTAAGTTTAGATGCAGGTCAGACTGCTATGTTTACTCTTTGTTTAACTATGACTTCACTGACAAAAGCAATTTAAATGCACATATTCGGCTTGATATTATCAGTCATACTGTGGTGATAATTTTGTGTTCCCTTCTTTGTCTTAAGAAAATCCATTTGAACTTCTCTCTCCAGCCATGAATGGTGTGTATTTGATACTTTTGTACCGTCTGTAAATATGTGTTATTGTTTTTAGTATTCTAAATATCTTTTACAGAGTTCATGTGATCTGATGATGACACTGATATGATAATGGGACTTGGTTAATAAATTCTTTGTTAATATTTCTATGGGACTGACTTGTTAAAATATGTTTACACAACAAAAACATTCTACGTTCACATTACATTTTTTACCAAACATCTTTATTAAACTTTACATTTGAAATCATTACGTTGATCAAAGACACCATAATCATAACCTTATCTGAGTAAAATGAATGGTATGTGTGCTCCGTCAAGTCTGAAACCGGTTCTAGTTTATGTGTGGCTGGTCCACACATTACCAAACTATGTGCATTATGTGGAAATCTGTTATTTTCCCTCCGGGCACAAGATGGAGGTGTGAGTTGTGAAGAAGTTCTGATCTCAAGGTGTAAAACTACATCAGGCTACTTCTAGACCACACTTTACATACATGTCCCTTGTCCAGTGGACCGAAATATGACATTAATCCAACAATGTTTTAAGTAGAATGTTTCAACACAGCGCATTTATGAGTGCTTTTCTAACCATTCACTTTTATTTTTAAACCTTCACCTTAACTTTTGTATAACAAGTATTCCCGAAGTTATCACTGAATTAAGTTGGGCCTTGAGCATACATTCTTGACTAAATGTAAAGACCATTTAGCATCCATGGCCTGAGAGCCTAAATGTTGAGGTACCTCAGACAATTTTGTATGTTAAAGGAAATAAAAGACCAATGACCAAACCCTTCATCTTTGCCTTCTCTGTATTGTGACTTTTTGCCATTGACTGTTTTGAGTAGGAGAGGAGGCGACCCTCTATAAATAAATAAATGGGCAGTTAGAGAACGTCCATATCTGTAAGTATGCAAGTGCAGGGTTTAAACACTCATTCCATACCTGTAAGTATGCAAGTGCATGGTTTAAACGCCCAGTGGAGAGTACTTCAACAGCACACTAATTATACACAAAAAATAGAAAACTGCTCATCTTACTCTGCCCACCATAGTGGACATCAATGGCATTCTAAATCAATTTAAGGAAGAGTATTTTCAGACGGCTGGAACAAGCATTTGCACCCCACTTACATTAACATTTAGTCATTTAGCAGACGCCTTTGTCCAAAGCAATGACAAGGGAGAGAACAGTCAAGCTAAGAGCAATAAAACCTGGTGTAACAATAATTACTGCTTTTTTTTTTTTTTTAAAGAAATAACTTAAGGCCACTTAAAGGCCCAGTGTAAATGTGGGGGGTTGGGGGAACAATGGTTAGTGTGTAACAATGGTTAGTGTTCCAGCCCTCTGAGTGTCTGAGCTGGGTTTGCCTCCAGGCCACTGCAAGGTGCCTTTGGAAGTTCCTTTGGGTAAAGGCACATGCTAAATACCTCGTCCAAAAAAATATAGATTTACACAATATAATATATAAACCATATGACATGCTGAAATGGGGATACAACGACAATATATATTGGTGTAGATTTCTTTGTTGTTGTTGGTTGTTGTTGTTGTCCTCAGTAATTCAGTAAAACCTTATCTGTAGCTTTTCCATTGTGTGGATCCTTTGTTGTACGTACAGAACCATCCAATCAAACAAATCTGCGAACTTATCGGAATTTCACATCATGTGCCTGTGGCAGCCATTACATCAATAATGTACCAGTTTATGGAACTGGACCATATCCTAAATATAAGAATATAACCAAAAGGCTGATGAGGCATGATCACAGGATCTAAGAGAAGATCTTGACATGCGGTCATAACATTGTGTTAAACAAAAAAAACAAATACACAAACAAAAATAAAACAGTATGTAACATTTGAAAAAAGTTGAAAAGGCATCGATCACGGATTGCAGCAAAATCTTTATCTGAGGCTAAGGCTACAGGCTATGCATGCAGAAATCCTTGTAAGTTGAGAGCACCATTTACCCCTGCACATTTCTGTTTGAACCAACTCCACCATTTCCAGTTCCATCTTCACAAAGTTCTGTTTGATTGGTGTTGCAAGACTCTAAGCTCTTTGCACAGAATCAATCAACCCTCAATTCATCCAATGTATTGATACCTGTTATCAATACCATTACCGGTTTAATACCCCAGTTCCTTTAATTACAGCAGTGGTGAGTCTACAGTGTCCCAGTCTTTTCCAGATATATGTCCACACACTGACTGGGTTGATGGGTGAAACTGGAGGGCTGTAGGGTTTGGTGTCAGGCCTCTGTGAACCCAACAGAACTGAATAGAGAGCTGTGATATCGTGTTTCAGCTTTCCTTCAGGGGTCTGAGACAAAGGAACAAGGGGAACCACACCCACCGGCGTGATCTATAAAACCAGACGCTGAGTCTCAGGTGATCCCTTCTCACCATCGACCTCACGCAGTGATGACCTGCTCGTCGCCCTGAAAGGCACCAGTTTACAGTCGAAAGGAGCGGGACGAACGAAACACGACCACCAATGGCATCGCAGGGGCTGCAGATCTTGGGCATCATGCTGGCCATGATTGGCTGGCTCGGCAGCATCATCACCTGCGCGATGCCGATGTGGCGGGTGACGGCCTTCGTCGGCGCCAACATCGTGACGGCGCAGGTGATCTGGGAGGGCCTGTGGATGACCTGCGTGGTGCAGAGCACCGGCCAGATGCAGTGCAAGGTCTACGACTCCATGCTGGCGCTGCCCCAGGACCTGCAGGCGGCTCGCGCCATGGTCATCATCTCCATCATCGTGGGCATCTTCGGCGTGCTCATGGCCATCGCCGGCGGCAAGTGCACCAACTGCCTGGAGGACCAGGGCGCCAAGGCCAAGGCCTGCATCGTCGCCGGCATCATCTTCATCATCGCCGCCTTCCTGGTCCTGGTGCCGGTGTCCTGGTCGGCCCACACGCTGATCCGCGACTTCTACAACCCGCTGGTGACCGCCGCGCAGCGCCGGGAGCTGGGGGCCGCGCTCTACATCGGGTGGGGCTCCGCGGGGCTCCTGCTCATGGGGGGGGGGCTCCTCTGCTGGAACTGCCCCCCCAGAGACCACCAGGCCTACGGAGCGGCCCAGTACGTCCCTGCCAGGTCCAAAACCTCAGGGGATTACGTGTGAGGTGTACGTCCCACAACCAGGTCCAAAACCTCAGGGGATTACGTGTGAGGTGTACGGCCACAGCCAGGTGATCCATACTGCAGGGTGCTGAGGTCTGTGAGGACTGAGAACTGTGACTGTAACTTTGTTTTTTTTAATTGTATCCTTTTTGTTTCTTTTACTTACATGCAAACACTTATTAGTAAATGTAGTGTCAAAATAAAAGCACTTTTCTTCAAAAAAAAAAAAAAGGTCTGGTTATTTTACTCATCCTCAAGTGCACTGAGCAAATCTTAAGTGCATTGATGTAACTGCGACAACAACTATTTTTGGATAGTTCATGCAAGACTACACAGCTTTGGTTTGATTCCTGTTTAACTGGTTTGTGTGAGTTGATACAGATTTCATAAAGTAACCTGATCCATCATGTAGCTTCAAGCTAGAAGATTCATTTCCTTTAGGGAGGTAATTTCAGAGAGCAACTGGAATAACCTTTCCGTCTGCTTTCATTGTGCCTTGGCTTGGAGTGAAGGGGCTATCAGTACAGACAAGTTTAAGATAGTATAAAGAACTCACACAAAGCACCAGGGAAGGTGTCCTTTGTCAAAGAGCTATTGTGTTTGCGTTTCTAGTAAGAAAAATGTCTCTCGCCATTTCTTTCTCCCTCTCTCTCTCCCGCTCTCTCTCTCCCCCCCCCCCCCCTCTCTCTCTCTCCCTCTCTCTCTCCCTTTCTCTCTCACTCCCTCCCCTCCCTACCAGAGGAACTTGGTAATGATTTGTGACAGTCTAGTTTAAATCTTAACAAGCCAGTTGTTACAGACACAAATAGACAAGCAATTCAATTAGGCCACTTGAAATTAGGCATATGACAAGCTCCTGTGCTGAAAATGGGCGATTGCGATGTCTGTTCTTTCTTGTGTCAAGTCATATGAGGACACACACAATACTAGGACACGTTTCCTAAAATGTCCCTCTGGATTAATAAAGTATCCATCTATCTATCTAACAGGATCTATAACAATTTGTCTGTTTGGGACAATAGACTTGATCACCTTTAATACAATAGACTTTGTACATAAAGAGGTTTTACACAAAGACATTTCTTGTAGAATGAAATCCCAAACTGTTTGTGGTTAGGTGGGGAAAGAACCTGGAAGTGAAGAAGAAGAACCTTTAGTAGTAGTACCCTTTAGTGAAGAAGAAGTACCCTTTAGTGAAGAAGAAGAACCCTTTAGTGAAGAAGAACCCTTTAGTGAAGAAGAAGAACCCTTTGGTGAAGAAGAAGAACCCTTTAGTGAAGAAGAAGAACCCTTTAGTGAAGAAGAAGAACCCTTTGGTGAAGAAGAAGAACCCTTTAGTGAAGAAGAAGTACCCTTTAGTGCATTCCTGACGGGTCTGAGGTCAATCTGACTACACCTGACCAAGAGTAGTAGCTAAAGTACTGGTTGGAGTGGCCTTCAGCACACATTCAGGCGTTTAAACATTTTCAGTCTTTTAAAAGTGTTGGGCTAACAGCCATGCTAAATCAAGGGGATGGTGTGTTCCCCACCTCTCGGGGCTCATGTGTCACACCCCCAGGCTCAGAGACGATCAGTTGCACCCCTCCCCCCCTGCTTTCTGGAGCACAACAGGTTACTAGACATCCATCTATCCATCCCCCTCCCCTATAGACCCTATATAACACTGCTGCTCCTCCCCAGAAGAAACTTGTGACGCAGACAGGAATCAGCCATTGATTCACTGACTCATACATCATCTTTTTGGGATTGCTATACACCTACATTAAGAATATTTTACAAAACCAAATGCACTGTTCCTTCTGAACACTGAACTCCACTGGACTCTTGTAACTCAATCCCTTCGTTGGAAATGCGCTACATTTCAGGAGACACAGAGTGGATGTGTAGAGGTGCACCTGTTCTGAGCTTGAAGCCTCAGCATTCAAACGTAAACCATTTTCTAAGCCCCAGTCACCTGCGCTCATAAGGTCTCATGAGTCCCGCCCCCTCTTTCTCACTGAGCATAACAAGCAAACCGGTCTAACAGGAAACATGAGCACCACTCCTCCCTCTCCTCAGCCTTTCTCTCTTTTCTTTCACTCTGTCTCCCTCTCCCTCCCTCCTGCACAGACACACACACACACTCTCTCTCTCTCTCTCTCTCTCTCTCTCTCTCTCTCTCTCTCTCTCTCTCTCTCTCTCTGTCTCTTTTACTCCCCACAAGACCAGCTGCACAACTAAAAAGTTGGTCAAAACTCTGTCAACAATCGGAGGTAACTGCGCACCGTTTGCTGAATGTGTCTGAAACTGCCGCTTCTGCTTCTAGAACTGGAATCTTTTTGAGCGTTGTCCTGGACACCAGAGCTGGAGCAAGCATGGTGAGTCGACAGATCCTGGCCCTCGTCCTGGCGCTCATCGGCTTCATGGGCACCATCCTGATCTGCGCGCTGCCCATGTGGAAGGTGACGGCGTTCATCGGCGCCAACATCGTGACCGCCCAGGTGTTCTGGGAGGGCCTGTGGATGAACTGTGTGCTGCAGAGCACCAGACACATGCAGTGCAAAGCCTACGACTCTCTCCTCGCTCTCCCCCAGGACCTGCAGGCGTCCCGGGCCCTGGTGTGCGTCTCCATCGCGGTCGGCGTGGCAGCCATATGCCTGAGCGTGCTCGGGGCCCGGTGCACTAACTTCTACAGGGACGAGCGGACCACCAAGGCTCAGATAGGACTCTCTGCGGGGATAGTGTTCATGGCGGCCGGGGTGCTGTGCATCGTGCCCGTGAGCTGGTCCGCTCACGTCACCATCACGGGCTTCTATAACCCCCTGGCCACGGAGGGGAGGAGGGGGGAGCTGGGGGCCGCCATCTACGTGGGCTGGGTGTCGGGGTTCCTTCTCTTCCTGGGCGGAGGGATGCTCTGCAGCACCTACTCGCAGAGATGCTGCTGAGAACTGTATCACCACGGAGACCAAATCCACGAGCTGGACCTCCAGTTAGAATGGCTGGAACATATTCACGAGGCCAGACTTTTGTGGGTTTTTTCAGATGTCTCAATGTCAGCAGTTATCTTATTATAGAAATGCCAACCTGTGATGCCAACCTGTGATGCCAGTGCCAGTACGTTTACCATAGACTGTGGAAATCACAGATAGGACGAAGACGTCAAAGCTGTCTTTAGTTTACCGTTTACTGTAGAGGACTGAATTATGAGGAGACCCAATCTGAAGATGTGATAAGACACATGGAAGTGGAGAACCAGCCTATTATGACTGTAACAGTAGATGTTTACAAATGGTTTCTTGTACATTTACATTTTTTAATCTGGTCATTGATGTGTCATCTGGTGGTTAGTCATCATGCCAGTGAATGCAGCAGTTCTCACTATGGCCTAATGTTATAACAGTTTATGTCATAAGCATAAGGCCTCAAAACATAAAATCGTGTGATGGTGACCGATGATTGTGACATGACAGGGTTCTATTGGAATCATAATCTCTAGAAGTCATGACATGTTTTGTATAATGTCATTGTATGACAAGTTTATGGCATACAGTATATATTATTTCATTGTAAGACATGTTTATGGCATATACATTTTGTGGCTTCAGTAGAGAAAGTAGCAGTTTTTATATATCTAGCCATCAAAAATCTTTATTAAGTCAAAATCTTTATGTAGTCAAATGTTTTTATGAAGTCAAATGTTTGTATTTCTACATTTCTAATTCACTGCACCCTTTCAGAAGGATTTGTAATGCTAATAAAGTGCAGCTATGTTACCCTTTTACTGTACAGAAATAAAGGAAATCATATTTTAGTACTTTAGGAACTGTCTGTACAATTACATTCTTCTTCCTAGTCCAACAGCTCAGCCATTTCTGGTCTACTGTTGCAAATCTTGCTGTTTCAGGTGAAATTAAATCATTGGTGAGACCCTCTGTCATCTACTGCTTTTGTCTTTGGGGTCAACCGTAATGCCCATCTTAGTCTTCTACCGATCTATTGGTGACTACCCATAATGCCCATCTTAGCCTTCTACCGATCTATTGGAGCAGTGGTTCTTAACCTTTTTGGAGGTACTGAACCCTGCAAGCTTCATCAGTGCATTTGCCGAACCCTTTGTAATTTGAAAAATAAAATACGATTTCTTCAAAACGTAGGTATGTATAAAAACGGTCCGACATTGCTAGTGTGTACCGGGCTATACTGCGTGTGTCTTGACCCCTGCCGAACCCCTGAGAGTGGCTCAACGAACCCCTGGGGTTCGATCGAACCCAGGTTAAGAACCACTGTATTGGAGACTACCCATAATGGCCATCTTAGTCTTCTACCGATCTATTGGAGACTATCCATAATGGCCATCTTAGTCTTCTACCGATCTATTGGAGACTATCCATAATGGCCATCTTAGTCTTCTACCGATCTATTGGAGACTATCCATAATGGCCATCTTAGTCTTCTACCGATCTATTGGTGACTACCCATAATGCCCATCTTAGTCTTCTACCGATCTATTGGTGACTACCCATAATGGCCATCTTAGTCATCTACCAATCTATTGGTGACTACCCATAATGCCACTGGTCAAAGACACTTCTTGCATGTTATGATCCCAGCTCTGTTGTCAGTGAGTGAAACTCAGGGCAGCAATCAATTCAATTCAATTCAATTCAATTCAATTCAACTCAATTCAATTCAATTCAATTCAATTCAATTCAATTCAATTCAATTCAATTCAATTCAATTCAATTCAATTCAATTCAATTCAATTCAATTCAATTCAATTCAATTCAATTCAATTCAATTCAATTCAATACAATTCAATTCAATTTTATTTGTATAGCGCCATAACTATACAATTGCCTCTAGGCGCTTAACAGAGCCCAGAGCCTAAACCCCCTTAGTGCATGCACAATGGAAACAGGGGCAAGGAAAAACTCCCTGTTAGGCAGGAAGAAACCTTAGGCAGAACCACGGCACATAAGGGGGGACCCATCTGCTTGAGGTCGGCCGGGTGGAGACAGGAAGGTGGGGAGGGGGGAAGGTGGGAAGGGGGGAAGGGGGAGGGTTGTGTGGCAGAAGGGGAAAGGAAGCAACAGGGGTTATACACAGCCAGCATTTGGTCGCTGGACATAGTAAGTATACAGACATCCGGTGGTAAACTCATGATACAGGCAAAACCAGATTACTGTACCAATAGGGTTACTGTTACAGGGGTAAGGGATGTAGGGACAGAGAAACATTTCAGTGGTGGCAATAATGTATATTGTATATAAACGCTAGCATAGGGTATTGGGTAGAGTATAGGTGTACGGCAATGCAGTGGCGGTGGGTGCGATTGGCCAAGGGTTTCTCCAGGTAGACCAGGTGGAGAGACTACAGCAGCATCCCATAGCGGAGATAGTCTTGATTAGTAGGGAGAGAAAAGGGAAAGAAAAGGAAGAAAGTGAGTGGGTAGAGTTCAGCTGTCCATGTGCGTAGATGAGGAGTGGTGGGGGTGAGGAGCATTAGTTCCACTTCCATCAGCGATTGGAACATGCTATAAGAGAGAGAGAACATTTATGTTAGTAGACATCAATTTCAGAAACAGATAGGGAGATACATTTGGGTTGTAGATTTAACAGTAGGCATTATGGGTTATCAGTTATTATTTTATCAGTGTTATTATAGGCATAAGCAATATGGTATGGAAGGAGAGAGAGAGACAGAGAGAAAGAGAAAGGGAAAAGATATGTTATAGTATTATATAAATTATAGTAAAACTGGCATTTGTTATTTAGTTTGGTAGTGTACTTATGGAGATATCAGTCGTAAGTTTTCTTTTTTAGTTCTTGTGAGTGAGGACAGCTGTATGTCACACCCGAGATCTGTTATAGCACTCTTTCACAGAGCAACATACACTGCCTGCAACTTGCAACCTGCACACACACAGATGAAATATTTTTAATTTCATTTTTATTAGAACATTATTTGTGTTCGGATATATCTGGGTGGCTAGCGCAGCAGGTGATGGGTTTGCTGACGCAATTACTTTTGGCTAAAGGATGCACTAAAGAGGAATGTCTTAAGCTTTGATTTGAATATAGGTACGGTGTCTACATCAATCAGTATGTGGTCTAATTCAGTGATGGCAAGCCATGATTCACGTTCTCACTAAGCATAACAAACAATCAGGTCTATCAGGAAACATGTTCACCACAAGGAAATCTCCTCCCTGTCTTCAGCCACTCTCTGTTTCATTCATTTTCTCTCCCTCTCTCTCTCTCTCTCTCTTGCAAACTCCGATGCCCTCTCTCTCTCTCTCTCTCTCTTGCCCACTCAGATATATAACCTCTCTCTCTCTCTCTCTCTCTCTCTTTGTCACTTTCCACAAGACCTGCTGCACAACTACAAACTCTGTCGATAATCAGAGGTGACCGCGCACCGTGGCAGAATGGCTCTCCTTGTCACTTTTGTTCCTTTTTTAATATCTGTAATCGTTTTTTTATTGGACCTGAAAATCAGAAAGGGCCAACAGCTCCTGGCCTTCGTGGTGGCACTCATGGGCTTCCTTGGCTCCATCGTGACCTGTGCGCTGCCCGCTTGGAAGGTGTCCGTTTACGCCAGCGGCAGCGGCAACATCGTGACCAGCCAGGTGTTGTGGGAGGGCTTGTGGATGAACTGTGTGCTGCAGAGCACGGGAGACCGGCAGTGCAAAGCCTACGACTCTCTCCTCCCTCTTCCCCAGGACCTGCAGGCGGCCCGGGCCCTGATGTGTGTCTCCATCCTGGTCGGCGTGGCAGCCATATGCCTGAGCGTGTACTGGGCCCCGAACTGGTTCACAAAGCCCTGCAGAGACGAGAAGATCACCAATGTTCTGGTGGTCCTCCTCGCGGGGATAATGTTCATGGCGGCTGGGGTGCTGTGCATCGTGCCCGTTCACTGGTCAACTGTCGTCATCATCCAAGACTGCTACGACCCCCTGGTCACGGAGGGGAGGCGGGGGGCGCTGGGGGCCGCCATCCACGTGGGCTGGGTGTCGGGGTTCCTCCTCTGCCTGGGGGGAGCGATGCTCTGCAGCACCTACTCGCAGAGATTCTGCTACACCACTGAGACCAACGAGCTGGACCCTCTAGTGGAAAAGGCTGAAACATAATGAGGCCAGACTTCTGTGAGTTTTTTAAGATGTTTTTTCACATGTTCGTGATCTCTACATCGTTAAAAAATGTATCAATGTCAGCAGTTATCTTAGCCACTATAGTGATGCCAGTGTTATGACATTTACCGTAGACTGTGGATATCAGAGATAGGACGGAGACGTCAAAGTTGCTCATTTTTAAGAATGGAATGTTGTCTTTAGTTTACTGTTTACTGTAGAGGACTGATTTATGAGGAGACCCAATCTAAAGATGTAATAAGAGACATGGGAGTGGAGAACCAGCCTTTTATGACTGTAACAGTAGACGTTTACAAATGTTTTCTTAAACATTTGCATTTTTTCTATCTGTGAATCTAGCATTATAAGATGCCATAACATTAAACACTTTGATGGTGACTGGTGATTGTGACGTGACAGGGTTCTATCGGAAGCTTGACTGTTCTCTCCCTAGCATGATTGTTCTTTCCCTTGTACGTCACTTTGGACAAAAGCGTCTGCTAAATGACTAAATGTAAATGTAAATATAAATGTAATCCTAATCTGTAGTCATGACATGTTTTGTATCACGTCATTGCAAGACATGTTTATGCCATTTTTATTATATGATTGTAAAACATGATTATGGCATATACAGTTTGTGGCCTCTATTGAAAATTTGCTCTTTTTATATATCTAGCTATCCAAAATCTTTATGATGTCAAATGTTTGTATAAAGTCAAATGCTCATATGAAGTGAAATGTTTATATGAAGTCAAATGTTTATATGATTGTTAATCACCAAAATGCCAAGAAAAGTCCTTGTACGTGTAAACTTACTTTGCATTAAAAAGGATTCTGAAGTCAAAAACAGGAAATCATATTTTAGTACTTTAGGAACTGTCTGTACAAATACGTTCTTCTTCCTATAGGTCAACCGATCAGCCATTTCTGGTCTACTGTTGCAAATCTTGCTGTTTCAGGTGAAATTAAATCATTGGTGAAACCCTCTGTCTTCTCCTGTTTTTAACCGATCTATTGGTGCAACCCATAATGGCCACTGGTCAAAGACACCTCTTGCATGTCATGATCCCAGCTCTGTTCTAAGTGAGTGAAAATCAGGGCAGCAATCACACATGACATGATTTTGTTTGTGAAGAAACTACTGGGCAGGGATCCCTTCTAGATTAACACAGTGCCTTTGTCTTAAGGGCACGAACAAAGCTTGTTAGGGGACAACTGGGAGTAAATCACCATCAAGCATGAGAGCCTCTTTTCCTAACCACCTTTTTGCATATCCGTGGAAGGTGCAGAAAAACACTCTCTCTAACTACCCAGGGTGGGATGGAATTGGAGCTGCATGTCTTCTGTTAAAGACACACAGTAATGTACTGTACCCATCTGCAGTGGTTAGAGCCAGCCCTTTGAATGTGCTTGACCTGGGTGTGATTTCCGATTGCTGCAAGTTGATTGTAAGTTGCTTTGGATAAAGACTTCACCGGGTCTTAACCTTCACATGTGTGTATGTGGGAGTGTGTGAAATTGGATTTTAGTCAAGTGACAAAATAGCAAAAACACTTTGTCCAGCACATTGTATTAGGAAACACTGATGGACAAAAGAGCCTGAGAGTCCCATTAGGATAAGGAATCTAAGGTGTCGTATTGCAGTGCTCAGCGACAGGTGCAAATGACTGCATCACTCCAAACCATCTTTTGAGGCGTCTTTAAGCCATCTTTTGAGACATCTTTAAGCCCTTTGCGTCAATCAAAGTCCAATTTCATGAAGGATGCTCTTTCATGTTAATGCTTGCGTCTACACATTAAAACTTTTTTGTTTGTTTTTTAATTCATTTACACATATACACAAAACACCTTTGTTTCCAGAGGCCGTCCTCTTGCCACACCCATGGTGTCCTCTTGCTGGGGAAGAATCCTGTCGAGCTGGTACGGTGCTGTTTATGACAAGTGGGGGAGTGGTCTTCAAACCCTAGATCACACCTCCTTTTTTTCTCTCTCTCTCTCTATCAAGCTGTTTTTAGTTTTTCACCTCTCATCTCGGTCACCTAAGAGGCCATGAAGCAGCGAACTGAAGTTGAGAGGGAGAGACGCTGGCAATCAGCAGGTTAGTCACGAGAGGCGCGAGAGAGAGAAAGATGGAGGTGCACTGCACAGGTGCTCACAGGGTTAGATGAAGAATGGCACAACTCAGGTAGGTGAGAGAACAGCTGTGGAAAACAACAAACACTTCTAAAATACGGCTTGAGAGCAGGAAGCAAAGGACTACCCTGCCTGAGCGAGGCTAGTGACGAGGACAACAAAAGAGCAGGGTGTGTTGACTGCAGAGAGCCGTCTCCGTGGGAACCATGGCCTCGCTGGGCATGCAGATGCTGGCGAGCTCCCTGGCGCTGCTGGGCTGGGTGGGCGCGCTGCTGACCTGCATCCTGCCCATGTGGCGCGTGACGGCCTACATCGGCACCACCATCGTCACGTCGCAGACCATGTGGGAGGGCATCTGGATGACGTGCGTGGCTCAGAGCACGGGCCAGATCATGTGCAAGCCGTACGACTCCACGCTGGCGCTGGGCACAGACCTCCAGGCTGCCCGGGCGCTGACGGTCATCGCCCTGCTGGTGGCCAGCGCGGGGCTCCTGCTCGCTTTCGTGGGGGGCAAGTGCACCCGCTTCCTGGACGGCGAGGGCAAGAGGACCAAGGACCGGGTGCTGGTCGCCGCCGGAGGAACGCTGCTCGTCGCCGGGCTCCTGTGCATCATCCCGGTGTCGTGGACGGCCGGGGCGGTGGTGAAGGCCTTCTACAGCCCCCACCTCACGGACTCCCAGCGCAGGGAGCTGGGGGGGGCCATCTACATTGGGTGGGGGGCGTCCATCCTGTTCTTCCTAGCGGGGGGGATGTTCTGCAGCACTGCCTGCTCTGGAGACCCCGCTGAGGACAACACCCCCTCCGCGAAGTATGTTCTTGTGCGCTCGTCCGTTAACGGCGGTGGCAGCTCCAGACCCACCTCAGGACCCTCTGGTCGCTCCCATCCAGAGGGAAGCCAGTGGGGACAGCCACCGGTCATGGCGAAGCCCCTGGGCAGCCAAGCACCATCCACATGGTCCCAGAACAGCAGAGCACCCTCAACCAAGTCCCAGCTGAAGAGGCCTGTGTCAGCCCAGTCGGAGGTGAGCGAGGGGCCTTCCACCAAGTCCCAGCTGAAGATGGCCGACTCCGCTAAGAGCCTGGAGCTCTCCACCAAGTCTGAGCTCAACGAGACAGCTGCATTCACAGACGAGGCACCAGTCACTCCTACAACGACTTACATCTGACTGTTTCTGCAAGGCACTGCCACGACATATTCCTGTTTAAAGTGTCGATGTACCAGTTATGCACTTGGACTTTGCACTCATCTTGTGGGCCAGTCAGGAGTGTAAATATATATTTAAAATGAAGCTGTTAATGCTTTTTTTAGTTTTTTCCCCTTAATGTTTAAACGTATGTGTGGTAAAATGAAGGAAAGCTAAGTGATGTCAGTCACAGGCCTCTTGTGAGTGCTTCAGTGGTGATGCGTAACATGATCACAAACAGACCCACAAAATCAGTGAATGGAAGTTATGACTGGTGCATTTCCTCTTGATGTACTATAGCTACTTTTTCTTCTTTCTGAATGTCTTATATAAATATATGAATGTGAATGTTATTGCTATAAAAATAAAAGTTTAAGATCACTTCTGTCTGTAGCTTTAACATATTTTAGCTTATTTGCCATAACTCAAGAAGTGCAACCAATTAGCATTGCTATACAATAATTAAAAGGGCTGGGTAAGTGAAGAGTTCAATGTATTACTTATTTAGGAGCTCCCTAGCCCATTGCACTGATACCCTCCCCCACATTCTTCCCTGGTATCACCCTCCATTATAGCCTCGGCCAAGAGGAAGGGAAACAGTGGTGAAACCGGTTTGACAGAGAATGACTGAATAAAGATGCTTTGCATTCTATCCGGAAGCTGTGTATTTGCAAAGGATCAAATCGAGTTTCACTGGCAGCAAGCTGGAAAACATTTTAAGTCACGCTTCAATTGAAATGTTTCATCAGACTTTGATATTAGGATGTTTGGTTGAGGAAAGTGTATTGTTATGAAATACAATAGCTATTGGCCACTGCCTGAGCCAGCAGAAGGGCATATACAGTATATATGAATTTGATTTGAAGTTGATGCAGTTACAACCATACTACAAAGGGAAGACATGGGATAGCAGGGAATCAACTTGAGTTTTGTAATTAATGGTTTGAAATGTTTTTAAGTATCTTCCACTAAGTTAAAACACTGTCTTTTACAGTCTGACAGCTTGATGTCTTTTGTTGTGTTTCAACCAGGAATCTTGAGATTAACATATTAACATATCGTCGTTTACATCGACAGCTTTTTATTTAAATGATCCCATTTGAACAGGCCAGTGTGAAACGGCAACAGAAGAGAAGAGGTTTCAGTATCAAATGAACAAAAACACTTAACTCCCCAGAATGATCAAAAACTGACTAAATGAAATCAGAATACAACAGCACAGTATAGTAATATTAATAGATTTGCCACTACATATAGCAGATTGTACAGGACACATTCCCCTTGCTGACTTAATGTTAATTGGATATTGCCTTTGGTTGGTAAATAACAAATAATAAAACAGATTTTTCTCCCAACATTTGGAAATAAAATATTATATAATATATTAAAACAACTAACCCTTGAACTTCCCTCTCAAAGTTGTACTGTGTAGACATTACAAGCACTCATTCATAACATCTAAAGATGCAGGAACTAGAGTGTGATGCAAACTTACATCAACTTGCCAAGCATACGATCCACAAAACACTTAATTAAAAGGTAACTCATTGCTTCTATCTAGTGGTAGTCCTGTGTACAACAGCAGTGGTCCTCCCAAATGGCAGATAGGGTTATTCAATACATTACCATCTTCTAAATCAAACCAAAATCTTATTGGCAGTGTTTTTCAGTATACACTATATGTAAAGTAAAAGAATATATATATAATATAGAATTTTTTATTACAGTACTTAAAAATGTTTTTCAGACAATTGTTTTCACTCTTTGCCTACAATGATCTAAAATCATTCACAGCCCCCTTATCATGCCAAAGAGGGTCCAAACAGTCTTCCACATGTCCTAGTTGCAGAGGGCTTTTCTGTACAGATACACAGCCCCAGGTATGTACCCCGTCTCATGCTCCTGCACGGCTCTCTCCCACTCCTCCACCTCAGTGACGACCACACAGACCAGGCGTCCATCTCTGGTCATCCCGTCCAGCGTGAGCTCCAGCTCGGCCTTGTACTCCAGGTTGTCAGGGTTTGCCCTGGTCGTCAAGCAGATGTACCCACCTGAAACGGACGCCAAAGCATGTCTTCATTTCTCTGGGTCATAAACAATTGCTCTTATATTAGGAAATCATTAACAGTCCTGTGGCATGTGAGGTTTATCCATGTAATAAAAGATATGTGATGATAGACTTACTAGTATTGATACGTAATGGCTGCATAATGTCTATGATGTTCTACAATACAAATGTTTTTGTCAGAGTTTGTGGCAGTTGTGACATTCACCTGGTTTTGTGGCGACCCACAGCTCTTCAATGACAGACACGGGTACCTGCCCAACGCTCAGCGCTCCAACTAATACAACAATGTCATACGCCTCTAGAAGAGATGAGGGGTAAGACAGAAAACAGAACAGTGAGAGAGCAGAAGCAATTATCAATCTACACGGTCCCTGTGGCTACAGACAAGTTTGAATGTTATGAGTTTAATAATGTTTCAAGTATTACCCTGAAGAGAAATGTTTGAACCCAATGGAATGACAGAGAGAAATCAGCAGAGGGGTCAAACACGGGAGGATCAGGACCCTGACGCACAGCGTCACAACAGAGCAGCCTTTTTGATTGGTCCATGCAGTATTCTAAACATTACAGTTCTTGTGTTCACATTGCTTATAATACGCTGACATACTGTTGTCATATTCAAGGTCCAAATGTTAAAAAGTTTGATTCAAGGAGGTACTAAGTCCATGCGCAGGCATACCAGCGTGTACAGGAAGTGGTTCAAGTCCGAGTACACACGGCCACAGGTCATGATACAGTCCTGTCCTCCTGGACACTTCCAACATGGCTTCACTGCCATCCACACCACTGAAATGCTGAAAGCCCTTTTCTCTCAGCTGTGAAAACAAAAAGACCTTGAGTGAATTATAAACGCAAACTGTGCAGGCTATATTTACTTCTAGTGTTATCAACAAATTGGACTTCCTTCTGTGTAAAGGAATTAGTGAAGCGATTATACAGAGTAATTATACGTACTTAATTATACTCCTGCTTACTATTACATTGAATGTGCAATTAGTACTCTGCACAACATTGGAAATGAACCCAATCCTACAGTCGTTGTTTATCTGACAAGACTGCAACAGGGTTCTGTGCTTGCACCAGGCGGTTCAGGGTCTGTGCCTTAAGACAATTTTATCATTTAAGGGCCATTTATTTTTTGTATCACACGTTGTAAGGTTTGGGATGGAGTTAGAATGCTAATACTTGTGCACTTACATGTGAGGTGCATCATATTATTAATTTTGAGGACACATAAAGTGTAAGATAGAAAATGTCACTTGTTACTTACCTTAACACTGACTAAGCCTGTTCCGCAGGCCACATCCAAAACCTTTGCACTGCCCTTGTCACCTTGGACGTGTGACGCAATGCATTCTGTGGCTAGACTCGGAGCACGATAGTCCAAGAGAGCTACGTCCTGTGGGAGATTAACATCTACTGGAGTTTAGATGAACAGTGATACAGTGACAGAGGTGTCCTCAAACAAAAAGAAAGAATAATGTCACTTAAATCATCACAAAGCCCCTGAGACGACAGTGACCTCCATATGCAGATGGCTTAGCCTCCTCCCCATTATAAAAGGTAAAAGATAAGTTTCTTGAACAATACCGCTGCTGTCCCCACTCCCCTTACTTTTACTTTCTCACCTCTTCATATTGCTCTGCCCACTTATCGTAGAAACACACTTTATCCCGTGGTCCACTGTCTTCGTGTGCAGAAAGAATGACATTTTTCACATCTGTTAAGGTCCTCTTGGGCTCTCCCATTATGATTTGTCTGTGAGAGTCAGTGCAATACTAGCAGAAGAAAAATATGACATAGGTTTACGATCCCTCATAACACCGCCAACTGTTGTCTCTTCAATGTTTCTTCTTCTAGCTGCGTGATTATCGTTTGCTTATGTTGTTTATCCATTAGGCTACTGCCACCAACTGGACGGGAGCATTTACTCGATCCAATAAACCACACCTGCTTCAGGTATACAATAATAATATAACGCAACGTGATGACTACCGTCCAATGTATATTTCCTATGTAATGTATTATAATGATTATAAGTGATGTTTTGTTTTGCAAATGCTTTAGGTTACAACCTATGTATTTCCCAGGGGTATGGAATGATATTTCAGGCAGTCTGCTTCGAATAAGTTTAAGGTTGCTTCCTGTTAAAAGACAGTTTTCCTTTGCCCCCGTCGCTCTAGGGTTCAAGCTCTGGGCTCTGTAATGCCCCTTGACACAATTGCAAGTGTTATTGGCGCTTTATAAATACAATTGAATTGATATGCACAAGTTGCACTGACAACAAGACAAAAATTACTTCGACGTTCTAGTATTTACCAGCGATGCTAGTCCAAATCTGATCCCATAAAACATCCGAACTGTCTGAAAGGTCTTGACAAATCTGACAAACTCAAAAGACAGTGGCCACTCTGACTTTATCAAAGTTAGTCAATGAACGTGAAGTGAATGGAGGAGGACAGATTATAAAGAAAGTGCATTTTGGAGCAATAGCCTATGCCCTTTTGGTGAACAGAATCTGAATACAGTATTTTAATGAAAATGTGTTCATAGCTTGTAGAAAAAAATATCTCCGAGAATGGACATGGGTAAGTTGACTGTCTGAATGCAACTGAGCTATGTTGAGCTATGATTGCAATTCACGTATTCACCACAGGGGTTTGGATCTAACGTCAATCATTCACGGTTCAGGCATACAGCTACTGTAAGTTTTGAGTGGTTTCAAGTTCTTGTTTGCACTGTGTTGTTCGACAAATAGAAATTTGACTCCTGGAACACTCACATATATGACAACATATTGTAGTTGTCTGCGTTTAACCATATTTCGCAACGATTCAGCTGTTTAGTTAGATAGGTATCTAGATGTCCAGTTTGTAGTGTGGCTATGCTAGCTAGCCAACGTTAGCTACCATTAAAGCAAAATGGCCAGCTTGCTACTAACTTGACTGACCAACGTCAGCTCTGAAGTTAAGAGTCGTATGTGTGTTGTAAGACAGTTCTTACATTTGCCTTTCTTCGTCTCTCTCTTAAAACAAGGGCACTACATAGGTACGTGGTCCGGCCTGATGTCTGACTTAATTAGCCAGCTCACGTTAGGTTAAATTAGCTCTTTAGATTGAAGGCTAACGTTAGCTGTTTTGATTTTTGAACTAACGTTAGCTATCGTGTATGTTAACCTACGATGTGATGTCTTTGTGTCACCCAGGTTTTTCTCACATAACACTTTTTCTTCACACAACTTTCTAAGCATCTAAACAGGCCAAAAACATCCATGGATAGCTGAGTTATTTAGAAAGTCGTCTGGTTTCAAACCACAGATACAGATGTTTTTTGACAGTTATGTTAGCTGGCTAGCTTCGTAAGTTAGCGTTAAAGAGCTAATTCTACGGATGATGTTTTGTTGTTGAACAATAACTAGCTAAATTACATAATCTAGCTAGATTGTCAGCTTCCTTTACACGACTAGCCCGTGGAGTCATTTTTTTTGAAGTTGTGTAGAGCTTGCGGAGTTGCATCACGTTGGGCATGTCCATAACAATGCATATTTGGATTGTTATTATGTGAGAGTAATGGGAACCAACCATGATGCACCGCAGACATGCTCAATGCAACTGCTGTAACTTCAATTTTCACTTGAAGCAAAGTCACCTCTTCCTTTTATTTGTCTCGCAGGACCCAGAGCTGAAAATGTCCATCCTTGGCCTAAAGAAAAAACAGCCCAAGACTTTTAAAGTCAAAGTCATCACTATGGATGCTGAAATGGAGTTCAGCTGTGAGGTAATGGACCCTGCCTATATTGTTTGCCAACAACAGGGAGTAAGTTGAAATGACCAGAAACTGTAACATCCCTTTTTTCTTTAGGTGAAGTGGAAAGGAAAAGACCTGTTTGACCTTGTTTGTCGGACCATTGGACTTCGGGAAACTTGGTTCTTTGGTCTCAGATATAAGGTGAAGGACACCAACGCCTGGCTGAAGACAGAGAAACGGGTGAGTAAGTGTAGGGTGCGCTGGCAATATGCAGCCATGTATTAGTGTTATGGTAGTTATGAACCAATCCCAACAGAGAGCCTAGGTCCAGTACAGACAGCTGTTATTTTGGCAACATGGAGCCCCTGCTACATCTTTCAGTAGAGGCAGACTTCATAGTCGAGGTCATAGTAAAGGTCATTGTTCTGGAAGAGGAACTGTATGAAAACAGGGAAAACAATGGATTGGGCAATCCCTAATGGGCGTTTTAGCACTGTGTACTGAGAGTCGTGCCTGCAGGGGTAGTGCCAGCAGGATGAAGTTGAATGACAGGGGGACATGACAACAATGAAGTAAAAAAAAAAAAAAGGGTACACAATAGCTAGGTTTGCCTTATTCATTATGAATAGCCTCTGTTTATCGACAGAGGGAAGTGATGCTTTAGCCTTAATGACCCAGGATGTGTTTCATCAAGCAGATTAATGTGCTGTTTTTGGACAATCTAAATGTGTTTGTTTTTTTGTGCTTCTGCAACAGGTCTTGGACCAAGATGTCCCCAAGGATTCACCAATAACATTTCATTTCTTAGCTAAATTCTTCCCTGAGAAGGTGGAGGAGGAGTTGGTCCAGGAAATTACGCAACATCTCTTCTTCTTACAGGTAGGTGATGGAACCTGTGGAATTTCAGATTATTGGTTTTATGCAAGTCTGTCTTCTTCTCCTGCGTTCTCTCTTGCCACTCTGTATCATGGTATGCCTGCCCTGGTTTTCCTGCAGTCGTTTTGCACTTAATATGTGGGAGGGATGTTTATCATTTGATATTTACACCTTGGCCTGTTTTCACAACATTCAGCATCTTTTTAATTAATTCATGCTTTTAGGTCTTAAAAGATGTGATTTTTGTTATTTAGCGTTTCTGACAACAGCTGTGTGTGTTGAATTTGAACCCCAAAGGTTAAAAAGCAGATATTGGACGAAGAGATATTTTGTTCACCTGAAGCATCTGTTCTGTTGGCATCATATGCTGTTCAAGCAAAGGTTAGAAAATAAACCTACATTTTCTTCTGTCTACCTATGCAGGGTTTGAAAGGTTACCTTTTAAATGCAATAGGTTACAGATTACTAGTTATTAAGTTTAACATGTAATGAGTAATGTGACTATTCTAATTACTTCATCAGAACAATGCAACATATTATGCAATTTAATTTTTGATTGGCAGACGAGAACCATACTGTCAATTGAATGGAGCCTGTCTAGATGGCATTAGATGCAAAGCAATAGAATGAATGTGATATTGCACGTATTAAACTTTACATTTCAGTTACTCATCAAAAGGTTGGTGATTACAAAGAGCATGTGAAATATCTGAATATTATGTCTGTATTTGTCCATGTCAGTATGGGGACTATGATCCAAACTTCCATAAACCTGGCTTCTTGGCCCAAGATGAACTCCTGCCCAAAAGAGTGAGTACTGGTGTGATTTGCTAGTCATTATACTTGTGTGTGTGTGTGTGTGTGTGTGTGTGTGTGTGTGTGTGTGTGTTTAGCCTCTGAAAAAGTGGGGAATGGTGTGATATTGTCTCATCTGCAATAATTGTATAATATTGTCTTTAAAACTGTTTATAATGGTTTTATATACATTTGTCTGTTTTATGTCACATCTTGCACAAATGTAGATTTTAGATTTATATTGAAATCAAACCAATGTATTTGTAAACACAGGTTTTGATGCAGTATCAGATGACTCCAGACATGTGGGAGGAGAAGATCACTGCCTGGTATGCAGAGCACAGAGGTATCGCCAGGTAACACGCTTCCGTCTTTAGAACTTCTGCAAACCACCTTTGGTTCCGATTCTAAATCGAAACCTTGTTTGCTCATGGAGACCAGTGTTCTGTCAGCTGCCTCGCTCTGTCTCTGGTTCCGAGGACACTAGAACTATATGTTCTAGGACATTCACTTACTTGAATGCAGTTTTAAAATTGTGATGAATTGCATAATCGTCTTCCTGACCACTTTTGTTGGCTTCATGTTAACAACATATTTGTATTCAGGGATGAGGCAGAAATGGAGTACCTGAAAATCGCCCAGGACCTTGAGATGTACGGCGTCAGCTACTTCTCCATTACAGTATGTTCCTTTCTGCTCATCGTTTACTCAAAGTCAAAGTCAAAGTAGCTTTATGAGCCCATACGGCATCAGCTCGTTTACTCCCAGCCCATACTGCATCAGCTCGTTTACTCTGAGTCCATACTGCGTCAGCTCCTTTACTCTGAGTCCATACTGCATCAGCTCGTTTACTCCGAGCCCATACGGCGTCAGCTCCTTTACTCTGAGCCCATACGGCTTCAGCTTGTTTACTCCGAGTCCATACGCTCCTTTTCAATTACAGTATGTTCCTTTCTGCTCATCGTTTACTCTGAGTACTTGCTGCTGACTGCCTAGTACCAGAATATGATTATCAGATACCCATCATAAACGCTGTTGTTATGATCACGTGTTTGCCTGCCAACGTTTGATTGCCAATAACAAGCTCTGTTGTCGTCAGCAAGTGTTTTGAGATCCACAGCGCTTATACACCAATAATCTCCTCTGATGTTTTCTATTATGCTTATGTTAACTATTTTTTTTATTTTATTGCATTATAGTTAGTTTTCTAATATGTAGGCACTCTGAGATTATTTTGAATTAAAAGTGCGTTAAAAATAAAATGAATTATTATTTCTGTTTGGTAGCAAAACAAGCGTGACACGGAGCTGCAGCTGGGTGTGGACGCCCAGGGACTGCACATCTACAGCCCCAACAGCAAACTCACCCCCAACAACTCCTTCCCCTGGAGCGGCATCCGAAACATCTCATACAGCGAGAAAGAGGTGCGTGCGTGGCCACAAGAGCAGCTAGCTCATAACAACTGGGCCGAAACTCAGTGACCTTGAACTAAAGAATGCCTCATAAAGCTCAGCTTGACCTTGGCTCATAGTAAGAGACATTTGAGAAGATATATGGTTGAATGGACGAATATATATATGGGACGAATATGTTGATGGGACGAATATGTTTATGGGACGAATATGTTTATGGGATGGATATATATATGGGATGGATATGCATATGGGATGGATATGTGTATGGGATGGATATATGTATTGGATGGATATATGTATTGGATGGATATATGTATGGGATGGAAATGTGTATGGGATGGATATATCTATGGGATGGATATATGTATGGGATGGATATATTGTACATCTAAACCCAGCTGTGGATTAGGTTCTCTTGCTATATATGTAGGCAAACAGCCAGACTAATAATATTGCATTTGTTTTTGATTGAGTTGATATTAGACCATTGTGGTGCACTAATGCTGTTGATTATTTACCTGCTGTTAGTTCACGATAAAGCCGCTTGACAAGAAGAAGGATGTTTTCAAGTTCTACTCCTCTCAGCTACGTGTTAACAAACTGGTAAGTCAGGAAATATATTTGGAATGTAGAATAAAAATGTGTGGTTATAATTGGTTAGCTAGTTCGGTCTTATTCTTACTGCTTAATGGAATATTTTATGAAACATAGTTTCGAACAATCATTGTATTGATTGAGATATCTAAGAGAAGTAAATGTAAGCATGTAAATAACCCTTATATTTATGCTATTGGGTCCACAATACTAAGTAATGGTTGAGTAGGGTTTCATAAAAATATAATCTCCATTATCTCTTGAACTGAATTTAAAATGTAAATGTCAAAATACCAACATATTACCACAACGTTGGCTGCCAGTAGTTGACATTTAAGCGTCTACTCAACAAATAGATGTGAATGTGATCAAATGTCATGTATA
>NC_137920.1:77255210-77300210 GCF_963457725.1 Sprattus sprattus
ACACCTCACAGCAACGTAAGAGCCCCACTACATACCCCACAGCAACGTAAGAACCCCACTACACACCCCACAGCAACGTAAGAACCCCACTACACACCTCACAGCAACGTAAGAACCCCACTACATACCCCACAGCAACGTAAGAACCCCACTACACACCCCACTACATACCCCACAGCAACGTAAGAACCCCACTACACACCCCACTACATACCCCACAGCAACGTAAGAACCCCACTACACACCCCACAGCAACGTAAGAACCCCACTACACACCCCACTACATACCCCACAGCAACGTAAGAACCCCACTACACACCCCACTACATACCCCACAGCAACGTAAGAACCCCACTACACACCCCACTACATACGCCACAGCAACGTAAGAACCCCACTACACACCCCACTACATACGCCACAGCAACGTAAGAACCCCACTACACACCCCACTACATACCCCACAGCAACGTAAGAACCCCACTACACACCCCACTACATACCCCACAGCAACGTAAGAACCCCACTACACACCCCACTACATACCCCACAGCAACGTAAGAACCCCACTACACACCCCACTACATACCCCACAGCAACGTAAGAACCCCACTACATACCCCACAGCAACGTAAGAACCCCACTACATACCTCACAGCAACGTAAGAGCCCCACTACACACCTCACAGCAGCACCACGCCTACTCCGAACCCCACTACACCCCCCACACCAATGTAAGAGCCCCACTACACACCTCACAGCAATGTAATGGCGCTGCGGTAACCCAGCACAGAAACGTCATGGGAGAGGAAGGATAAGAGGGATAAGAGGGAAAGGAGGGATAAGAGGGAAAGGAGGGATAAGAGGGAAAGGAGGGATAAGAGGGATAAGAGGGAAAGGAGGGATAAGAGGGAAAGGAGGGATAAGAGGGAAAGGAGGGAAAGGAGGGAAAGGAGGGATAAGAGGGAAAGGAGGGATAAGAGGGATAAGAGGGAAAGGAGGGATAAGAGGGAAAGGAGGGATAAGAGGGATAAGAGGGAAAGGAGGGATAAGAGGGAAAGGAGGGATAAGAGGGATAAGAGGGAAAGGAGGGATAGGAGGGAAAGGAGGGAAAGGAGGGAAAGGAGGGATAAGAGGGAAAGGAGGGATAAGAGGGATAAGAGGGAAAGGAGGGAAAGGAGGGATAAGAGGGAAAGGAGGGATAAGAGGGATAAGAGGGAAAGGAGGGATAGGAGGGAAAGGAGGGAAAGGAGGGAAAGGAGGGATAAGAGGGATAAGAGGGAAAGGAGGGATAAGAGGGAAAGGAGGGATAAGAGGGATAAGAGGGAAAGGAGGGATAAGAGGGAAAGGAGGGATAAGAGGGAAAGGAGGGATAAGAGGGATAAGAGGGAAAGGAGGGAAAGGAGGGATAAGAGGGAAAGGAGGGATAAGAGGGAAAGGAGGGATAAGAGGGATAAGAGGGAAAGGAGGGATAAGAGGGAAAGGAGGGATAAGAGGGATAAGAGGGATAAGAGGGATAGGAGGGATAAGAGGGAAAGGAGGGATAAGAGGGAAAGGAGGGATAAGAGGGATAAGAGGGAAAGGAGGGATAAGAGGGAAAGGAGGGATAAGAGGGATAAGAGGGAAAGGAGGGAAAGGAGGGATAAGAGGGAAAGGAGGGATAAGAGGGATAAGAGGGAAAGGAGGGATAAGAGGGAAAGGAGGGATAAGAGGGATAAGAGGGAAAGGAGGGATAAGAGGGATAAGAGGGATAAGAGGGAAAGGAGGGATAAGAGGGATAAGAGGGAAAGGAGGGATAGGAGGGAAAGGAGGGAAAGGAGGGAAAGGAGGGATAAGAGGGAAAGGAGGGATAAGAGGGAAAGGAGGGATAAGAGGGATAAGAGGGAAAGGAGGGATAAGAGGGAAAGGAGGGATAAGAGGGAAAGGAGGGATAAGAGGGATAAGAGGGAAAGGAGGGATAAGAGGGAAAGGAGGGATAAGAGGGATAAGAGGGAAAGGAGGGATAGGAGGGAAAGGAGGGAAAGGAGGGAAAGGAGGGAAAGGAGGGATAAGAGGGAAAGGAGGGATAAGAGGGAAAGGAGGG
Source organism: Sprattus sprattus (assembly GCF_963457725.1). Classification (NCBI taxonomy): domain Eukaryota; kingdom Metazoa; phylum Chordata; class Actinopteri; order Clupeiformes; family Clupeidae; genus Sprattus; species Sprattus sprattus. Next base: position 77,257,294 of record NC_137920.1, read on the forward strand.
ATAAGAGGGATAAGAGGGAAAGGAGGGATAAGAGGGAAAGGAGGGATAAGAGGGAAAGGAGGGATAAGAGGGATAAGAGGGAAAGGAGGGAAAGGAGGGATAAGAGGGAAAGGAGGGATAAGAGGGAAAGGAGGGAAAGGAGGGATAGGAGGGATAAGAGGGAAAGGAGGGATAAGAGGGATAAGAGGGAAAGGAGGGATAGGAGGGAAAGGAGGGATAAGAGGGAAAGGAGGGATAAGAGGGATAAGAGGGAAAGGAGGGATAAGAGGGAAAGGAGGGATAAGAGGGAAAGGAGGGATAAGAGGGAAAGGAGGGATAAGAGGGATAAGAGGGAAAGGAGGGATAAGAGGGAAAGGAGGGATAAGAGGGAAAGGAGGGATAAGAGGGATAAGAGGGAAAGGAGGGAAAGGAGGGATAAGAGGGAAAGGAGGGATAAGAGGGACTCTGTAACGCTAAAGATGGTGGATTGAGAAAGAACCAATCACATTGTTGGAAACCACAGTCACAGATTGACGTGATGTACTTTTAATGTATCCTTGACCATCCTGTGTGGAGCTATGAATCCCCCCCCCACCCCCAAATCATCTAGCCTGATCTTGTTTGCCCGAAATAGTTGCCTGGGGGCATTGCCAAGATGGCTATCGAGTGGCAAGACTTTCTTATAAGGACTTTGTCCGACACAAAGCTCTCACACTCTCACATTTATTCAGTTAGCGCATTGCTTTCATTCATAGAAGCTCACGGCCCAGAAAGAGGAGGCATGTTCGGTGAAATATGTGCACACTAGAATCCTCGCAGCAAGTTATTCTAATAGTCAAACAATAGGAACGGAGTTAAGGTCTATGACCCTCCAAAGATTGATGTTTGTGTCTGGCATGAGAAAGTATGCTGATAAAGTTTGACTAGCTTTTAATTGATCGATTACAGGAGCACCGTTTTGAACCGAACTTGATTCAGGAGTACCTTTAGTCAGACAGTTGCACTCCAGTTAGAGCAGATTTGAATAGAATAGAATAGAATATATTTATTTGTCATTGCACAAGTGCAACGAAATTGAGGTGGCAGCTCTCAGACTTCAGTGCTATTGAAAAATAAAAAACAAAAACAATACAAATATATACAATATAACTATACAAATGTACACTATAAATACTCAGCTTAAGTAAAACAAGTTTAAAAAAAACACAAGACATATTACACATCAAAGAGACAAATACAGGTTAATTTTGTGCATTGTTAAGTGCTATGATGGCTCTTGGATAGAGTCTGTTTTTGCTTTGATGGTGTGAAAGCCCCTCCCTGAGGGCAGATTGAAACCAATGTTGCACTCGCTAATGCCAGGACATAGCAGGTAGTAGTATAATGCTGCCAGTTTTTTGCACAGTATGTGGCGACAGGCAGATCGGAGCGATAGACATTGACCTTTGGATCTCATGTTCTGTTCTATTTAGATAGTCAGTAGTTTAGTCGTGTATTTTTTACATAGACAGTGTTAGATAATATTTGAACATTAAATGTTGTACTGTATAGATAGTGTGGTCACACTGAATGGTTGACACATCAGCCTGTGTTTCTTGTGTTTGAATGAGTGTTCATTTTGTGTATGTGTGTGTGTTTATTTTTCAGCGAAACTCTGCGTATATGAATCAGATGGCCTACTTTGAGGAGGTGTGAGGAGAGGCTCCTCCTCAAGAGGAGGAGGAGGAGGAGAAGGAGGAGGAGGAGAAGGAGGAGGAGGAGGAGGAGGAGGAGGAGAAGGGAACAGCACATGTCCACCTTCACCTGGCTGTGCGTACCAGTGTTTAGCCATTAACACTCACTCACTCTCTCGCTCACACACACACACACACGCACACACACACACACACACACGCACACACACACACACACACACACACACACACACACACACACACACACACACACACACACACACACACACACACACACACACACACACACACACACACACATGCGAGGAGGAAACACAACATTTCAACCGACACACTAACTCCTATTTTGAGTCCTATGAATAACTTTGTGTTTGTCTTGCATTTCATGGTCGCCACATGTCAAGTGATGTGTGCATTTGGTTGTGTACACCTTCCTTCAGTGTGCTTTAATTTCAAACTGAGGCTTCATTGTACACAGAGCCTAATTCCTGCCAAACTTCTGCACCTTCGACAAATAGGTTGAAAAAGGGATTAATGGCTGCCAATAAGTTTGATCATTTAAATCCTCCGACACAGTTTCGTGCTATAATATTGCTGTGAAATTCAAGAAATATCTGAAGATGTTGTCATTTGTGATGAGTGAGCTGTTCAGTAGGTGACCGACGTGTTGCGAAGCGGGCCGGCACCAGAAAGAGAGTCGCAACGAGTTTAGGATCGATATTACATCATCGTGTCTGTCCGATTGAAACCCCTTCAACTGTTTGTTTCCTTTTCTGATCTTTAAGGTCCTTTAGAGCGAGGCGGTTTGCACTAGGAGCCTGTTTGACTTCTATTTCTAATATATTTGCAAGTTAACTATACATTTATTTGCTTTTTTGTACACTAAAATGTTGACCTTTGCCTTAAACTTGTGAGCTTTGCCTTCAACTGTTTTTATTAAGGGATTGTTGTGTAAAATGTTAAACAAAACAAAAGGATATATGCACACATGTTGTCCTCACACTACTGTAGTGCCTTGGTGTCGCAGCTACGTTTGGGATATCACTGCCAACTGCCGTAAACACTTTTGGGATATCACTGCCAACTGCCGTAAATACGTTAAGCTCGGCGTACTCAACCAGCAGTCTGAGGGGAAGCAGCACACACACACTGATCAAGTCGTTTTGTATGTTTTTTTTTTTTTACGAATGTGTGTAATTTAATTCTATCAGTTCCTCAGTGTTGGGAGAAAAAAAATCTACCTTGTTACTGATGTGAGCAGTATTATGTTATCAGATCAGCCATGTGTGGTTCTTTGGCCTTTAAGCCCTTAAGCTATTTACTGTCTACGCTTACATGTGCATTACATGTTATTTTTGTGTGATTTTTCCAACACTAATACTGTTGATTTTATGTTCAGGTTTCTCTGTCGTATAAATGCCATGAGAAGCCAGTGTGGGACTTTATGCTAGTTGTTGCTGCATCCTCCAGTTCCATTGAGCATGTACACTGAGAGACGCACCCGTGACCATCAGTGATGTAGTCCTAGCTACCCAGTCCTACTGATTAACAGCTGCCATATGAAGACACATCAAACTGGTTTTATTTTCTGTTTTGTCGAGGGGGTTTGTAATACTGTAGGCTCCCAGCTTAGAACCAGTGGATGGAGGTCGTATTTGTGCTTGCTTGTAGGCCTGTCAGGGGACGACAACATCAACAACAACAACAAAAAGTCAAATTTAAGTCAAGAAAAACTTGAATGCAACAAGTTGTTGCCTTGTAGTAAAAAGAAATCAGCACTGCTGGTGGAGCATGGAGCCGCTCATATTCCATGTAGTGTAGTATAGGGTAGTTAAGGGTAGGGTAGGGTAGCGTAGCGTAGCACAAACGCTTCATTTAGGATTCTGTGTGTTTCCACCACTGACATGTGCTGCAAGAAACTAATTTAAAGCGTGGAAGAGCACCGGAGGAGGATAAGTGTTTGAAACCAGTAGTCTGTTCAGAAAGGAGAGGTGGAGGAGGCAGATTTTAGAATAGTTGCATGCTTTTAGATCATATGGGTTACAGTTGGGTTGAACTTTGTTGTTTTTTCCCCGTTTTTTTTCGTTGGCTGTGGTGGGAGATTTTCATTATGCAGTATTGTCTCGTTGTAGATAGACGTTGCCATATTTTTTGCTCATCTTTGATATTCTGGTTTATGAGGAGAATATATTTTTGTTATGCATTGAGAGTCTTAAACATATATATCAAAGAAAGACAGATACCCGCTGCTGAATTTCTGACAGAATGGTCATGGACGATGTATAAAAGTTTTTGTAGAGGTCACGGAAGTGCTGTGGAATTTATTTGTTGAAAAGCCCAGGTGTTCTATGGGGGTGGAGCACGAGTCGGCATGGCAACACCCTGGCATGAATGGGCAGGTGAAGAGATGTGTGGGTGATTCTGTGACACGCCAAGCACGCCATTGCAGTGCCTTACAGTGATAATCAGGTTTGTCATCGCAGCATTGACAACCCCTGTTTCACCCCCTCCTCGCATGAGTGATGTGTTGCTGGGCAGAACTGATCTCGTTTTACAGGCCTTTCATTGGCAGAACCATGATCATGTTATTTTTTCAGTCACATCCATGATGGTGGTCTCCTGTCACGGTGAAATAGTAGACTACACGAGAAAGATATGTTTGTAAACAAACAATTGTAGAGAAAGCCACCCCTGTATAAAGTGGATAAACTCAGGACAAGACCAGAGCACCTCTTGTCAGAGTCAAGCAGACTTCATGAGGAATCACTTGTTTGTATAAATAGATTAAGGGGCATTTCCCCGGTTGTTTGTAAGCATAATAGAAATGACCAATGATGTGGTATCTGTGCAAACCATTTTGTGGACTGTAGTGGTCCTTTTGGGGGATACTTTTAGGTTTTTAAACCTAATTTAAGATCATATATCGCAGGTCAACTGTGCTGTTTTAGTGCAGCAATTCACCAGCACAAGCAAACACTTCACCTCGCCTTCAGTTTGCCAGGAGGACTTCTTGTGCCTTGAACACTATGCAATTCTATTTAAAGCAAAAAAAACTAGGAATATGACTTTTTTTTGTTTTCTGCCTGACTGATTACTCCATGACGTTTCCTTTGTTTTAACACTGTCAGACAGGTCAGTGTTCTGCCTGTAGTAGGGAGTGTATCAAAATACTGCAGAGGAAACCGTGCCTTTATGCACAGTACCAGTCAAAAGTTTTGACACACTTTCTCTTTTTTTGAGAAGTTTTTTTCTTTACTTTTGTCATTTTCTACGCTATTTAAGATAATACTTTTTTTGTTTAGAACGTAATTCCATATGTGTTATTTTGTAGTTTAAACTTCTTCAGTATTAGAAAATAATAAAAGTAAAGAAAACACTTGTCCAAAAAAGTAAAGGTGTGTCCAAACTTTTGACTGGTACTGTACATCTGTTATGTGTGTGTAATATGTACAAACCCTTATGTGTTAGACATCAACCAATAAAGGACGGGGGGTTTGTATGCTTCACAAATTCTCCACTATGTTTGCGGTGTAGAATGATGTTTTTTTTTTGTTCATTTTTAATACTCTGAATAAATGTAAGAATATTTTTGTTTTGTTAATTTCCTTGTACTTGCATTTTGTCCCAACACCAGTGTTGAGAAGGAACAGAACTGATTGAGATCTGCACCGGATGCTTCCAATAGTATGCTAAAACAGCATGCGATGCTTCCAATAGTATGCTAAAACAGCATGCGATGCTTCCAATAGTATGCTAAAACAGCATGTGATGCTTCCAATAGTATGCTAAAACAGCATGCGATGCTTCCAATAGTATGCTAAAACAGCATGCGATGCTTCCAATAGTATGCTAAAACAGCATGCGATGCTTCCAATAGTATGCTAAAACAGCATGTGATGCTTCCAATAGTATGCTAAAACAGCATGCGATGCTTCCAATAGTATGCTAAAACAGCATGCGTCCCTGTACAGCTCTACATCGCATTATGCTATTATTGTTCACAGTAGTTTGCTTTTCTTGGCGCCAAAGATTTTGATTAATGCCATAGCATGTCGAATGCGGTACAAAATTAAGAAATCCCATCTTTTTATTCTGCAGCATAAAGGTAGTTCTAAAAGCTTGGATCAACATGCATATTCTTTCAAATATGTAAATGTAATGATAAAAAAAAGCATATACACATGAACATTAACTGTAATGTATTATTGCAGTGACCAATCAACAACACAAAATCAGACATCAAATGTCTTTAATTTTGTGATTTTTGGGTTGGTTTGGATATTTGGAGTGTGTTTGTGTTAGTCACAAGGAAGAGGCACGGTTGGAATCAGTACAGTGCGGTCTTGTTGACTTCATGTTGTCATATTAAGTTGACTTTGAAGGCTGTCATATTAAGTTGACTTGGAAGGCTTCACAATGACAGAGCTGTCAGTGACGAGGGTGGAGTGGAATTCAACCATGAAGCTGTTCTTCACTCTGTGCAGGAAGTGAACGTATCGAACTCCTGGGCCGTACCCTGAGAAGACGTGGGAAACCTGAAAAAGCACACACACACACAACACACACAAGTGTGACAATATATTAGAAGTCTTACCATTAGCTTTACGTAATAGAATAGAATATATTTATTTGTCATTGCACAAGTGCAACGAAATTGAGGTGGCAGCTCTCAGACTTCAGTGCTATTGAAAAATAAAAAACAAAAACAATACAAATATATACAATATAACTATACAAATTTACACTATGAATACTCAGCTTAAGTAAAACCAGTTTAATACTAAACTAACATGTGTTTATTCTGACAGCAAAATCTGGGTAAGGTCTAGGCCTGGTCTGCAGTGTTATTGGCCTGTTCTGTTTGCTGCATTTGGGTTAAGGTGTGTTCCATACTTCAATGGATCCGCTACACTAGATTCTATTTGTCTTTTCACCTTGTTCTAGTCTGAACTGTCTGTCAGGGTGACACATTTCCTTCATAATATTCATGCCGGTAACGGAGTTCTGGATATTATTATACCACCTGCATCCTGCAGTGACCCCAAATATATGCACATCTTCATGTGTTCCCCGTGCATCTCACCTGTTTCCAGGTATGGGAGTAGTTCTCCAGGTCCTCTCGGGGGTTGCTAGTGAACTCACTGATGACCGTCTGACCATCACTTCCCAGCAGCCTCACCTGAAGCTGGTAGATGGACTCGTGCAGCTGTGACTCCTCATACCTGTACAAATGCACGTCACACACCTTGGTTAGATTGAGGAACTGGTCCATTAAAGCAGTCTCTGATGAGCCAACTGCTGCTCGACTTATCCTGCGTAACACCATATAGAACAACTCTTGTATCTACTGTATTGTAGTGTAATGTAATATCGCCATATAAAACAACGTCTATACATCTTTGCACATTGTTAACCTTTGTAGTTATATAGCGTAATCTACTGTATTGTTATGTAATATTGCCATATAGAACAACTTCTACACATCTTTTCACATCGTATATCCTTCTGGTAATATAGTGTAATCTACTGTTTTGTAATGTAATTTAAATATCCCCATTTTAACTTAATCTCAGAGGAAATCTTACTCTAAGAATCCAGTGACTCAGAAGTATGTTTGCTTAACGATCCTTGAGTAAGATTTACGGTTGCGTCACAAGTTTCCTGTGATTTACTCAACTATCAGTTATGTCTTGTAATTCTTGTGCAATCTCAAGACGCATATGACTGGCCTGTGGTTTGTGTGGTAGGCATGGCAACGTTAAGTTTACAACGGTTTTCCCCCTTTCATCTCTTTCATTGCCACACTGAACCAGCCGCCCATATATGGACCCAATACTGTCACACAGTATAATAGTAAGGTTTCTTCGATGAAAGTAACATTTGCATCAAAAAGGTGATATCTGTGTAAAGTAACAATATGCAACACTTTCTTATCGATCTAGCACATGCAAGAGACAAAATAAGTCTCTCCTCAATGAACATGACTGAAATCCTGAATCCTTAGTCTGACAGTCAAGGCTCACTGAAAACTAAGAAGGGTACATATCTCTGTAATGCTGCCTAGACTGTTCCATGAGGCTGACTAACAGGAGCATGGCGGGTTGACTTCTGCTGTTGTCTCAATGTTTAAAGGGCAAAATAAGCTTTGCCATTCAAGTATAGCATAGACAAACCAGTAGAACTAGTACCAAATAACGCGAATGTATACCACATGATCCACTCACCAATCTTCGACTGCAATGTCTGGTTGGAAATCATCAAGCAGCTCTGGCCATAACCCTTCTTCTAAGAGGTCCACACACTGTTCCAGGGTTAGCCAGCTGAGGGCCAGAGAGAGGGCAATCACACTCAATGATAACATCAAACATGTAGTGTATATGCAGTGACATAGGCAACTACTTAAATCCGCCATTACAAGATTGTCATAACCATCTCAGTAACATATGCTGTAACTTATGACATAAACCCGCCATTATTAGATTTACATAATCATCTCATTCACATGTTATAACAGCTGCCATATGCCATCATAACAGCTTGTTTTAACGATATAACAGTGTGATGTTATGTTACCATTCACTACAGTCATTCAACGAAAAACTAACATGGCACTGCAATATGATTTAAAATAGTAGGCGTACATGCCATGAAAACGTATACAAGTGTCGTCTTCCATGGTTATGCTGGTCAATGATGGAAAGTTTAAACAATGTGTGGCTGCCTACACGTCTTTCAAAAGCAGTCTCTGTGTTTGTGTGTGTGTATTGTGTGTGTGTGTGTGTGTGTGTGTGTGTGTGTGCGTCTGTGTGTCTGTGTGTCTGTGTGTGTAGAGGTGGGTGTGTTTGTGTGTGTGTGTGTGTGTGTGTGTGTGTGTGTTTGTGTGTGTGTGTGTGTGTTTGTGTGTGTGTGTGTGTGTGTGTGTGTGCGTGTCTGTGTTTGTGTGTGTGTGTGTGTGTGTGTGTGTGTGTGTGTTTGTGTGTGTGTGTGTGTGTGTGTGTGTGTGTGTGTGTGTGCCACTTTGCTGACCTGAACTGGGGAAGGTGGCACACTACAGCACCAGCAGGTACGTTCACATCTTCATACACCATCTCTCCTTTACTCTTGGCCCATCCTGAAAAGTCTCCTAGAAGACACAGATGCACCCAGATAAAGTTGACCCAACTTGTTTTGTCTAATGTGTACTGAACATTTTTTTTTTGGTTCATTTGTAATTCTTCAAATCAATATGCGCCAAAACGTCAAAATTATCTATGCATATTTTTAATTTAAAGTGTTCAATAGACTATCCTAGTTAAACAGACCATTTAAGGTTTCATTTAGTATTTGACAAAAACCAAACCAGTGTAAGCTTAAATATAAATCCATAATTTACACTAATTTAGGACAGACAAAAGGTAGGCTACTGTTTTCAGTAACCAGTCCTCATGCTTGATGACCAACTGTATACCTTTCGGCTCGGTGGGTGGAGGTGCGTTGCTGTAGTCTGGTGGAACTTCAGACAGCTCCGGCTCTGGTGGTGGCTCATGGTGATTCTCGCCTACAAATCACACAAAGTAACAAACATGCTTATCAACAACTAGCTGTCAAAACAAATAGAGATCTTACGAAATGTTCAGTTCAATTAATTTGTATTTATATAGCGCCCACAACAGCTGAAATTCTCTCACGGCGCTTTACAGAGGTGAACTGTCGTTTTTGACAGCTGTAGCCTATGACAGTCACGTGACTCAGCCAACCATCCCGGAAGCGTTTGTGTACACATGAGAACTTAGTTGTAAATAGAATAATTTACCGAAATATCTCGCAGACAACATTTGCAAGTATACAAAGTTTTACATATTTATTAACTTCCAATGTCCGACACTATCTAACGACTTAAAATGGACCTGCACATAAGATACGCTAGTCTTAGCCACCAAATTGTTAGGAAGATGAAGTCATATTATTACCGCAAGGAGCAGGATTCTTCAGTAAATTTCGTCCAAGGGGTTTACGTTTGTAGACTAACTTCCAGTCAACACTGTCAGGCATGGAAATTCCACTGGATTTCAGATGATACTCATTTTCGCATTTATCCTTCCACTCCGCCATTGTGTCACTAGCAGCAATATGCTTGTTGTAGTGAGATCAGGACGTGAATCATCGTTCCTTTTTACAGTCATGCCCCACCCTGTACCAGACGTATTAGGCTAAGTGGGCGACCTTAAGCATCATAAAAGTGTAAATGTGTCATGTGGACAAATACATCCAGTTGGAAAACGGGGGAAGTTTTCACAAAAGTATGTGCAGGATGATTATATGATTTTACCCATTGTTGAATGATTTCCCTGTCTGTCAGTCATCACTAATTGATGCACTTTCACATCACTGTGAAATAATTGAAGTTTTTTTTATTTGTTTGGTTTTCAATTTTAAAAGTTAATATTTTGTTGCCGGTCATTTCAGAAATAATATGATGCCAGCATAGGCCTGCGCTCAGGCAAAGCAAACCGACTAAATTGGATTAACAAATGATCTTGTTTGCCACAGTTACTGAGGTAAACAATTAGGAAATGCATTAAGCAGACAACATACTGTATAATATCGAAACGTCTGCAGCCTGTGGTGACTGATCATATAACAGACAACAATAACAACATCAACAACAAAAACAAAACAAACATTTTTTTTGCCCCATATTAGTGTCTTTCTTTTGGTTGAAGACAGTACAAGTGCGAGGTAAGGCCATGACATGCACAAGGTGTAAAAATGCAGACCTAAAGCAGAGATAGGCCAAAGTCCTTTTCTGGTAATACCTGAGAGCCATATACATGCATATGGGCTGTGTGGGTGTAACATAGCAACAAGCATGGGCTGTATATGTGCGTTAAGATAACATGACTGGTCCGGTTGTAAAGATTTACTTGTTACATAGAAACCAGAATGTCCAAGTGATAAAGTGGCATGTGCTCTCAAGGATGAATCAGAATACAATGACTGAGAACGATTGATTGCCAGCAGGACTCACTGAGGCTGTGTTGTAGGCTGGTGGAAAGCAGTCATTGGGCTCTTATTTAATTGATGGGCAGTGCAGCTGGCAACACGCAAAGATAATTTAATATCTCTGCTAAATACATTTGCCATCTTCATAACATGAGCAAGATCTTGATGGTATTTCATTTTATATTGGAGACCAGTCTTGGATTTGAGTCAGTCACGATTCAGGTTTAATCTTGAACAATGGCGGGCGGACCACTGTGAGACAGAGCTTAAAAGTTTCAGTCACCCACCGGGCGTCACCTAAGGTTATCTGATTTTCCATTTGAAGGAATGTCTGCTAAATACACTGAGTTTAAGGGGTGTTACCGTCTATTCAAACAGGCCCTGGAGATAAAACTCTTTCAACACTGGTCACTCCTTAGGTTCACTCATCAAAGTATATAAACGCAGAAATGTTTACTTCAATCCAAATAAAAGTAACAATGATAACTAGGTATAAGATACAGTACGTTGAATTATTGACTATGGCATATCCTTATTAACTTTAAATCTCAAATGCCGGTCCCTTCAATCTTAAGCGCAAACACGGGTGGGTCTTTGCAATGATGGGTGTGTGGCACAGACACGGGAGTTCCATGTATCAAGATATCTCAGGTCAAGCTGGAGCATTCAGCATATTTTCCACTACTGTTATGATTGAAAGAGTCAGTGATGTTAAAGTCAAAAGGCCATTTGCCATAATCCATAAATGTTGAGTGGCTGAACAAAATTACTCCTCTGGTATTTTCACAACCAGCCAACAGGTTCACCTCAATACAAGTTTGGCCTGTACCTAATAAGCTCTGTAGAGAGATTTGTACAAATGTTAAAATAAGATAGCCTTTTGAGTTAATCTACACCCCACCCCACTAGTGTTCTATACTTTTTGCCCCAGATAGACCATCATCTTTATCAAACTGTCAGAATGTTTCTTACAATGTTTATCCTTAGGTAACAGATGTGCTGGTACAAACTGTAAAGCTCCTTTCAATGTCTTGGTTATAAAATAACATACAGTATCTTCCCAAGAGGGTTTGTGTGAAAGTAAGATCTCTGGTTCAAATCGGGCAAAACTTTATCACTGAGCCGTCTAGCCTGTTAAGGGGTTGCTTAGGGTACTAATGAATTATGACATACAGTCATTGTTGTGTCATCAGGTGGGGGGGAATAATAAACAGGAGCTTGTAATGTGCAGAGGCACAAAAGATTCATCATTCTTATGGCAGCCAGGTAGAAGAACTGTCTTACTTTCACAACATGCTGAATGTATTCGTGTATTGTTTACAATTGACATTATAATTTATCGCAACTTTCATATGTACTGCACAGCTCACGTTGCCAAGGTGTGTACGTGTGGGGCTATTTGGTCTTAACCACTGGAGTATGAGAGCGTGCCTTATGCCCTGTGTCCCAGCAAGTCTCCAGTAGTTTTATGATGGACAGGTCGAATCGAAACCCACAGTGCTATTGTTTCACGGTGGGCTTTGTATATTATTACAGAGATATTATAATATGGATTTTGTGATTTGTGACATTATTTGGCCATAATTCAAATGTTTCCAAAGCTGTCCAAGTTTGTGTTTTAACAATGACTATTTCTTGTACTCCTCAGTGTCCTATTCATCGAACAGGGTTACCTGATGAGGGGCTTAGGATGAGAACAGAATTGATATGCCCTACGCATATCAGTGATAACAGAACCAGGCAGGCAGTCAGTGAGAACAGTCAACCAGAATATCTGTTGGTAGAGATCGGTAGACCTGAGGAAGTAGAAGGCTTGCAAGCCAGAAGGTGTGAAAATAGACCGATAGAAAGGTTGGAAGGGTGTGAAAAGTGTCCAAAGCCTTCTGCAGGGGTGTACTGCTTGACTTTGGGAGGTGTCAAACATCATCTCCAGCACAGTAGTGGGGGCCCATCCTCTGACTCCTCATCCCCTGATGATAAAAGCCAGACGTCTGAGGCAGCCAAAACTGGAGGACTTCACTCTCCCTCTAAGATTGATGATGGTATGAGAATGTCTCCTCTCTCTCTCTCTCTCTCTCTCTCTCTCTCTCTCTCTCTCTCTCTCTCTCTCTGGATGTAATGGGACACAATTAACTCAGGGAAAACATCCCCAACATCTAGCCCAAGCTGTGTAGATATAGCATGGACATATAGGCTAGAGCTCACATATTAAACTCAAATACCTTTCTTAATATATATATATTTTTTTTAAATTGACAGCCTGTATAGTATTTACAAGTAGTTTGATTATGTGGGAAGATGCTTTAAATAAAGTCCACCACTAGAGTCTCTTTTGTTTGTGTTGGTAGACTTCCAATTCAGGAAGCAAAAGAAGGATGACTACAGATCACCACAGAATCTGAAGAGAGAACACAAGCAAACACAGACAGGCTCGCCGACAAGTAAGTACACACACACACACAAACACACCCCATCACTCTCACACACACACACACGTGAGCACACATACTCCCTCGCTTCCTCTGCGCACATACACACACACACACACACACACACACACACACACACACACACACACACACACACACACACACACACACACACACACACACACACACACACACACACACACACACACACACACACACAGAGACACATAGACACATACACACTCCCTTGCTCACTTACACACACAAACACACACACACACACACACACTCCCTCACTCACACACTCCCTCACCCACACAGGTATACAGGGGAGAGTCTCAACTGATGCTGACAGACCAGCATCCACAGGCCTCGATATGGCGTGCCAGACAAACATCCGCCCACTGAAGTCTCCTCAAGGCTACAGCCCAGGTTAGGAGCTGAAGTTTCACAGAGCTGCTTAACTTAACTGGAAGTGTTAAAAAGTAAAAGATCTACTAATAATGGTATGATTATTTTCCTGCAAACTGTTAATCTTTACATTATGAGACATGTCTAAGATACTATTGTAACAGTTTGTCCTGCAGAACATTTTGTAAAGCTTTTGAAATTAAGCTTATTCTTGTGAGATGTGTCTACACAATAATAACATGCAACTGAAGGACAGTAGTTGGGAATTGGTCCCTTGTCTTCAGTGCATGTTGATGCTTTGTTTTATGCATCTCTTGACAATTAAGAGGGCCTGGACATTTAAACAAATTCATACAAAAAGAGCTGGAAAAAAAGAAACAACGCGTGTACTAGTGCACGCTAAACATTTCTAGTTGTATCTCGACTTCTATCACTTTATAGGCATGCTGTAGGTAAGGGATCCGTATTTCTGGAAGTGAGTACTTCATTCAGTTTAATGTACTATGCATTTGTAATTTGCTGCGGTATGTGGTATACTCAATAGCCCTGATAAGTTGATAGTCTGCATCTTGTTTTTGCACTCAGAGAGCACATCACAGCTAAACTCTAGGTCTAGCTAGCTTGTGAGCTATTCAGTTGCTTGCCAACTGACTAGTTCGTTACTTGCTGTTACCACAGGCTTTTCTTCTAGAATCAAATGTGCTGACATTCGCAGATTTTACTCTCGGGTGTGATCGCTTGTCGGAATTATAAACTCACTTCCGGTTTTAATACCGATCCCAACGGAAATACGGATCCCTAACCTACACATGCTCCTGTCCTCTTCTCCGTTTTCTTCAGTTGTCTTTAGCACCATTAAAGCGCCACCAACAGGCCTGGGAGACAAACTACAGCGGAGTAAATCCGATCCGCTGCCTTCATGTAGATGCAAATTTTTCTTGACACTCCTTGTAGACGCGATACAAAAGAAGGATCCGATCCAAAAATGAATCCGGATTCAGGCAATCCAGGCTCCGTGTAAACGTGGCCTAAGTGATGAAGTGCCAGGGATCAAGTACTGATAGAAGAATTAGTGTTTTATTTTAATTATACTTCACGTTAGAAATATTATTCTGTGGTTTGTTAGGATATCCAGCGACAGACAGAGAAAGGAAAGCGTCTGAGGCAGTGAACTACTCGAACACGTCTAACCATCTCAAAGAGACTGACGACAAGGTGAACTACGCGAACACGTCTAACCATCTCAAAGAGTCTGACGATAAGGTGAACTACACGAACACGTCTAACCATCTCAAAGAGTCTGACGATAAGGTGAACTACTGTGTCTGTGACTGTTATTACGTGCATGAGTGAGTGAATGAATGAACCTATGAAGTGTGTTCAGGGTATCAGTCTAAATGACACCACAGCACTTCAACATGTAGGGGACTGATCTCGAACACCAGGTTGCGTCTCCTTGTATCAATCTTGTTGACGTGAAAGCTGCCATCATACCCCATTACTCTCACCACACATTGGCTTACTGGCAGTGATATATAAATTTGGTAGGGGGATTGACTTTAGCCTCTGAACACTCCATCTTTGTTTGTTTTTCACATTCCTAAGGTATGATGTATACATTTGAGCTGGGTAGTTTGACTTGGTTCATATCTGTGTTCATTTCTTTTAAAATACTGCTGGAAGTTCTCCTATATACATATATACAGTATATAGTGTATATGTATATAGTAATTGCATTATTTCTAAGTTGAACAGTAGGACGTTGGCTCTTATTGAGGATTGAGTCTGTCATCAGAAATAATGTTGGACATACGAGTATTGAAAAAAGTTAAAGATTTGAATCTCGATAACGAAAGGTGTATTTGACTTTTGCTGTGAGGCCTGTAATTTTAATAAGGGAGGCCTGAATCTAAACTATTAGCCTACTGTTCTACTTTGAAGTAGTTCAGTTACTGTAAGGCGATACAATTGCGAATCATTGTAAATTTAGTTATAAATTATATATTTTTTTTTGAATTAACGGTTATCATCAATGAGCTATAGAATATTTCATCGCGGAGTGATTTATTTTTAGCTGTGAAAAGTCCCCGTTGGGTTGTTCTTGGATAATCCATGGCATGAAACGTCTCTCGTCCAATCAGAAACAGCTAAATAACGCGATAGAACCCAATTGTTTTATAATAAGTTGATATTGCACAGGGGTGTACTCACGTCTGTTGTATCCTGTGTACACCCAGATAGTGCCTGACCCTAGAGCAGTGTTGGCCCTCGTATGGGTCAGGTCAGAGCCGTGTCTATTCCAGAGACAGCTGTCATATACGGAATACCAATAACGGAAAGGTGCCCCCCACCCCCTCTGTGTCCCTCCCTTCCCATCACATCTGTACGCCATCTTACGATGTTATCTTCCTTCCAGAAGGCCTGTCGCCATGAGGGGAGCTGTGTGCGCCGGCTTGCAGTGTTCACTTTGGCGGTTGGAGCCATAGGCTTCTTAGCCATGAACCACCAGAGGTACCTGAATCGACAGTAGACCACACCTCTCCATCTTGTACTAATCTATGAGACCACTGTTTTCCTACCAATACATGAACTAAGACAACAACATGAGAAGTGCTGACTGTGTTCATGATAGAAGTGATGGGGTACAAGACCAGGCAAATGGCGCCATCTAGTGGGGAAGCTGTGTCACTAAGTCAGAATAATGACATTGCAGTATTTGTACTCAGGACAATCACTTATAAAAGCACTAAAAAATTGATGACATAATAGCAGTTGTTGAATTTCACCTCAAAATTGATGAAAAGTGAAATAGTCCAGTAGACTTTAGTCAGGTCCCCGCCTGAGGCACATGAGTAACGTTTGACTGCTGCCCCCTCTGGAAATATGTTACGCTCGTAGAACTAACCACTAGACAAATGTTTTTTTTTTTTTTAATTATGTGATCTAGAGAAAACCAGATAGAGTAAAATAGTGGATGAACACATGCGACTCATAGTCACACACACACAGATTTATAACTCTAGTGCCACGCAGTGGTGTAGTGGTCCCTGGAGAAGTGGGTACACTCTTAATTTTTTTTAAGCAGCCCATACAGCACAGGATAGACGCCCTGTTTTGAGAAGTGGGTATACGCAATGCTGACTGGAAAATAAGTGGGTATACTCCGTATACCTGCGTATACCCTGGACTACACCACTGGTCACACACACACACATTTATAACTCTAGTGCCACGTCTGGCAGAGCCGTGAAGTATATATACCTGACTGCTGGGGAGTTGAAAGTGAGGAGCCCCTGCAGTACCAGGGGCACAGAACATTCCCTTCAGACAGAGTTACCACAAAGCTTGGCATAATGTCCCGCCACCACTCTCAGGCCCTGTCTGCGAGCCTGCCCCTATCCAGCTGTGGATCAGATCCAGAACCAGCTGGATTTGAATGTGTCAACATCAGAATGTTGCTATCTAAACGTTCCATTTGATGATGATGTAATTAACTCAAGCGATGGTTATGAAGGGCAGTTAATATGTACTAGAACTGTACGGTGTAACTCTGGGATGACTTTTTCCAGAATTGACCAGATCTAGGTATTTTTGAGAAAAGATTTCTGCGTATGTGTGTGTGTGTGTGTGTGTGTGTGTGTGTGTGCGTGTGCGTGTGCGTGTGCGTGTGCGTGTATGTGTATGTGTATGTGTATGTGTATGTGTATGTGTATGTGTATGTGTATGTGTATGTGTATGTGTATGTGTATGTGTATGTGTATGTGTATGAGTGTGTGTATGTGTGTGTGTATAAATAAGTGTGTATGCTCCTATGGTGGGGGTCGGGTACAGATGCCAGTGGGTTGGTGTGAGAGGTCTCATGTAGCTGGAACATGCTCAGTGAAGCCTTACATAACGACAGTCTACAGACTCTCTACCCCACGTCCCCCAACAAACCCACGTTCCTAATATTTGTCAATACCACAGCAAGGCTGCTATTTGCTAATGCCAGTCGTTAGGTAAAATATAAGCCTTTAACAGCCAGTACATACTATATATTCATTAGTCTATTTTGTGTGCAAAATGTCTCCTTATTTCCAAAATGGTTACTGATATGTGAAGTTGTGAATGTCTGGGAGTGTGTTTGTGTTTATGTGTGTGTGCGCCTGTGGGTGTGAGTGTACTGGCATGCAAGCACATGAAGTTGTGTGTGTGTGTGTGTGTGTGTGTGTGTGTGTGTGTGTGTGTGTGTGTGTGTGTGTGTGTGTGTGTGTGTGTGTGTGTGTGTGTGTGTGTGTGTCATTGTGCACTTTTGTGCCTGTACGTGTGTGCTTGTATATGTGTTCCAAAGCACCGCACAGCCGTGGACACACATGTGATCTCATGTACCCAGACCGCCCCACAGTTGTCAGACGACACCCAAGGGACAGCTGGCTCAAGCAGCTCATAAATGGATGCCTCTGCTGGTCTTTGTCCAGTTGGGCCACCGTTGGGCCGACAGCCCTGAAATTCGGTCAATTTATTACAGATACTAATGTGATGTACCCGTGCAAAGCTCCCTTGGCATTCATACCTGTCCATTGTGATTTACTATACCAACTCACTGGCCCTTTAAAAGGACCTGTAAAAAGAGAATGGGGGCCACACATCGTCTGTGGTTTGTTGTGCTGTGTTGTGTTTATACAGCAATTGTGAATGAGTTTTACTCCAAAAGATTGTATGGAGATTACGACAGGAAAATACTGAATGGGATTTATGAAAGTGAAGCAGTTTTTGATTAAGTGAAATATTTTCAGGAGGCCTAAACTTAGTTGCTTCTACAGGGGGGGTCTCCCAATGCCTAACAACACCCCATTACCTGTCTATAGGTGAGGGAGGTGTCCCAATGCCCCATTACCTGTCTTTAGGTGAGGGAGGTCTCCCAATGCCTAACAACACCCCATTACCTGTCTATAGGTGAGGGAGGGCCTTTCACTTGAGGGGTAGTTGTGATGACATACTTCTGATTTCAGTATGCAGTGACTGACTTGCAGCTTGCCAAGGCCAAATGAAGACTTCATAGTATAATAATAATAAACACTGACATGTTGAATATGCTGAAGATGACACGAACCGTTAAATAATCCAGTTACCTGTGCGCAGTTCCCTGCATTCCTGTGCAGTTTCCCCATCTTTAAAAACTGCATCCACTTCAGGACCAAAAGGAGAAAAAAAACAAGAGACACTCTTGTTGTGTAAATTGTTGTGTAAAGTATAATGATGCAAACACACCTCTTGTACCACAGTTACCCCTTGGAACTTTATACTTTATCAAATCATGGGCCTGCTAATAAAAGTAAACAGATTACTGATCATATTACTAATACAGAATGATCCGGGGATGAGAGGTCTGAACACTTAACACTGACCGTGATGTTGCACTGTCTTAATTAAAGAATGTGCGTGCGTCTATGTTATACACTTCAGTGAGATTAAGAGAGATCATGAATCATGTACCCATATTTAAACATTTAAAGGTGCAGTGTGTGGGATTTAGTGACATCTAGAGGTAAGGTTGCAGATTGCAACAAAATGAATCCCCCTCTGTAAATTGAATACCCCTTTCGTTCCAAGCATATAGGATAGTTGCCATAAAACGAAAGGCCCACTCTAGAGCCAGTGTTTAGGTTTGTCCCTTCAGGGCTTCTGTAGAAACACGGAAGGCCCTCTCTAGCTATAGATATCTATGCTCTCTAGAGCCAGTGTTTAGGTTTGTCCCTTCAGGGCTTCTGTAGAAACGCGAAAGGCCCTCTCTAGAGCCAGTGTTTTGGTTTGTCCCTTCTAGGCTACTGTAGAAACATGGCGGTGTAACTTGGTGGACTCATGAAGGAGTCATTCTAAGCCAATGGAAATTCAATAACTCATAATTACAGGTGATCAATAACTCATAATTACAGGTGATTATACTGTAATGAAAACATAATTACAGGTGATTATACTGTAATGAAAACATAATCACGAATACTATATTCCATTTCTGATCTTAATAGATTGGCACCTTATGAGTCAACACCTTATTCAAATGAAATATTTTTTTGTTTAACTGTCCAATCATGTTATGTGCCAAGGCCAACAGCCAGGATGTTGTGGATGCTCTGTATTAGTTTAGTTTGACGCATGATTGTTGTCCCTCGTCGCACCAACAGGAGAAGCACTCCGAATTTCGTTGTATGCAAATACAATGACAATAAAGGCTTTTCTATTCTATTCTATTCTATGATTGTACAGCCTTCTATTCTATTCTATTCTATGATTGTACGGCCTTCTATTTTCTTCTATTCTATGATTGTATGGCCTAAAATGTCCGCCGTGACCTGGAGTCTGTGCAGAGAGTGTGGATGTTCGGACAAGGTGGACTGGCCATCTCCAACACAACTCTGGTGCCAGGGAACTCTACGCTGACTCGATGAAATTCAATCAGCCCTAGCAGAAGCTGGGGAGAGGCGACAGCTATAAATGCCCCCTGCAAACCACACCAAACACACGTGATACACAAGATTCTACCCAATCAATGATGACTCTCGGCAAGCCAGACTTTTTTCTGCCAGAAAGCTGCCACTAATCACTAAAAGCACACACACAAACAGACTAAGACTCCTGGTCCAGTCTTTGGTATTTGGGTCGACTGTAATACGATATTAATATTAACATATGAGCAATATGAGCGGAGTATGGAGTGGAATTTTAAATGCTGTTTGTTCGCCACCCAAAACACTTGTGTGGAGCTGTGAGCACAGGGGAATCCTGTCGAAGGAATTTCTCTCCCTGTGGCCCACACACTCCTTCCTATACACACTCACACACACACACACACACACACACACACACACTCCCATACACACACACACACACACACACAGACACACTCCCATACACACACACTCACACACACACACACACACACACACACACACACAGACACACTCCCATACACACACACTCACACACACAGACACACACACACAGAGACACACTCCCATACACACACACTCACACACACAGACACACACACACACACACACACACACACACACACTCCCATACACTGGACGACTGTAAACACCTCCTATGCAGGGTAAGGTTTCAAACGCCAATACATGTGGTTTCAAGAGTATTTTGGTTCACCGACATGCCATTCTCAGGGTGGTAGGAACTGAGGAGAAAAGATCACATATGGGACGCCTATCAGCTTTCACATGGGCTGTGGTCCAATGGGCTTTTTTTGCTTAGGAAGGCTAACTGAGTGAAATGGCCCGAAAGTATCTAAGTGGCAGCCATGATAAGAGCGAGTGTAATGCTCTGAAAGCTAAGGAAAGGTGCTTCAGTGCAGCCTTTCTTATCTCCTTTAGCATAGTGCACACTGCACCATGTCTTTAGCATAGGGCACACTGCACCATGTCCTTATTAAGCAATAAGGTTCGAGAGGCAGTACGGTATCGTCAATAATGTACTTGTTCGAGGGAGTTGTTAGGCCCGACGCGCAGCGCAGGGCCGGCAAACCCTCGAACAAGTACATTATTGACGATACCGTACTGACTCGAGTACCTTATTGCTTTTATAACACGGTTGCCAGCGACTTTATAAATATTAAGTACAATTAAAGTAAACAGTAAGCTGCCTTTCAGCACAAAAAAAGTTGTAGACACCAAACGTTGTGTATCGCATTTCAGTAGCCAAGAGAAAATAGTCCTCCTTTGTGTGGCTGTTGCTATGCAACAGACAAATAGCATTGGGAATTTAACGTCTGTTAGACCTAGCACAAAAGCTACGTGTGTTTCAAATGGGTTTTTGGTCTAAGCGCTAAAAGTCAACTACAAATAATATTCGAGACTTTCAGTAAAGACTTTCAATACTCTGCAACATTCGCGTAGCACAGAAACAACAAACCGAGTCAATTTAGACATATAAAAAGTCGTGTAGATAGCTTAATTCACATGAAACATTCCCCACTACATTAGCCACAACACGCCGCCATCTTGGATAGATATTTCCTTTTGAGTGCGTACTGATATGGAACGCTCAGGTAGATGAAAACAGGTCGTACAGTTACTATACCGTGCGTAGAATATAGCACACCCCGGAACTAACTCTCAGAATGGTGGATTCCATCTACCCGTGTTATAATCTCCTTTAGCATAGGGCACACTGCACCATGTTCTTATCTCCTTTAGCATAGGGCACACTGCACCATTTTCTTATCTCCTTTAGCATAGGGCACACTGCACCATGTTTTTAGCATAGGGCACACTGCACCATGTTCTTATCTCCTTTAGCATAGTGCACACTGCACCATGTCTTTAGCATAGGGCACACTGCACCATGTCTTTAGCATAGTGCACACTGCGCCATGTCTTTAGCATAGGGCACACTGCACCATGTCTTTAGCATAGTGCACACTGCACCATGTCTTTAGCATAGTGCACACTGCACCATGTCTTTAGCATAGTGCACACTGCACCATGTCTTTAGCATAGTGCACACTGCACCATGTCTTTAGCATAGTGCACACTGCACCATGTTTTACAAAAGGAAAGAAAATGATGCTTTGCAACAGTAGCATTCACTGCGGCGCATCATTCAGCCTTTCTAAAGACAGCATTTGGCAGACCCGCATCAACTATCCGCCGTTGCATAATTAATTACGTAACTTAGTTTAAGGGGAATTGGAATTAACTGCAATTATCTTTTCCAAAGTTTCCTTGACCTCACGACGTTTTCCTTTGAGGTCAAAGAGAAGTGGTTAGGAAAACACAATGGACATAATTTTTGACTTTTCGACCACAGCCATGGATTCATTGAGAGGTGCCCTTAAAACATCCTGTCTTCCTCACTTCCTGTTTACATAGTTCACAAATGTGTGAACTCAAGTCTTCACTAGATGACTAGCGCCTTTAACAAAACGGGATGTTCTCTTATATCACCTTTGGATCTTACCAACATGTCTTCAATCATTAAGCTTTTTTTTCAGTTCTAGCATAGGAATGATGCTATACTCTCGCATGGTCTACCTTTTAGACTGTAGGCTTATGCTAATAATGCTATCAAGCTACATGTAATTGTGTAGTATGATCATCTTTACGTAATACATCGAGATGTACACTACTTACACATACAGCAGTAAGCAGTAAGAGCACACAGCTAGAAAATGATATGGATATTGATTTAGTTTAGGGTGTTACAGACAATACCTCCAGGTATGTTAAAAAGTTAAAAAGTAAACCAAGCAACCACAGTTCAAAATATTGTGTGTGTTTTGCCTAGTTATTTTTCTTTGTCTACACACCACCAGTTGTAGCTTCATACACAAGGTCGATCTCATTAGGGTTTCACTCAGGCGAACAGTTTGTGGGTGAAACTCTGACTTCATAGTGCTCTCTCTGATCATTAGGTCACTACCCAAACTGGTTAGAATGTACTGCTGATTTCAAAACTTGTATGTGTATGCCATGATTGCCATGATAAGACCTTAACTGCTAGGGTCCTGAGTGGTACAAGTGGCTACCACAGAATTTCACACACAAGGTGTTGAGAAGTTAGCCTGGCCATTACCAGCCTGTGACTCCATTTCATTCCGTCTTTCAGTCTGGGCCAACCCAATGCATTTTGGTTTCCGAGATGGGCGGGTGCTTATCTTGAGGTTTAAAATCATTGGAGTTCCCTTAACCAATCAGTAACGTTTAGTAAGCATTCGGTAGATTAAACTCTTCCCAAAGCCAGTTGGGAGAAGAGCTACGACGTCCTTTCCAATCATAAAACTTACAAGAAAATACTCTTGTTCTCCTTTTAATTTTCTGATGTTCTCGAGAGTTGAGACAACTTTTCCGATAGCTTTTCGTGTCTTTTCCTCCAAGGCAAGTTTTGCGTCACAGCTCTGAACTGTTCGCTGATTGGTCCTACAAAATGTTGAGTCCTGGAGACGATTGTCAACGGGGTTGGGCCAGACTGAGTATGAGCTTGAAATCAATTCAGGCGGAAATACGTAGGCTGGTGTCACCAGGCTATTGAGAAGTAGTGCTGACTCCAGAAGTGCCTTCAAAGCATCTAAGGAGTGCAATCTGGCAGTTTTCCAACAGATCATAGAACTGTACAGATTATAAACTCCTCAAAAAGGTATGGAAACGTTATTTCGGTTGATTATTCCTCCCCACTAATAATACTAATTGGTAATGTATTGTATATCGTTGGAAAGCCTGATTAGTCACCTTTACAACGAGGTACAACTTGTTAGGACCGCGCATTCGTGGAATGAGCAACACAGCTAACCGTGTGGGTAGCGGCCCCCAAAAAATGTGCCAAAATCCCCATGCAATATTCTTCTGTTGTTATTCACTCTAGTTTTAAGCTTGAAGTGCTGGCGGCAGGTGTATGCCAGTCACAGGTGTATGACTGGCACCTGATTGGCACCTAATTGGCTTCTAATTGACAGCACTTGTGTGCATTGGTCTGTATATGGCAGTATATCAACCTTGTTGAGTTTGTGTGTGTGCTCCCAGCATGACCATGCCACGTTTTTCCCTTCAGGATAAGGCCGGTGCAAAAGGGCAACTGGAAGCTGGTGTCCTGGTACGCAGAGTGGAAGCACTATTTTGGTGGCAGCCCTGGTGCCATTTCCAAACTTGGCAGGATCAAAGTATGGAGATGGCGTGGAGAACGCTTTGCAGATTGCTGCATAGATTGCGTGACACCTTTCAATGGAGGCAGTGTCATGGTGTGGGGCGGTATCTCTCTCACAGGCAAAACAGAACTTGTCATCATTGAAGGCAATCTGAATGCAGTGAGATCTCGGAATGAGAACGGGAACGCTCGCCCCCACAGAGGCAGGATCATCACAGAGTACCTCCAAAATTTGGGAGTGGAGAGAATGGAATGGCCTGACGTGAGTCCAGACCTCAACCCAATTGAATACTTGTGCGACCAGCTGGGGCGTGCTTGACGTGCCAGACTGACCAACTCAACCATGTTGGCTGAATTGCAACAAATCCTGGTTGAGGAATGGGATGTCATCCCACAGCAGTCTGTGACCAGGCTGGGGACCAGCATGAGGAGGAGGTGCCAATATGTGTTTTATCCTTATTACTGTGGGAGAGTGCAATCATCCAATCCACCAAGCAACTCAAAATGAGACTGAATAACAACAGAAGAATATTGCAGGGGATTTTGGCAAAAAAAATTGGGTCGCTACCCACACGGTTAGCTGTGTTGCTCATTCCAAGAATGCACAATCCTTACAAGTTGTACCTCGTTGTAAAGGTGACTGATCAGGCTTTCCAACGATATACAATACATTACCAATTGGTATTATTAAAGGTGAGGAATATTCGACCGAAATAACGTTTCCGAACTTTTTTTGAGGAGTTTTTATATCACATTGAATTGAACTGATTCACAGAGCTATGGTCACAGAACATGGTCTCATTTGATGGCACCTGTGCAGTTGGCCTGAGTGGATCTTCATTGCATGTAACTGCACTGACCACAAGCAAAACATAAGCCACCAGCGCTTACTGTCTAATGTATTGGTCATTTTTCATTTGTCATTAATATAGTCATTAGCCTATTTCAGTATGACAGGCCCCACTGAAAGGGTTACGTTTATACTCTGTCCATAGATGAAGGGGGGGGGGGGGGGGGGGGGTTCTCATAGACACTGCCATTGGGGAGGCCTGGTTGCATAACTGACCTTTCGGAGGGAAAGCACGCTCCGTTTACTAATTCTGCCGTTCTCACCTTCCCCAGGATGGCAGCTGACCCTGGTAGGTATCAGGCCCTGTCCTGGCACTAGTCCACCCTCAGCCTATCAGCTCTCCTGCTGCAGGCTGTCCCCGGCCCCCGTCCCAATCATGTGTAACATTATATAATGCATGGTGACGGACATATAAGACACAAGAGCACATGACCTGAGCCATGGAAAAGTGTCTGTGGATAATGCATGAAGAGATGTCTCTCTTTCTTGTGTGTCTAGTCTAGTTCTCTTTTCTCCCACTTGCCTTAATGGTATTAAGTATTCCTTAATACCAGCATTCCTTCGCAAAAAGCTACATTCCTTGACATTTAAAAAGCTATATTGCATAACCGTAAATTATGGAACATAAAAACCTCTTGTTGATTCATACAGTAAAAGGGAAAGGTACGTCAGAAAAGCTGGATAGTGTTTCAATGCAATGAGTTTATAGCACTGGGAAGGGAACTATGGGAAGAGACGTCAGGAGGAGCCAGGGGCCAGGGGCCAGGGGCAGGGGCAGGGGCAGGGGCAGGGGGCAGGGGCAGGGGCAGGGGCAGGGGCAGGGGCAGGGGCAGGGGCTACTGGGGTAGGAGAGCTCATGGTGTAAAGTGGTCAGTGAAAACAAGGAGTGGGAGAGCCAGAGTGTGACCGAGAGCCGGTGCCAGAGTCAGAGGCTAATTTAGTCTCTCCCTCCCCCATTGAAGTGTGATGGGCAGCAGACAGCTGTGTGAGAGTGTAAGGGTGTAAGGGAACACGGAGCTCAGGACAAGGGCACACCATGCACACCGACTCTGACACCAGAGATGTTCTATAATGGGGAGATAACAATCTTAGTTTTCCCATTGACGAAAGTGTGAGTTTGGGTCCCATAACGTTTTGTGTTCCCTTTACAATTCACCGCAATAGTTTTGCATTCACTTGCCTTGCAATAGTTTTGCTTTAGCAAAGGAACGCAAAAACTTTTACGAGGGAATGCCAAACTATAGAGAGGGAACGTAAAACTATTGCGAGATAATGCAAAAGAACGCCAAAATATCGTGGAGAAAAAAAAATCCCCATCATGACCTTTAGGGGGCTCCATACAAAATGATTGTGAGGGAACGCAAACATAGCCCATCACCACCAAGACCCTTAAGGCGGCTGCTTGGTTCTGCGTTGGTGTCACATTGTTGCGTAAAATTGACTCATAGCAATTCATGCTCCCTAAAGGTTGCGCGTGTTGCCAAGCAATTCACCACCAGAACAATAGGCTTGCGTAAAATGGCGCTAGTCTAGAAAAAGGGGCCGACGCACGCAAGACGTGAAAAGACGCGCAAGACGCGCCTCTGACCATAAATCAGGCTTTAAGGATCTCCGTAAGCTTGAGATTTGTTCGGTTATTTTTAAATATGTTGAGTTCTCTGTGTGTGTTTGTGTGTATTTCCATCTTCGATTGCGTAAGAGGGTATTATATACAAGCTTAATTTATTAGGCTACAATTTTGTGCAAATGCAAGAGTGCAGAGCTGCCAGTGGGTTTCATATGACGCAACACCTCCATCTGTCAGTTGTCTCACAAAACGATCATCCTTTCATTTTATATTTTAGCAGATGGTGTCATAGCTTGCTAGGCTGTGGATAGGATGTTAACGATCATCACAGAGGTTATCTAATTGTTATTAAAACAAAAAAAAACGTGGTTTTCACAAAATAGGAGTTTGTTCAGGGTACTGAGTCGCTTCACCCATAGGGTTTAAACAGAATTGCCTCTGGTCTCCATGTGAAGGCCCCACGGCCATTACTTGTCTTCACCTGATGACTGGAGTCTCCCCTTTTAGAACATCTCTGGTGACCCTCCAAACACACACGCTCCTATAGCCAAATTCCACATCCAACACGATTGAGACTTACTTATGCAATCTGTCCTTCTCTGCAGAAGTCCACGACAGTTTCCTGAGTGTTTGATGTGCATGTAGAAGTAGCCTAATGCAGAAGAGTGATACGTGTTGTTTCTTTGCACAACATGTTGGATAATGAGTTTGCTATAATAAATTGTCAAATTAAGCCAGGAATCCAGAAGGAGAATGAGATATTCAGTTCATGAAGTGTGAAATTCTCAGTGTGTGTGTTTGTGTGTGTCTGTGTGTGTGTGTGTGTGTGTGTGTGTGTTTGTGTTTTTGTGTGTTCCAAGTCTGTGTGTGTGTGTGTGTGTGTGTGTGTTCCCAGTGTGTGTATGTGTGTGTGTGTGTATGTGTGTGTGTGTGTGTGTGTGTGTGTGTGTGTTCCCAGTGTGTGTATGTGTGTGTGTGTGTGTGTGTGTCTCTGTGTGTGTGTGTGTGTGTGTTCCCAGTGTGTGTATGTGTGTGTGTGTGTGTGTGTGTGTGTGTGTGTGTGTTCCCAGTGTGTGTATGTGTGTGTGTGTGTGTATGTGTGTGTGTGTGTGTGTCTCTGTGTGTGTGTGTGTGTGTGTGTTCCCAGTGTGTGTATGTGTGTGTGTGTGTGTGTGTGTGTGTGTGTGTGTGTGTGTGTGTGTGTGTGTGTGTGTGTGTGTGTGTGTGTTCCCAGTGTGTATGCCCCAGAGATGGGGGAGTTGTGGCTGATAGTTGGTGAGCTGACAGGTGTCAGGGTTGGGGGTGGGGTAGGTGGTGGTCTTCACTGCCAGCTGGTGAGGTCTTTCCTTAGACTTTACGGATGTCAAGCCGGGGCTCCAACAGAACACGGACATTGAGGCCCCAACACGCTTTAGAACGAATGCATCCTGATCATATGTTCAGATTAACATTCTTTCAGATCGGCTGTTGAAAGGCCAAGACCGATAAAAGACATTTTGTTCCCCACTGCGGGACGCATAGTCATGTGGATAAAAGATACAACTTTTTTTTTATAAAAATGTCAAAAACTAGACGTGGCTACTTCTGGAAATGGTGTACCCATGACTTTATTTTGAAGTTTAAAAAACTTTTAGCATAGCATAGCAAGGAGGTAAATAAACATTAATAGGTTCCCACCACTTGCTAACTGTTTGATGATGTTTTTTTCCCAGGATGCATTGCAAAGCAGTGAGTATGTTCAAATGCGCAACCAGATATTCTGTAAATAAACATAATATATAGTAAAATAAACATTTTTGTTTTTATATAAATAATAATAAAAATAACAATATTTTATTTGTGTTGCTTTGTTGAGTTTGTGTTGAGCTACTCGTGGTATTTATCTAGGCTAAATATATTAAAAAAGCAAACAAAATGGCTGTTTAATTTGTTCTGTTTGTGTCGTGTGTATTGGTTCTGTGTGTGAGTGTATTTTGGGGGAGGGAAGTCTTTCCCTGAGGTAGGAGGGCCTATGGTGTGGAATCATGGGGTACCCCTCACTTCCCTCATTACTTGTAATGTGAGTCATTCGATTCAAGGTCATGCGAAACAGTCTCATTCTGGTTCGTACGAGAAAGTATTGTGTGCGGCAGATATCATGTGACCAATCACACACAATACCTCCTCTTGGGAACAACAGGAGGCCTGTTCATGCACACACAATATTATTTTCTCGTCACTACGGGAATCCTTCTTGTGCGCACCAGAATCTTTCCTCGGAGCACGGGAATCTTTGTGGGGAGCACGGGACAGTTCCTGGTGCGCCCCCACGTCTGCCCGTGGCCCTTAGTAAGGGCTCCAAAAAAGCAGGAAAACAAAACTTCTCAAGCTGGTTTTTAAACGTGTCCAAGCTTCGGCAACGATCAGAAACACATGCAACATGCACACAGCTCCAGATGCATGCCGCACGGCCCCTGAATGGGCTTTCGTTTGGCGTGGGTTGAGGTGCATGTCGGCATGAGAAGGAAGTTAGAGTGCAGGGAGAGTGTGTGAGTGTATGGAGACGACGGAGAGCGTTTTTTCCACCCCCTGTGACTGACGTGTGCTCTTGTACTATCTGTGGCATGCCTGGCAAAAGCAGAGTTCAGCTGTTTTAGGAGAGTGTTACTCAAGCCCCCCACCCTGCCCCCCACCCTGCCCCCCACCCTGCTTTAGCGCTATGTATGGGGGTGGCACACGTGGTGTGGTGGGGTTGGGGGGGGGGGGGGGGGGGGCAGGGCACAGCTGCCGCCGCCGCCACCGTTGTGGGGTCCTTTTGTAAAACTAAACTGGGCATCAGAGACAGCGAGTGGCCAATCCCAGGCCAGCTGGCTCTAAAACGGGTCCACCAATGGGAGAGGGAGTGCCTGGTATATAAGCTGTGGGCTGAGGGGTAGCTAACTGGGTGACCCTTATTTTGGTTTGGTGAACAGAATCTGATCCCAAGGACTGTTACCGTTTTTCTGTTGCCTCGTGTAAAGGTAAAAAAAAAAGAAAGACAAGAAAACACTGTTGTCCATGTCTGTGCAATACCAGGGATTGCAAGCTTTGTTGGAAATTAGCAATATGAAGGATTTTTTTAAGGATTTTAAGGAAAATGTAAAAAATTTCGACCCAGGCTATGAAGTTGTGCCGCTATGGAGCAGTTAAGACCCAAACAGTATTGGGGCGCTACCTCTACTGAGGGCAGGGCGCTGGGACAGGGGTGCTACCTCTACTCAGGGCAGGGCGTGTGGACAAGGGCGTCACCTCTACTGAGGGGTTCAGTTGGTATTCAGTGTATATATCTTGCATTCTTGTGGTCTAACTTGGGTGTTAATGGCAGCTGTGTGTGTGTGCAAAGGTCACCACTGTCTGCAGAAGGTGTTCAGAGTCTGGTTTTGAGTCGAAGAAGAGTAGAAGGCCAGAAGGGAGACCAAACCGTATAGACTTGAAGTGAATGCTTTTGGTTGGTTGAGATGTAACTGTTGGCATCAGCTGTTTCCAGGAACAGCACTGATTGTGACTTTGAAGCAATTGAACAAATGCATGTCATGTTTTCTGCCAAAGGTGGTAAGGTAATTTGGTTACACCGTGGTGGAAGCGTAAGCGCGTGGCAACCCAATGCATGCACGGGCATTTGGCAAAGGCTTTGTCTTCGTCAGTATTTAAGACCAGCATTAGCCATACTAAGGGGTTGGCTACACAATGGAATTGATCCTTCAGATTTAACATTTTCTGAAGGCTGTTTGTGAAGTACTCTGAGGTTTTTGTTTAACAATGTTCTCTGTTTTGTGAAGGTCTTTTACCGTCTGTTTACTGTAATAGTGGCATGTAATACTGAAACACTCATAAATACTTAACTACTCGCTAATAGGGAAACTAATGCGTTATTTCCTGGGGTGCCATTTTGTCGTAAGGGACAGTCGGATGGGGTGCCAAGCATGACGTAACCTCTTAGCACAGCATGCTTCAAAAGCAAGCTGGGAAACTAAAGGCATTCCACAAAAAAGTTTGAATTGTGGAGTTTAACAGGGGGGTTATACAGTAGAATGACAAGGGGGTTCTAGAATGATAATATTCCAGGTTGTTCACAGGCTTTCACGTGAGGCAGAGTGGAAAAGAAATCTTATCCAAAGCCCTCAATGCTTGTAGATTTTCACTGGCAATTCCTCAGTAATCTGCGTCAGGAACAAAATCTTCTCTCAAAGAGTGAAGAAGATTGAGGGGTGGGGTGGGGGGGTGGGGGGCTGGGGTGTTGTAGAACAGCAAACTTATTTTTAGCCCAAGCCTGCTTCTCAGTGGTATACCGACACCATCTCTTCTGACCGTGAATCTTTTTTCTCTCTCTCTCCCTGCACCTCTTCCCTGCAGTAAAGAAACGCAATCATGCCTTTCGGAAACACACACAACAACTTTAAGTTGAACTTTAAGAGTGAGGAGGAGTTCCCCGATCTCAAGAAGCACAACAACCACATGGCCAAGGTGCTCACCAAGGACATGTACGCCAAGCTGAGGGACAAGCAGACCGCCACTGGCTTCACCCTGGATGACGTCATCCAGACCGGTGTGGATAACCCAGGTAAGAGCCCTGTAAAACAATCAGTACTGCCTCCTCTCATTCACTCCCATTGCCTGTCGACCACCTGTTTAACCTAGAGTGACTTCATGAAGGGCTATAGGGTCAGCTCTTTTGGCACAAACCATAGAGGGTTTGTACAGGCAGACAGACAGGCTCTGCTCTCTGTACAGGCAGACAGACAGGCTCTGCTCTCTGTACAGGCAGACAGACAGTCTCTGCTCTCTGTACAAGCAGACAGACAGTCTCTTCTCTCTGTACAGGCAGACAGACAGTCTCTGCTCTCTGTACAGGCAGACAGACAGGCTCTGCTCTCTGTACAGGCAGACAGACAGGCACTCTCCTGCTCCTCATATGTGCCCTTATTTTGCTTTGTTTCCACTCTGGTCATAACAGTTAGCAGAATTCACAGGATTACCGATGTCTTAACTATGACATGCTATTTTATTTCTACTTATGATACCTTTATCTGGATTAGAGTATGAAAGTATGAAATTATTATTATTTTTAGTAGTAGCAGAAGTAGTAGTTGTTGTGGTAGTATTAGTAGAGGGAGTCGCATGTAGTAGTAGTAGTAGTAGTAGTAGTAGTAGTAGAAGTGGGAGTATTTATTTATGATTTCTTTTATTGCCGGCAGGTCACCCCTTCATCATGACCGTTGGTTGCGTTGCCGGTGATGAGGAGTCTTACGTGCTGTTCAAGGACCTGTTCGACCCCATCATTTCCGATCGTCATGGTGGATACAAGGCCACTGACAAGCACCCCACAGACCTCAACTTCGAGAATCTGAAGGTAAGACCGTTTGAAAATGACAGAAACAAACTTTTCCATTTGTCTTGTTATAAGTGAGTTCGTTTACGAAGGGTGCCAAGGCCATTCTGGGTTACAATAGATTTAAAAGTTCACCGTCAGTGTTCAGTCTCCCCGTTGCCATGCCATAAGACAAAAATGCTGTCCACTAGAAACATTGAAGTAGAAGCATTCCCATGTTCCTAGGAACCTGCTCATTCGTTGACCCTGATCTCGTCAACAGTGTTGTATTCAGATAAGTAAATGTATTCTTGTGTTTTTAAAAAAACAGGGTGGAGATGACCTGGACCCAAACTACGTTCTGTCCAGCCGCGTGCGTACCGGCCGCAGCATCAAGGGAATCGCCCTGCCCCCCCACAACACCCGTGGCGAGCGCAGACTTGTCGAGAAGTACTCTGTCGAGGGTGAGTCGAGTTGTTTCAGTTAGCTACCGTGCCGTGACTGTTTATGTCTGAGATGCATTGAAAGCGCCTAGAGGCAATTGTATTGTTATGGCGCTATACAAATAAAATTTAATTTAATTGAATTGAAATTCAGACACAGAGCGTTCCCTTCTAACATTGTCCCTCCCTCTCCCACAGCCCTGAACAGCCTGGACGGAGAGTTCAAGGGAAAGTACTACCCCCTGAAGGCCATGACCGATGCCGAACAGGAGCAGCTCATCAGCGACCACTTCTTGTTTGACAAGCCCGTCTCTCCCCTGCTGATCGGCGCCGGTATGGCCCGTGACTGGCCCGATGCTCGCGGCATCTGGTAAGCAGGCACCGAACATGCCATAGAGAAAAAAAGGGGGGTGGGTTTGAAAAACCAACTTGTTTGATGGAGTTCAGTCACCTTTGGTGTGTATTGCGTAGACAAGCCCAGATAGCCAATGTATGTCTGGCGCAGATCTGTGTAGTTTTTTTGCAATCTATGTTTTCAATGTATATGTTGTCATTAACATGTTTTCAACTAACAAGTTGAATTACGGCTATTCTGCCCCAGCTAAACACAGTATTTGTGCTCAGATGTGGAGATGCACATTTGAAATTTACACATTATCAACCAACTTAGTATAACAGTATTTAGGAGCCAGAACTGACATCAGATCAGCGCCAATTCCGTAGTCCAATGATATCTGAAATCGTATCGTCCAATCAGGCCTTGGGCTAATCTGCTCACCTGCTCTTGTGCGCCCCCTTCAGGCACAACGACAACAAGACCTTCCTGGTGTGGGTGAATGAGGAGGATCATCTCCGTGTCATCGCCATGGAGCATGGTGGCAACATGAAGAAGGTGTTCGAGCGCTTCTGCACCGGCCTGAAGAAGGTGGGTGATCCTGTCTGTCTGTCTGTCTGTCTGTCTGTCTGTCTGTCTGTCTGTCTGTCTCTCACAGGAGAATGTCATCACAAATGTGGCATTGGAATAGTATAGCAATGGCAATATAATAGAATAGAATGGATTGGAATAGATTAGAATATAATATAATATAATATAATAGAATAGAATAGAATAGAATAGAATAGAATAGAATAGAATAGAATAGAATAGAATATAATAGAGTAGTAACAATATGCAATGATTGACTCACAAAACTTTTTCACATGACAGGCAGTTAAATTCCAGATTTGCACTGAATGATACTTTATTCTGCAGAGCGTGTCTCATGTGTTTTGTAGAACTCTCCCCCTCAAAGTTTAAAAGACCAATTTATAAAGCGGATAATGAATGTCAATCAGTGTACATAACTCTCCTTCCCTCTCCCCATTCAGATTGAGGATGTCTTCAAGAAGCACAACCACGCCTTCATGTGGAATGAGCATCTGGGTTACGTCCTGACCTGCCCCTCCAACCTGGGAACCGGCCTGCGTGGCGGCGTCCACGTCAAGCTGCCCAAGCTGAGCGTACACGCCAAGTTCGACGAGATCCTCAAGAGGCTGCGTCTGCAGAAGCGTGGCACAGGTACGACACACACACACACACACACACACACACACACACACACACACACACACACACACGCCCAACACACTCAACGTTTGGCACAGGACACCTGTCAACACATCTGTCCACTCCACACACCTGAGACAAACTCTGCGTCTGGCAAATAACTAGCCTGGGTGCCATCCGCTTTTTTTACGTGCTCCACTGATTGCTGCGTTCTCGCTGAAAAAAACGTTTCCACTTTTTTTCAGTGAAGCGCCTACAAAACGGATGGCACCCAGGCTAGCAAAGAACCTCCTTCCACACACACTTGAGTCGTACTTGTGCCTAGCACGGTCCACACACACACCTGTTCACAACTGGACACCTCGTGATTGTGATTCCGATTCATTTTTCCCCCCCTTCCTGTGTGTCTGGCCTCTAGGTGGCGTCGACACCGCCTCTGTCGGCGGAGTGTTCGACATCTCCAACGCTGACCGTATTGGCTCCTCCGAGGTGGCCCAGGTGCAGTGTGTGGTCGACGGTGTCAAGCTCATGGTGGAGATGGAGAAGAAACTGGAGAAGGGCGAGGCCA
Source organism: Sprattus sprattus (assembly GCF_963457725.1). Taxonomy (NCBI): domain Eukaryota; kingdom Metazoa; phylum Chordata; class Actinopteri; order Clupeiformes; family Clupeidae; genus Sprattus; species Sprattus sprattus. The sequence goes on from NC_137920.1 coordinate 77,291,721, forward strand.
TCGATGCCATGATCCCTGCCCAGAAGTAAACAGGGACAACAATGCCTGTTGCTCTTTTTTTGTGTTGCTTGTTTTCTACAATGAATCGTGCAATCCGCCGCCAGACCGACTGCAGAGGAAACCGCCGCTCCACACCAGAGACTCTTGACTCTGCGCTCTGTCATACCTACTACTGAACACCTTTTTTGCCTCTCCTTTGATCTTTTCTCTTTTTTCTTTGGCCAATGCCACTTTTTTGGCTCTCTTTTCAATCGGTAACAGCCTGGGATCAGACACCACAGGCGCACAGTTTAGTGCCCCCTTGTGGTCATTTCACCTGAAATTTGACTTGTGGTTGTAAAGTATTCCAATCAAACTGTGATACAATAAATGAACCCCGTGTCAACAAATTTAAACCGCCATGATGTGCTTCATTTTCTGACCTTACCTGCACACACACACACACACACACACACACACACACACACACACACACACACACACACAGACACACACACACACACACACAGACACACACACACACAGATACACACACACACAGACACACACACACACATACACAGACACACACACAGACACACACACACACACACACACACACACACACACAATCAGAGCACAGCCCAGTAACACACACACACACACAGACACACAGACACACACACACACACACACACAGACACAGACACACACACACACACACAGACACACACACAGACACACACACACAGATACACACACACACAGACACACACACACACACACACACATACACACACACACACAGACACACACACACACACACACACACACACACACACACACACACAATCAGAGCACAGCCCAGTAACACACACACACACACACACAAGCACACACGCAGACAGGAGGTACATATCTGTCCAGCGTGCAGCTTTGGAATGGAGCGCCGGTGGTGCAGTGGTAGTGTCCACACTCCACACCACCAAGGTCACCGGTTCAAACCTCAGCTCAGGAGAGAAAGTGGAGAGGCAGGTGGGATGTCAGGATGAATTGCAAAGAGAAAGACATGGGGGGGCTTAATTGGCCCCCTGAAACAATGTAGTAGAAAAGTAGGGAGTTATAGACTTTTTTTTTAGTGGGCCAACTTGACACAAAACACTACTGGTGTAAACTCACTGTTTGTGGGTTCCAAGTCAAGTTGGCCCACTGAAAAAAGTCTATAACCTTCTGCTTTTCTACTAGATTGTTTCGGGGGGCCAAGTAAGGCCCCCCATGTATTTCTCTTCGCAATCCATCCTGACATCCCACCTGCTTCAGGGCCTCTGAGTCCACCAGGTCCTCTCCTGTGCTGAGGTTTGAACCGGTGACCTTGATGGTGTGGAGCGTGGACACTACCACTGCGCCACCAGCGCTCCACTCCAAAGCTGCACGCTGTACACATATGTACCTGCGTGTGTATCTCCTGTCTGCATGTTTATCTCCAGTCTGTGTCTATCTCCTGTCCTGTCTGTGTCTATCTCCTGTCTGTCCCAAATGACGCCTATGTCCTGACATCAGCTTCATAGTCAAAATCCCACAAATTCAATCAGGGGCTGGGGGGTTCAGTGCCTGGATTTGTAATGCTTTTTCTCACTGAAGGCTTCCTCAGTGAGCTTCATCTGTGAGTGAGTGTTTGTGTTACACATACACTGGTGTGCTTGCCCACAGGCCTCTGTTTGGACAGGTCAGATGCATGATCCACTTCACCACAGTGGGAATTGAACCTCTTACCATCAACATCACAATCTGTATACTTACCACTGCCCCACCAGGAACCGAAGCGCATACACGCATACACGCACACACACACACACACACACACACACACACACACACACACACACACACACACACACACACACACACACACACACACACACACACACACACACACACACACACACACACACACACACACACACACACACACACACACACACACACACACACACACACACACACACACACACACACACACACACACACACACACACACACACACACACACACACACACACACACACACACACACACACACACACACACACACACACACACACACACACACACACACACACACACACACACACACACACACACACACACACACACACACACACACACAGCAGCCAAGGGAAGACAAGCAGACTGGGAAAGGATTCAAACTTTGAAAAAAGTTATGCCCTTTTAGCGATAGTTTTCTCCACTTTCAAAAAAAAAAGAAAGACCAGGAAGACACCAAACATTCCAACATTTGTGAAGTTTATTTTTCTGTCTTCAGCATCTTTGTAATCCTTCCACAGTCTGGTGCCAGAGGGCTTAGAGAGCCCCTGCGTGTACCGCGTGTCTACACACACACACACACACACACACACTGTGTGTACCGCGTGTCTACACACCAACATTTAGGATGGAGCAGGTCTGTGAGCGATCTCTTGTCCGCTGCCCTCTCGCCCCTTCAGGCTCCATATACTGTATTGCATATTAGATCATTTTTTTTTTTTCAGAAAGAGCTTTGCAAACAGTGCACATCACTTATAATACTAAGCCTCAAGGGAAAAAGACAGTTGCTCGAATGATTGGTCTCCCGTATGTACGTATTGGATTTTGCAGGGTGTACACTGAACAAATCTTATGAAAGGCAATCACTAAATCAAAATAGTCAGTCTCATTCTCTCTCTTTCTCTCTCTCACACACAGACATACACACACAAACACACACACACACACACACACACACACACACACGCATACACAAACACACACACACACATACACAGATGTACACGCATGGGGTCCGCTTACTCCAGGAAAGGTATGGCTACAGAAGCACCTAGAATCCACCCCTTTACCACATGCATGCACACACCACAGGAGAGAGAAAGAGAGAGAAAGAATGAGAGAGAATAAGAGACAACGACAGAGAGAGAGATAGAGAGAGAGAGAGATCAAAAACATAACATCAGGTAGCTCTGGGAGTCAGCTTTAGAAAATGTGTTTGTTTGCTTGTTTGCTTGTTTGTCCATACATGCCCTGTCTGACTATTGTGTGAGAGAAATGTACACTGCTTTACCCTTGTCTGACCTGCCCTCTTAAGTCATGCACAATTGCAAATCAAGACCGTCTCTCTTTATTCACAGACAGAAACTGGTTAAGAACTAGATGTACTTCCTCTGTACTAGCTAAGAGTAAACCTGGAGTTCTAAATTACAGACTATAATCATATGTTTTTTTTTTTATATATATATACAGCCTTAACTGGACTGATATAAATCATGTTCGTTAAAGACATTATTCTAGAAAATAAATTAAGTACCTGTGCAAATATCCACAACTTGAAGTGTTCACATTTAAGACAATGTTGCCCTCCTGTGGTAGCATCTGGGCAGTGCAGCCCACGCCGTCGAGGAGTGCAGCAGATTCAAGTCAATGCGAGTGCATCGCGATCTAATAATGAACAATATTTAAAGAAGGGGGACCTTGGGAGTCCCGAGTGGGTGAAATATGGGGCTGTGAAGATGTGGCTTTGCGGCTTTTACAGAAGTCCTGGCCATGGGAGAACAGGCCGAGTTCCCCCTTGTATCCAGTGATGTGCTTGGCAGAGCGAAAGAATGATGCTTCCGTGGGATTTCAGAAAGAAACGTAAAAAGAAAATGTACTCAAAAAAGAAGTATGAATAAAGATAAACAACAAGAAAAGAAAACAGTGCTGGACTGAGATTGAAGACGATCCCAGAGACGTGGTGGTCAGAGATTACAGTGAGAAACAAAGGGTCTAATAGATACGTCATCAAAATCAGAAACATAAACACACAAAACACACATCTCCCTTGTTATCCGTATGTGGCAATGAACCTCCCCCCCCCCCCCCCCCCCCCCCCACACACACACATACACACACATTCACACCTTACCATCATTTATTCTGCTGTGGTATGATCTAACAGCTCACCTTTTCTTTGTACAGTGATCTGTTCATTTCAACAGTTACACCGCTGGCTCCAGAATATATAGGCAGAAAACTCTGCATTTACTGAACTAAAATGATAGCAAGACAAGATGGCCGTACATACAGGAACTCATCTATATTATTTGGTGTCAGAATCCTGTTATGACTTGGTTTGGATGGTTTGTTGGCTTACCTGAAAATTAAACATTTATTCTGAGTTAACAAAACAAACACAAAATCTCTGACTGACCTGCCCACTATGACTTCTATTCGGATGATTAGTTCCCAAAGGGCGTCTCTTTCCCAGTTTTTCTTTGGAAATACCACACTAGTGTAACCCTGCGCTTCCTCTCCTCTCCAGTAGGGGGAGCCCCACCAGACTAACACTACGTGGCCTCTCCAGTGGTGGAGGCTTAGCCCTGTCCATAAACACCAGCCTCTGTGAGAACAGGACATCATCAGACATGACTCAGAGAACCGGTGAGCAGAAACACAAGTAGCATCTGACTCTGTCGGACCGGACCCACCAATGGTATCCCTCCAGTAAGGCCTTTCTTTGCCAGATCTGGGTTGGAGCGGTGCCAGAAAGAGCACCTATATGGGTCAGTACCACGTCCAGTGTTCAGAATGAGCACCTATATGGGTCAGTACCACGTCCAGTGTTCAGAAGGAGCACCTATATGGGTCAGTACCACGTCCAGTGTTCAGAATGAGCACCTATATGGGTCAGTACCACGTCCAGTGTTCAGAATGAGCACCTATATGGGAAAGCGACACTTCCAGTGTTGACAGAGCCAGGTGCTCCGCCCCTCCTTGTCATCCTTGTCATCTCTCTGATCACAAACTAATATTTAAGCTACTTCACAAACTGGACAGATCCGTTTGTTTTTCCCTTGCAGACCAGTAACAGCGTGTTACACAACAAGTACCCCTCCCACTAAGTCTACTGGTGAAGAAAATACTTTACTTCCAATCTGAAGGCACCACTGTCTTATACCATCTCACAGAGCCCATATGGTAATGCGATGAAATGAAGTGTCATTTTTATCATTAGGTGAAGATATGATGACAAAAAGTGAAACAATCCTTCCTGATTTATGGCTTTTCTGTTGTATGCCAGATTAGGTTCGATTAGATTTGTTTCAGGCTTTCTCCTCCTCATCATGTTCAGTGTCCATGGAAACCACTCCTAGCACAGTCTAGGTCTGATCTACTAGTCTGATCTACTAGTTGTATTTCTATAAATAATCAAAAAGATTTCAATTAAGACTAGTTTGGATCAGTGTCAACACTGCATATTGTCCTACAATGAGGTTGCTGTACTGTGTGAGCTGCAAGTGATCATTTGGTGAAATAAAAACCAGGAAGTTAGTGCCTCCAGTAAATTACATCAATAAAAATAATAACATATATATAATTATATACTAAAACTGATGAAGGAATACTGGGTAAATACAGACGAAGTTATACAGTACAATTTTAGAATAGTGAGCCTACTTAGTGACAAACACAAAAATGTCCCAGGTTTCTACAATAAGAGACATCTATCATGATGTACTGTGATTGAAAGAAAGACACAGTATGTTACAAAGAAATGCCCTGGTGAAGAGCTCAAATTGATTGTCACATTGTAGCCTATAGTTATACAGAGGGTGAAATTGTAACGCATCCCATAATATATTTAAAAGGTTTATTAGATAAGAACATTTGGAGCTTCATATTACTGTCATATGATGAGGAGGCTTTTCCACTAACCCTGTCATATTATGACATCATGACGAGGCTTTTCCACTAACCCTGTCATATTATGACATCATGACGAGGCTTTTCCACTAACCCTGTCATATTATGATATCATGACGAGGCTTTTCCACTAACCCTGTCATATTATGACATCATAATGGCTTTTCCACTAACCCTGTCATATTATGACATCATGACGAGGCTTTTCCACTAACCCTGTCATATTATGACAAGTTGACGAGGCTTTTCTACTAACCCTGTCATATTATGACATCATGACGAAGCTTTTCTTCGATTAATTTATACTTCAACCAACTAGACAAAAACAAGTTACTGAATAATTTCAAAAATTCAACAAAACCAAATACTTCAGAAACACAATAAGGCCAATAAATTCATAAATAAATGAAACGTGTCGTACAAGAGTAGATCATGAATTGTCATTTTAATAACAGAGATTATACTACATAAAGACCGATAGAAATCTTGTGCAATAAACCTGGGCAACATTTGATGTGCATGAAACCACTCTTAAGTTTTGCCAAAGCAACACCTATCTGCTACTCTTGAGTGTGTCATAGGACCAGGAGATTACTGATCGGAGTCTATCAATCAGATGGGAAATGGGCTATGTACCTAACGAGTTCCTATAACATAACGAAGGACAATACTTTTACTTGCCTTCAATCCTTCTGTTTATACCTGGCTGGTGAGTGTGTGGTTTCCAATAATAATTAACGTATTGTTCACCTTCATAATAAAAAAGAACTATATAGTCTAATGGAGAAATTATTTTCTGTCCCTAATTTGTTAACCCAACTTCACATATTCTACTCTGAAATTCCAAAGGGCTCTTCACTTCTGTGATCCATTCAGGAAACATATTTTGGCTGCATTAAATCATGTGAACAATTTGTCTGCTTAATTTGTACTCCATTGTTCATGTTACAGATGTCAACACTTGAAACAGTACAGAAATGTCATTGATGGAGCGCATGCAAAGGTTGTCTAAAGTTGTCCTTGCCTGTGACACAGGCACTTAAACAGTACTCTTAGGAACTTAAAGGCCAAGAAGTAGACTTAAACAGTACTCTTAGGACCTTAAAGGCCAAGAAGTAGACTTTTGCAGTAAACTTTTTTTTAAATATATATAAGGACCCTACTACCATGCCTCTTCTTCAAGTAGTAGCGTAACTCGGCCATAAAATCATAAATTGCTTCATCAAGTGGTGGAAGAAGTGGTTTTAATGAAATGCTATGAAATGAACAGAAAGGGAATGCTCTTTCTAAGTGTGTTTTGGCTTGGGGGGGGTGGGGGGCACAGTAATATTATTTTCAAAGACATGGCAACGCCACTCACGCAGAGAGGTACATGGACATGTGATGCTCAGTAAAAGAAACTGAATGTGTTTTGGCGACCGTGATGGTGTCTTGAATGGATCAATGGATACAGCTGCAAAGATGTAAAAATGGTTCGCTTGGCAGAGTGTGATTGCACAAAAACATGATTACAAAAACAAAAATCACTACAGATAGCATTGTACCTGTAAGGTGCACCACACAGTTAAGTGCCACCCGAGACACCCTACACACGGGTCTTTACTCCGTTATATTTAACACTTGCAAATCCCTGCCACATGTAGAGAAGCGTTCGATCAAATTCATTTCCTCTTTGAGGCTGTGTGAGGATGGGTTTGTCAATAGAATCTGCCCCGACCAAAGCTGCTCTCCTCCTCCTCCACCGCATGGACCTGCTCTCCTCCCAAACACACCGCATGGACCTCCTCTCCTCCCAAACACACCGCATGGACCTCCTCTCCTCCCAAACACACCGCATGGACCTCCTCTCCTCCCAAACACACCGCATGGACCTGCTCTCCTCCTCCTCCTCCTCTACCGCATAGAACTGCTCTCCTCCTAACCCCTAGGCATGGACCTGCTCTCCTTCCTCTCTTGTTTGCCTCTTTGTCATGACAGCCAACAACCCAGAGTCCAGAGGATTGCCAACGGGTGCTAAGCCGGATCAGAGTCAGATCAGAGCCAGATCAAGGCCAGATCAGAGGAAGATCAGGGCCAGATCAGAGCTAGATCAAGGCCAGATCAGAGCCAGATCAAGGCCAGATCAATCAGGGCCATATCAGAGCTAAATCAGAGGCAGATCAGAGCCAGATCAGGGCCAGATCAGAGCCAGATGGATGGACGTATCTCTTTCAGAGTTCTTGATGATGCTTACGTGGGGGAAATAAAACTAACTGCCATGTTCAGTTATGTTCATCACCATCATTTCAACCTTCCTTGTGCCAAGGGTTAGCTGCAGTGCTGTGTCATGTGAATCACTGCTACGGTGACCAGGCATTGGCTGTGTGTTAGTAGCCAGCTATAGTAGAGTGGTGTTGAAATGCCAAAGACCGACATAAAAGAGGAGAATTTGGTGGGAGGGAGGGGAGGGGGATTGGTTTGGTTCTTTAAATGGATCTGCATAATCTGAAGGCTGCATGGATTGTCTGCATGGAGTGGTTACCATGGAGAGCACTTTGGAATGCTGGAAGGGGGGTTGTGTTTGAGGAAGTGTAGCCATTCAGGCATTCTAAAGCATGTTCTAGAATCTAGATCAACTCTAGTGTCAACCTCTGGGTGTCCAAATAGGATGTTCACAGGAAACATGTCATCATTTACTGTTTAAAAGGGGAAACTGTATGAGAATTCTGATCCACGTCAGCAATACCTATCCATCAACTCAGGAAGAGGGGACACTCTCCACACACGCTCCCCAGTTGT
>NC_137920.1:77314952-77319952 GCF_963457725.1 Sprattus sprattus
ATGAACTAGTTCAGTTCATAGTTCACAAATTTCAAAATGAACTAGTTCAGTTCATAGTTCACAGATTTCAAAATGAACTAGTTCAGTTCATAGTTCATAATTAATTTTTTTTAACTAAGTCTACAGCTCCAAAATATGAACTAGTTCAGTTATTTTTTTCAATATGTTGTGAGCTATAATTTTTCTAAAACTGCAATACCGCTCTCGGCCTCTACGCAACTTCGGAGCTCTCACACTTGCCGGGCATAGACAGCAGAAGAAAGCACACGCAGTGATTGACTGGTTCGTCAACCCTGGATACAGGTCTGTTAACGGTGTGTTTTTCGCCTGGAAGTCTCTAGAAATCTGGCACCTTATTGAACGAAATTAAAAAGAGTGAACGTGCCGTTCATCAGGCAGTAATACAGTACGTTCAGTCCACATTCGTTCAATGAACGCGTTCAGACGTAACACTGTCTATATTAGTACATATGAGTATTTCTAGGTACTTTTAAAATGTGTAACCCAGTCAGGATCTGTCTGAGTCCTGTGCACTCACACAAGTCACTGTGCATGAAAAAAAACTTTGACTGTAAATTCAACCACATACAGTATGAGTAATACTGATATGTAATAATATAGAACCAACTATCTGATGTATAGGTACTTTTAAAATGTGTAATCCAGTCAGGATCTGTCTTGAGTCCTGTGTACGGTGTGTGTGTGTGTGTGTGTGTGTGTGTGTGTGTGTGTGTGTGTGCGTGTGTCTGCACTCACAGAAGTCACTGTGCCGTCTCTGCCGGTGGTAGGTGGAGCTGCTGCGCGGTGTCTTGCTGTGGGAGGAGGAAGAGGAGGATGAAGAGGAGCCGGTGGCCGACGGGTGCTTGTTGGTTCCGTTGGTGATGGGACTGGGTCGCACGCGGGGCAGAGTCATACTGCCAGACCGTGCCTCAGCGCCATCCTAAACAAAAACAGTAAACAAAAACAATAAACAAAAAACAATACATACAATTCCATGGATTGCTATCGACTTCTGCATCCATTATATTTACATTCATTCATTTAGCACACGTTTTTACCCAAAGACTCTTGAAAACTGAGAAACAACAGCACCAGCTACAATAAGCAGTAGACCTAATGAGAGCGAACACAGAGCACTAACTCTAATCAATCTGACAGAGTGCCACTGACTGTCAGCAGGGCTAGGGATGTAGGAGGTGTTATACACGTCTACATCTATTCAAGAGCTGGAACACATGTATACATCTGTGTCTGTGGAAACTGAATGCACACATCTGTGTCTGTGGCTGTGTCTGTGTCTGTGTCTGTGGAGACTGAATGCACACATCTGTGTCTGTGGCTGTGTCTGAGTCTGTGGGGACTGAATGCATACATCTGTGTCTGTGGCTGTGTCTGTGTCTGTGGAAACTGAATGCACACATCTGTGTCTGTGGCTGTGGAGACTGAATGCACACATCTGTGTCTGTGGCTGTGTCTGTGTCTGTGGGGACTGAATGCATACATCTGTGTCTGTGGCTGTGTCTGTGTCTGTGGGGACTGAATGCACACATCTGTGTCTGTGGCTGTGTCTGTGTCTGTGGGGACTGAATGCATACATCTGTGTCTGTGGCTGTGTCTGTGTCTGTGGAAACTGAATGCACACATCTGTGTCTGTGGCTGTGGAGACTGAATGCACACATCTGTGTCTGTGGCTGTGTCTGTGTCTGTGGGGACTGAATGCAAACATCTGTGTCTGTGTCTGTGTCTGTGGCTGTGGAAACTGAATGCACACATCTGTGTCTGTGTCTGTGTCTGTGTCTGTGGGGACTGAATGCAAACATCTGTGTCTGTGTCTGTGTCTTTGTCTGTGGGGACTGAATGCAAACATCTGTGTCTGTGTCTGTGGGGACTGAATGCATACATCTGTGTCTGAGTCTGTGGGGACTGAATGCATACATCTGTGTCTGAGTCTGTAGGGACTGAATGCATACATCTGTGTCTGTGGAAACTGACAGCGACTTCATTAGTGATGTTCCAGGGAGTGGCAGTCAGAACTGACAGATTTGACACACACACTGAGCAAGTGGCGCCCCCTGCCCTCGGGGGGGGGAGCATTACCTCAGTCTTGATGCCCAGCAGCAGGTAGGTGGCAGACACCTCGTTGTACTTCTGATTGAGCAGAGAGTCCTTGATCTCCTCCGTGGTGAAGCCCATGCCCACCATCACCTCTGCAGGAGGAGAGAGAGAGACAGAGAGAGAGAGAGAGAGAGAGAGAGAGAGAGAGAGAAAGAAAGAGAGAGAGAGAGAGAGAGAGACAGAGAGAGATGGAGATGGAGATGGAGATGGAGAGACAGAGAGAGAGAGAGACAGAGAGAGAGAGAGATGGAGATGGAGAGACAGAGAGATGGAGATGGAGAGACAGAGAGAGAGAGAGAGAGAGAGAGAGAGAGAGAGAGAGAGAGAGAGAGAGAGATGGAGATGGAGAGACAGAGAGAGAGAGAAAGAAAGAGAGAGAGAGAGAGAGAGAGAGAGAGAGATGTTCATACAGGTTTCTCTGCATTCTTCATCACCACTGAAAGCCAGGGCCGTCGTAAAGGGGTGAAAGGTGAGGACGATTCTAGGGGCCCACAGCCCAGGGGGGGCCCACAAAAACCCCAGTAGCCTATTATGTAAACTTCCCTTTCCATGACTAAATTATTATGTATAGACATATCGTATGCTCATACTAATGCATCAGAGTTAAAACAAAGCGAAAAAAATCAAGCAAAATTAAAAAATATATATATTTTTTCCGAGCAATAGCCCTCTTTTTTTAAATATGGTTTGGTCCATACGCACATTAACACTCGCGCACGTGAAAGAGAAACTGTCATCTGGGGAGTTTAAAATGATATTAAACGAAGGGAAATCTACTGTATGAAGATATTTCTGCTTTATAGACGATGCAGATTCTAATTAGGCTGTTGGATATGTCCAATGTCAGAAGTGTGAAGTTTTATTGAGATATGATTGATGCAACTCTCGATGGTTGGATGATAGTTTCATAACGAACGTGCGCCAATATCTTCAATGGTAAGACTTGTCTGTTTTGCTTCCGTTGGTGTATCATAAAACGTGAGTTTTATTAAAGCATAGCTTGTGTAATGTGTAGCTATTTCATTCCGTTTGTTAACCTTTCCTGCTGTCTGTCTGACCGTAGTTGGGGATTGCACGGGAGTAAAATGCTCCACGGCCGAAGTAGATTACATGTTTTTAACTTCGGGGTTAATTCCCTTTCCTTTACCCTCCTTCACCTTACAGACAGCAGGACAAGTTACAAAACGGAATGAAATAGCTACACATTACACACGCTATGCTTTAATTAAACTCGTTACTCACATACTGGTTAACACTTTTACAGCACATAAATGTTTGTCGCTGCATCCAAACTATGCGTCACCGTTCTCCCTCCCTGTACGTGCTCATCTTAAAGGAGCCGCACCATTTTACTAAACGTTCCTGCAATGTGAATCATTTAATTTAAATATGCTTATTGGCCTTATTGTGCGTTTAACAGCGTTTTTTTGTGTGAAAGAGCATTTAACTGTTGATGCCCCAGTTTAATAAAGCCAGGCTATTCATAAACAACGTGCGTAAATCTGGCAGTAGTAGGCTACTATGAACAGTTGAGAAATTGATTCCGTCGGGCTTGGTTCGGATTTGAAAAAAACATATTTGAATGGCTGTCGGACTCAGTCCGGGCTCGGTTACTATTCTGCCGGACCGGGCCGGGCTCGGACAGAAAAATTTGGCTAAATTTGGGTAGCTTATTGACATGAGTCTTAAGCAGGGACATAATAATACCCAGGCAGTGACTCTTTGTTGAGTGGTTAATTGAAAAAAAAAAAATGAATGGGGTGCATTGCGTCAGGCACTGCCAAGAACATAGAGGAACAGAAAAAATAAGAAAAAATTATAATACTTATACAGTAGTCTAAGAAAAAAAAAGTTGTGTAAAATTGGCGATGACAAGTTGGGGGGGGGGGGCACAACAATCTTCTTTCAGGGGGCCCAGAATTCCTAGCAACGGCCCTGCTGAAAGCCATCACATCACAGCAGTGTAAACTGTCCCCCTGAGCAAAGGGGCTGCATCTTCATGATGGGGGCACAGAGAACCTTTAGTTCATGAACTAGGAGAATCTGAGAACCTTTTTTCTGCAGTTCATGAACTGTCCACATCAACTGAGATTAAACAGCAGAGGGACCCATACGGTACCCTTTACTCACACACACACACACCACACACACACACACACACACACACACACACACACACACACACACACACACACACACACACACACACACACACACACACACACACACCCATTACTGCACACTACTAAAGTTATGTGTAGCTAACCGCTACAGCAGCAGGTTCCTTAGTAAAGCCAGAGGTTGTTGAAATTTAAGTTCAGTCTTTCTAGTGGTTCACTGAACATCACCTTACCCCAAATCCAATCCCTAACCCCTTACATTAAACATATACTGTAGTTAACAGAGTTTCAACATATAGTTTGTTTATAATCTATGCGTCTGTAGAAGATAGTCCTTAGGGAACCGTCCAAATAGTGTGGGTGTGAGCACTCACCGATGCGGGTGGCGTCGCTGTAGTCGATCACAGGCTCCGTGTGCGGCTTCAGCTCCTCTGCATCATAGCCCGCGTTGATCCATTTGTCCTTCATTATTTGCTGAGAAGAATATATAATAGAATATATTTATTTGTCATTGCACAAGTGCAACGAAATTGAGGTGGCAGCTCTCAGACTTCAGTGCTATTGAAAAATAAAAAATAAAACAATACAAATATATACAATATAACTATACAAATGTACACTATGAATACTCAGCTTAAGTAAAACAAGAGCAGATTCATGTGTTAATGATGCCTTTTTACCGGATAGGGGGTTTGTCATGTTGTCAGAATAGACAGAGGATGCCACTAGCTTTAGATATAATAACAGCGGCAGACTCTGGTCATT
>NC_137920.1:77324952-77329952 GCF_963457725.1 Sprattus sprattus
CCCAAAATCTTCCAAAAGGTGCTCTGGGCCGCCCTTTAGTCCACACAACACATTTATTTAAAAATTATGGGATTGAACTACTTACCATTTCATTTTGTCACTACTGAAATCATCAGGTCACTACCATATGTTTCGGTAGTGACTGTTTCGGTAGTGACAATTCTAGCTAACTTTAAGCATAAATAAAGAATTCTAACAAGCACACGGCATGCAAACACATCTTTGAAGAGGTGAACACACATACAAACATAAGATTTTCCATGAAACCCCAAAAGGTTTACTTAATTGAAGAAAACATGCGTTTCGGTAGTGACAATTCTTAAGGTTACACGTCGATTTTCAGACTTTGGAACACATTTATATAAAAACTATGGGATTTAGCTACTTACCATTCAACCATGAGGGTCAGAGATGCAGTGTCACTGAATGGTCAAAAATGCAGAGTCGTGGCTAAAACACAGGCTCAGCCAATGGACTAAAACTCTTGTGTTTCGGTAGTGACATGAAAACTAGGGACAAGATTTTTTGAGTATAGAAAATTGATTTAAAAATTAAACCCACAATAAATCTAAATATTCCAAGTTCTGTTTCAACCCAATCATAAAGATCTTTGAAATTAAATCATTGAAAAAAATCAAAAAAAATTGAAAAGTGTTATTTAAAGGCATTGAAATTTAGATGTCAGGGTTGGGGACAGCTTCTTCCCAATAGAAAGTACCCTATAAATGATGATTTTGTATATATTTAGCTTATCACTATCTCATGTAATGCATTGGGTTTATATAGACCATAACATTTTCTAATTAAATATCTATGCCTAAATACCTAATTGTTTTGTAAATAGTTTTTATTGTTGAGGGACTGCATATTACACGAATTCGGTAGAATGGCCCATCTACATCTTAAACTAGTGGCCGATGATGATGTAGGCCGATGATGATGTCGAGTCGATCGTTTGGGACTTATCTACGTCTTTAACTAGTGGCCGATGATGATGTCGAGTCGACCGTTTGGGACTTATCTACGTCTTAAACTGGTGGCCGATGATGATGTCGAGTCGACCGCTTGGGACTTATCTACGTCTTAAACTAGTGGCCCAGCTCCCCCAGCCCCCTCCATGACCGTGGGTCTCATTCTCATTGGCTGATCTGGACTCATCATTCACAGGAGTTTACGCCCCACAGTTACACTCTAATATTATTATTCACTATCTCATTTCTTGGGTTTTGTCAATACTACAGTTACACTTTAATATTATTATTCTCTATCTCATTACTTGCGTATTGTCAGCACCGCAGTTACACTTTAATATTTTTATTTACCATCTCATAACTTGGGCATTGTCAGCACCACACACACACACACACACACTAATATATTCAAAAAGAATTGCACACACATGGAGACACACACACACACACTCCTGATTAAAAAGCAGAAACTCCCTCACCTGCCGGAATTTGGCTCTGGCTTCTACTTCCTTCATTCTCCCATGAGACACGAGGTAGTCAAATACTTCACCTGAGGGGGACACAAACACACACACCATGAGAGGACACACCACATGACACCTGAGAGGACAGACATCATGACAACATGAGAGGACACACCACATGACACCATGAGAGGAGAGGACACAAACACAGACACCATGAGAGGAGAGGAGACACCACATGACACCATGAGAGGATACACCACATGACACCATGAGAGGAGAGGACACAAACACAGACACCATGAGAGGAGAGGAGACACCACATGACACCATGAGAGGATACACCACATGACACCATGAGAGGAGAGGATACACCACATGACACCATGAAAGGACACACCACATGACACCATGAGAGGAGAGGACACACCACATGACACCATGAGAGGACACACCACATGACACCATGAGAGGAGAGGACACACCACATGACACCATGAGAGGACACACTACATGACACCATGAGAGGACACACCACATGACACCATGAGAGGAGAGGACACACCACATGACACCATGAGAGGACACACCACATGAGAGGAGAGGACACACCACATGACACCATGAGAGGAGAGGACACACCACATGACACCATGAGAGGACACACCACATGACACCATGAGAGGACACACCACATGACACCATGAGAGGAGAGGACACACCACATGACACCATGAGAGGACAGACCACATGACACCATGAGAGGAGAGGACACACCACATGACACCATGAGAGGAGAGGACACACCACATGACACCATGAGAGGAGAGGACACACCACATGACACCATGAGAGGACACACCACATGACACCATGAGAGGACACACCACATGACACCATGAGAGGAGAGGACACACCACATGACACCATGAGAGGAGAGGACACACCACATGACACCATGAGAGGAGAGGACACACCACATGACACCATGAGAGGAGAGGACACACCACATGACACCATGAGAGGACACACCACATGACACCATGAGAGGAGAGGACACACCACATGACACCATGAGAGGAGAGGACACACCACATGACACCATGAGAGGACACACCACATGACACCATGAGAGGAGAGGACACACCACATGACACCATGAGAGGACACACCACATGACACCATGAGAGGACACACCACATGACACCATGAGAGGAGAGGACACACCACATGACACCATGAGAGGACACACCACATGACACCATGAGAGGAGAGGACACACCACATGACACCATGAGAGGAGAGGACACACCACATGACACCATGAGAGGAGAGGACACACCACATGACACCATGAGAGGACACACCACATGACACCATGAGAGGACACACCACATGACACCATGAGAGGAGAGGACACACCACATGACACCATGAGAGGACACACCACATGACACCATGAGAGGAGAGGACACACCACATGACACCATGAGAGGAGAGGACACACCACATGACACCATGAGAGGACACACCACATGACACCATGAGAGGACACACCACATGACACCATGAGAGGACACACCACATGACACCATGAGAGGAGAGGACACACCACATGACACCATGAGAGGAGAGGACACACCACATGACACCATGAGAGGAGAGGACACACCACATGACACCATGAGAGGACACACCACATGACACCATGAGAGGACACACCACATGACACCATGAGAGGAGAGGACACACCACATGACACCATGAGAGGACACACCACATGACACCATGAGAGGAGAGGACACACCACATGACACCATGAGAGGAGAGGACACACCACATGACACCATGAGAGGAGAGGACACACCACATGACACCATGAGAGGAGAGGACACACCACATGACACCATGAGAGGACACACCACATGACACCATGAGAGGAGAGGACACACCACATGACACCATGAGAGGACACACCACATGACACCATGAGAGGACACACCACATGACACCATGAGAGGACACACCACATGACACCATGAGAGGAGAGGACACACCACATGACAACATGAGAGGAGAGGACACACCACATGACAACATGAGAGGACACACCACATGACACCATGAGAGGAGAGGACACACCACATGACACCATGAGAGGAGAGGACACACCACATGACACCATGAGAGGAGAGGACACACCACATGACACCATGAAAGTGAAAAAGTGAAAGTCCTCTCTATGGCAGAGGTGGTGTAGACACACACACTCTGAAATCCACCTCTGCATTTAACCCATCCAGGGAAGTGACACACACACACACACACACACACACACAGTGAAGTGGGGTTACTCACTAACCCGGAGCAGTGGGCTGCCTTTGGCGGCGCCCGGGGAGCAGTGTTCAGGGTTAGGTGCCTTGCTCAAGGGCACTTCAGCCGTGGATGTGGGCATGGGAGAGAAGTGGTCTACCACTTCCCCGCCCACATTTTTCCTACTGGTCGGGGATCGAAACGGCCACCCTACGGTTTCCAGCCTGAAACCCTAACCAGTAGGCCACGGCTGCCCCATGAGAGGACACACCATATGAATGCTGTTCTTCCCTCAAGGCCACAGTTCAAACATGCCAAACAACGCTGATATCACTGATGATCTCAGAGGGTCTGTGCCCTGGATGCCATAACTTAGACTCTGGGCTCTGTTAAGCGCCTAGAGGCAATTGTATTGTTTTGGCGCTATACAAATAAAATTGAATTGAATTGAATTGAATTGAATTGAATTGAATTGAATTGAATTGAATTGAATTGAAATGAAATGAAATGAAATGAAATGAAATGAATTGAATTGAATTGAATTGAATTGAATTGATTTGAATTGAATTGAATTGAATTGAATTGAGTTTAATTTATTTGAATAGAATTGAATTGAATTGAATTGAATAACAGCACACAGAGGCACGCAACCAGACAGAGAAGGGGAACAGGAATGAGTCATTCTTGACTAAATGCAATGTTAGTCAGTCGATCGCAGAGGTGGTCATTATCCTCAGAATCCTTACTGGGTTTGGTGGGCATGTTTGTTGATTGGTTTAGGTAGTGTTCAAATGAAGGCTAATTATTATAATTTGTCCAAACTAGTGTCTGTGCCAATGGCCTGATCAGAAGAGTTTTCACTGTGAGGGTGTCTGTACCAATGGCCTGATCAGAAGTGTTTTCACTGTGAGGGTGTCTGTGCCAATGGCCTGATCAGAAGTGTTTTCACTGTGAGGGTGTCTGTACCAATGGCCTGATCAGAAGTGTTTTCACTGTGAGGGTGTCTGTACCAATGGCCTGATCAGAAGTGTTTTCACTGTGAGGGTGTCTGTGCCAATGGCCTGATCAGAAGTGTTTTCACTGTGAGGGTGTCTGTGCCAATGGCCTGATCAGAAGTGTTTTCACTGTGAGGGTGTCTGTGCCAATGGCCTGATCAGAAGTGTTTTCACTGTGAGGGTGTCTGTGCCAATGGCCTGATCAGAAGTGTTTTCACTGTGAGGGTGTTTGTGTCATGCCATGTTATGCCATGTTG
>NC_137920.1:77342452-77357452 GCF_963457725.1 Sprattus sprattus
GAAATACAAAGTTGCAACCAAAATGAGTGTGTTATTCTTCAAGAGAATCATCTTCATGTTCACTTTTCACATTTCCATAAGTGTTACATCTGCCCTCTTAAATGTAATATATAAATGTTTTAGCTGACAACGAATGTTTAGAATATCATATAACTTCTGTTATCCATTATTTTTGATCAATAATCAATCATCTGTAGTCCATTATTTATTACCAATAACTGGGTCCTGTCTCTGCGGTTCTTCCCATTTTCCCAGTCACCTCTTTTCCAATATGGACATGTGGTTTGTGTGTGTGTGTGTTTGTATGCATGCCAGTCTAACCTCTCTGCCCAAAAGGAGCAGGAGCATATTTGTGTGTGTGTGTGTGTGTGTGTGTGTGTGTGTGTGAGCGCATGTCAGTCTTACCTGTCTGTCTATAAATATGTTGCAAGCAAATGTGTGTGTTTGTATGTGTGCGCAGGCGTCTTCTGTGTTTGTGTGTATGTGTGTATATGAGTGTGTGGAGGCGTGTCTGTGTTTGTGTGTGTGTGTGCGTATGTGTGTGTGTGCGTGTGTTTGTATGCATGTCAGTCTTACCTCTCTGCCAAAAAGGAGCAGGAGCATATTTGTGTGTATGTGTGTGTGTGTATGTGTAGTCTTACCTGTCTGTCTATAAATATGTTGCAAGCAAATGTGTGTGTTTGTATGTGCGCCCAGGCGTGTCTGTGTTTGTGTGTATGTGTGTATATGTGTGTGTGGAGGCGTGTCTGTGTTTGTGTGTATGTGTGTGTGTGCGTATTTGTGTGTGTCCCAGTCTTACCTCTCTGCCCGTAGGGAGGTGGCGTGCCAGCTTCACCTTGGCGAAGTTGCCCTTGCCAATGGTCTTCAGGAGCCGGTAGTTCCCGATGTGTGGCTGCTCGTCTGAACTCGAAGCCATGGAATTCCGACAGCGGGCACCCAGCGAGCGGCTAGACACACTCGTGCCCTTCTCGGAGCGACTCACCGCCAGAGAGGCATGCTGGGTAAAGGAGAAGAGATCACCAGACGGACACGGTCAGAAAAGGAGTCAGGTGTTGGTGTTTTTTTGGACGAACCAGAACGGGTATGAAGAATTTATGATGCACTTCCAGAATATTGATACGGTATAACTTAATTCCAAAGTGATATTTCAGTCAAGACTGCCATCATGGGGGCCTGTGTTAGATGTTACCTTCAAGCTGACCGAGTTAAAACTCAGGACAGAGCCCACAGTCATCGTTATCAGATGAAGCACAACAAATACCACAATACTCGTATGGAAACATCTTGGATTGATGGAACAAATGCTCCGCTCATGTGCAACCAGATAAAATGGATGCTTTGAACCTGACCAAATGCAAATCAAAGTGAAAAGCACATTGTTCCAGTCTTTAACCAAAGCCTGGGGTTATAAAACAGTAAAAAAGCAAAACCATGGGCCCAGTTTGGCCTTGTCCTCTTTGCACCTCACAGAGTCGATATTATCTAGGTCTAGTTTTGAGGTCACTCTCTTTAAACACAGCGAGGGCACTGTGGGTGTAGCTGGAGTGAATGGAGCTGCATAGGGCCTACAGGGTCCCTGGTTGGCTACTGCACTGCATGGCTATGGTAGCACCAGGCCTGTATCTGTCTCAGGATGGCTATGGTAGCGCCAGGCCTGTATCCCTCTCAGGATGGCTATGGTAGCGCCAGGCCTGTATCCCTCTCAGGATGGCTATGGTAGCACAAGGCCTGTATCTGTCTCAGGATGGCATGGTAGCACCAGGCCTGTATCCCTCTCAGGATGGCATGGTAGCACCAGGCCTGTATCCCTCTCAGGATGGCTATGGTAGCACAAGGCCTGTATCTGTCTCAGGATGGCATGGTAGCACCAGGCCTGTATCCCTCTCAGGATGGCATGGTAGCACCAGGCCTGTATCTGTCTCAGGATGGCATGGTAGCACCAGGCCTGTATCCCTCTCAGGATGGCATGGTAGCACCAGGCCTGTATCCCTCTCAGGATGGCATGGTAGCACCAGGCCTGTATCTGTCTCAGGATGGCATGGTAGCACCAGGCCTGTATCCCTCTCAGGATGGCTATGGTAGCGCCAGGCCTGTATCCCTCTCAGGATGGCTATGGTAGCACCAGGCCTGTATCTGTCTCAGGATGGCATGGTAGCACCAGGCCTGTATCCCTCTCAGGATGGCTACCGCACTGCGTGGCTATGGTAGTGCCAGGCCTGTATCCGTCTCAGGATGGCAAGCAGGGGGTTGTGGTTGGCCAGGTTACTGATGTAGTAAACCCCTGATCTGAAATGGTCCATCTCTCAATGCTCCAAATGCTCATTGGATTTAATGGAATGATGCTAACGAGTGTTTGGCTTATCAGGATCACTGACAGCTTCAGACAGGCTTGCAGAGCAAGTCAAGTTTGTTGCTATTGAACAATTCATTCACACTAGTAACTCATAGTGAATCAAATGAGCATAGAAACAGAAACATTCTAGAGAGGTGGAAAGAGGTGGCAACCATGACGACGGGCAGACGGGCCATGGGGATGGCAAAGCCCTGATGTGGGGGACTGCTCTATGACACACTCCATCATCTCCCAGCACCCATCACTGCAGCCTGGTGAGTCATGTCTGTCACCCACGACTGGTGTGTGTGTGTGTGTGTGTGTGTGTGTTGACTGGTGTGTGGGCTCTGGACCCGGGGAAGTCCTCCGCAGCCCAGCCATCCAGCCGACTCAGAACAAAGGTGTGGGCGGCCATTTTGTCAAATGGGAGATGGTGTCAAGCAATCCCCCTGCATATTTTAATTTGTTCACAAAGTTTCTTCTCTGTGATCCAAACACCTCAACTTAGATTTGTCTGTCTGTAACATATTTTCTATCATCTTCCACCTGGTCCAATCTGTTTACCTCAGCTAACTAGCATGGAGTGAAGCTGGTTAGTAAAAGTGGATGGATGGATGGATGGATGGATGGATGGATTGTTTGTTGCTTGGTTAAAACAAACACCAGATTCCTCTCCCGAGGGTCTTATAATTATTAGCCTGATCAGCCCATCAACATTTGCAACCGATTTGTCTTCTCATTTCTTATGCATTATGTTTTCATGCATCATGATGCCATCGTGTTGCAGTTGGCCTCATTAAATATTTTGGCCTTTACTTACTTACAAAATGGCAGGCCGCCAAGCCGCTGTGTAGAAAAATTACATGTAAGGCCCCTGCAGCTATTTCATAAAGTGTCATTCTTCAAGCCAACATACACAATCACTAAGTGGTTGGGAACATTATAAGTACAACTACCACCTTCCAACATCAAATGCAATTTTTCGTCGTGTTTAGTTTGTATAAAGATCTTGTCAACAACAAAGAATGTGTATTTATGCTGCAGAGAGCTATTTTGTCATCCCCCGAGGCGGCAGTACAGTTACCTTATGATCAAATAGGTGAATAACACTATCAAAGGGTGGATAAGAGGGTAAATGCCACTGATCATAGGTCTGACATAAGGCTCGGTTTAGCTAGAGTAGGGCAACTAGATTTAGCTGGATTGATGAGTGGTGAAGGTTTAGCTGGATTAAGAACTGGTGAAGGTTTAACTGGATTGAGGAGAGGTGAAGGTTTAACTGGCTATTTAAATGGAGGACAGAGCTGAGTTCACGGGAGCATACCTGCCCCTTCAGAGACGGCAAGGACAGATATAGATTACAGATTATAAATACAAATTATAGATTATAGATAGATAGATGAGGATCTTCAGAGATGGGGAAGGATAGATATAGCTAAAGATTTTAGATATAGATTATAGATAAATAGAAGAGTACCTACAAAGATGGTGAAAGATAGATATAGATATAGATTATATAAAGAGAGAGGTAAACTTAAATGAATTCCCGTAGGGAAATTCAGGTGTAATAGCAGAAAGGTAATAGGGATACAATATATAAATAAAAATACATAAATACAAATAAATGAAATGAGATAAGTACAACGCAGATGGCGTATAGATTATGGATTATAGAATATAGATAAGCTATTTGAGTGTAGGTTTTGAATAAAGCTCTGACGGTGAGGCTCTGCAATACAGTGGGTAAAGTCTGAAAGAAGATAAAAGGCCAATACAGAGTTATGATTACTATTTTCTAAGGTTTCAGTTTTCAACAATATTGTTGGTCATTTTGTCATATACAGTAATACTCTTACTGGGTGATTTGACTAAATGGCAGAGAGAGATTCCTCCACAGACCATCTGTGAGCCTCTTCACACATCACACTTTCAACGACAAACCAGACGTATCCTTTCTCAGAGCGCATAAAGCAAATGCTAAATCTGGGCTTTGGAATGGCTGCCATACACCCAAAGATGGCGACCTATCTATATACGTGATGATAAATCCTACAAACTGTTCATAGCTCTGTGTTTGCGTGACCACAGTCATTTCGAGGATGACACAGTCAAACATGCTTCACTTTAAACTTCTAAACTTCTCTTTAAGAAGTTCGTGTGATGGATATTGATGTCAAAAGGCCAGCTTTAAGCATTCACTAATACTGGTGAGTGGTCACTCCAGTAGTTCATTCCAATCAGCACAGGGTGAAGAAAATACCCATGGCAAATAATTAAAAAACATTAAAATGATTAACTATTTTCCTTATGGGTGGTCATTTACATAAAACAAGTACATACTCCATCCCCTGCGGCCAGCTAGAAATCTTAAAATGGGGTTGGAGCGGTGAAGTGGTGACAGAAGTTCAGCCACAATGCAAAAAAACAAAAAGAGAATCCTGATGGATTAGGCTTTAGGCTAGTTGG
Organism: Sprattus sprattus; assembly: GCF_963457725.1. Taxonomy (NCBI): domain Eukaryota; kingdom Metazoa; phylum Chordata; class Actinopteri; order Clupeiformes; family Clupeidae; genus Sprattus; species Sprattus sprattus. The sequence goes on from NC_137920.1 coordinate 77,347,251, forward strand.
GAACGCTGTGCAGTCCCACTGTAGCATCTCATAGTTCGGTGGCTAGCAAGCAGGTCTGCTGACCAAGTCTTAAAATAATTCATAAAATAGTTTGACTGGAATTGTGACAGCAGCCCAAACCAAATAAGGCTGTCTTCTCTAGTTCAACCTCCCAGCAACTTGATCTCCCATGCAACACCCACCTTTACTGTCTCACTCTGCAACATTTTCACAATTTTGTCTCAGCCTTCAATAAGCATTCAATGTCTTTCCAATGTTTGCCATGCACTAAATGCTCTGATGAGCCCCACGCCATGATGAGACCAAATTCTGTTTGTCTCCAGAATGGCTCTTTGGGACCACTTGATCACCAACTGACCACTAAAGTGAATGGCTCTTCAGGACCACTTGATCACCAACTGACCACTAAACTGAATGGCTCTTCAGGACCACTTGATCACCAACTGACCACTAAACTGAATGGCTCTTCAGGACCACTTGATCACCAACTGACCACTAAACTGAATGGCTCTTTAGGACCACTTGATCACCAACTGACCACTAAACTGAATGGCTCTTCAGGACCACTTGATCACCAACTGACCACTAAACTGAATGGCTCTTCAGGACCACTTGATCACCAACTGACCACTAAACTGAATGGCTCTTCAGGACCACTTGATCACCAACTGACCACTAAACTGAATGGCTCTTCAGGACCACTTGATCACTAACTGACCACTAAACTGAATGATTAACCGTCACCATAGGCAACCAGTCTTTACGATGCTGCTCGCTGTGGAGTTCTAACTAGACTACATACTAGCTGTAAATTAGCTGTAAACTAGTGTATACATACTAGGTCCAGCGACCAAATGCTGGCTGTGTACAACCCCTGTTGCTTCCTTTCCCCTTCTGCTACACAACCCTCCCCTTCCCCCCTTCCCACCTTCCTATCGCCACCCGGCCGACCTCAAGCAGATGGGTCCCCCCTTATGTGCCGTGGTTCTGTTTAAGGTTTCTTCCTGCCTAACAGGGAGTTTTTTCTTGCCCCTGTTGCCATTGTGCATGCACTAAGGGGGTTTAGGCTCTGGGCTCTGTTAAGCGCCTAGAGTCAATTGTATTGTTATGGCGCTATACAAATAAAATTGAATTAAATGAAATGGTTTCTAACTGATGCTCTTTATTAGGTTATATATTTGGTTCTGGTAAATAACCAAAGCTTGTTTCATGTTGATGTTCTGTAACTACATGACTTCATGATGGTTGCATGCTATTCGTTCCTCAACAACGAGTTCAGTCTAGTTGAGTTTCTGTGGCAGTTTCATACCCCACCCCCGGTACATCATTTCATTTATAAGCATCAGTGAGGAACGTAAACAATTGTGCAGTGCTTGGGAAATGTCCATGTCCTAAATTGATTTAATAAATTCCTCACTGCAGAAAAATGGCCCAGGTATCAAAGAGTTCTACAGTTTTATCACCAAAGAAGGGTTCATACTTTTTTGTAGTGGCGCCCAAAATAGGAAATGAATGTATTTCATTTTGTAATAATTTTGTTCTGCCCTCTGCCAGGAAAGCAAATTACTTGGTCATGCATGCCTCCCATAATATGAACCTTGGCATGAAAGAGCCCACAATTAAGTTTTTAGATTGTTTTAAAGGAGCAAAGAAACCTGCAAGGGAGACCAGAGCAAAAGAGTTCATTCTAAAAAAATGCTGACCACTGCTGCCTCTCAGATCCTTAAAGTCTGCCGTATTAGATGTCCACCATTTTGGCCCTTTTAGCAGTTTCTTCTTCTCCTGTACCCTTGCTCCTCTTCCTTGTAAACTCAAATGAACCAGACATGAGGTTTATCTGCATAAGGCACACAGGACCAGTGGTGTAGTCCAGGGTATACACACAGGTATACGGAGTATACCCACTTATTTTTCAGTCAGCATTAAGTGTACCCACTTCTTAATACAGGGCGTTTATCCTGTGCTGTATTGGCTGCATAAACAAAATGGGCAAAAAGAGTATACCCACTTCTACAGGGACCACTACACCACTGCACAGGACCTACTATGAATTCATACAAAATGTGGCCGTAATGCAACATTTGGCCAAATTGATATGACAAGGTAGGGTAACACTACTGAAACCACAACATATCAGTTTTCCTGGGATCATTCTCTGGAACGGTTCGATAGAGAAGAATGCATTTGGCCACATGTGTGTGCCTGCCAATCAGTGTGCTTTGGGGAGTGGTTTATGTGATGATGTAAGAGGAATCTTCATTTCAACTTTATTTACAGTGACATGGGTATTACTGACGAGGGCTGGACAACTCATCTGATTTGGAACTGTTTTATGAAAATGTTTGTGGATAAACACTACTGTTCAAAAAAGTGGAATCACTGAGAAATGTCCTTATTTTTTAAAAGAAATCACACTTTTTTCGATCCAAATAACCTCAAATGAATCAGACATATCGTGTGTACAGTGCATAGATATCGTGTGGACATGGTTAACTGTTACAGCTCACAGATTTTGAATGGAATATTTGCATAGGCGTAAAAGGCCCATTTTCTGCCACCATCACTCCCGTGTTTCAATGGCATATTATGTTAGCTAATCCTAAATTAGCATGTTTTAATAAGTAATTAATCATTAGAAAAGCCTTTTGCAATTCTGTTTGTGTGGCTGAAGACATAAAACACACCTTCCTTGGGCTCTTCACTCTCTGGAGCATCAGCATCTGTGGAACTGATTCTGATCTTAAACTTCTGTTCTGATTCTGCTCTAAAACTTCTGGTCTGATTCTGCTCTAGAACTTCTGGTCTGATTCGGGTATAAAAGGGCCAGAAAGAAAGAGCTTTCTTCCTAAACATCAGTCTAGTATTTAATTTATATGTATTTAAGATTGTATGTATGTATGTACATTTATATGTAATTTATTGATTATATGTATTGTACATCTTCCATTTGGGCCTTGAGCCTTTCATAAAGTTTATTGTTATTATTTGTTGAAGGATTTAAGGTTATTCCATGCAGAAGTTGACAAGAAACCTAATATATATGCCCCAAAGGCCACCCATCCTTCACAGAACCAGTGAAGAGCAGCTCTAACAAGGATACAGAGAGACGGGTGAGGCCCCGGTGCACACCTGTGCAGGTGGATAGGAACATCAGGAACTCTAGTTTAAGAAACAGGTGAGCTGGCAGCTTCGTTAAAGAGTACCCATGAAACACCAGTCTCGTCGTCAGAGGTGAAGAGGCTCTGGAGGACTGCTTTTCTAGGCAGAGACGCAAAGAAAAAGCCATATTTAAAACTGGCCAATGAAAAGTCGTATCTGAGACTGGCTAACAGAAGTGGAACGCTGAAATGGGCTTAAGGAAACAGAGACCAGGTGGAAGATGATAGAAAATATGTTACAGACAGGCACATCTAAATGAAGGTGTTTGGATCACAGAGAAGAAACTTTGTGAACAAATGAACAAATGAAAATATGCCAGGGGATTGCTTGACACCATCTCCCAAGCACGGTGGAGGAGATGTGATGGTCTAGGGGGTGGAGGAGATGTGATGGTCTGGGGGTGGAGGAGATGTGATGGTATGGGGGTGGAGGAGATGTGAAGGTCTGGGGGTGGAGGAGATGTGATGGTCTAGGGGTGGAGGAGATGTGAAGGTCTGGGGGTGGAGGAGATGTGATGGTCTAGGGGTGGAGGAGATGTGATGGTATGGGGGTGGAGGAGATGTGATGGTCTAGGGGTGGAGGAGATGTGAAGGTCTGGGGGTGGAGGAGATGTGATGGTCTGGGGGTGGAGGAGATGTGATGGTCTGGGGGTGGAGGAGATGTGATGGTCTGGGGGTGGAGGAGATGTGATGGTCTGGGGGTGAAGGAGATGTGATGGTCTAGGGGTGGAGGAGATGTGATGGTCTAGGGGTGGAGCGTGGAGGAGATGTGAAGGTCTGGGGGTGCTTCGGTGCTGATTATGTATGTCATCTGTACAGAGGAAAAAGAATCTTTAATAGAGAAAGGCCATGACTCCATTTCAATATAACTCCATCGCCATGCCATACCCTGTGGACGCCAACCATAACTCCATCGCCATGCCATACCCTGTCGACGCCAACCATAACTCCATCGCCATGCCATACCCTGTCAACGCCAACCATAACTCTATCGCCATGCCATACCCTGTGGACCCTGTGGACGCCAACCATAATCGCCATATATCTTCAGCCTGTGTGCCATAACAACATACAACAGGTAATGCTACAGAAAGCAGCTATTGTTAGCTTCTTGGGCTGCATCAGACATTATAGCCTTGGCTCTGTGCTAACATATCTGCTAACATTATAGCCTTGGCTGTGTGGTAACTTATCTGCTAACATTATAGCCTTGGCTCTGTGCTAACTCATCTGCTAACATTATAGCCTTGTCTGTGTGGTAACTTATCTGCTAACATTATAGCCTTGGCTGTGTGGTAACTCATCTGCTACTTACATTATAGCCTAGGCTGTGTGGTAACTTATCTGCTAACATTATAGCCTTGGCTCTGTGCTAACTTATCTGCTAACATTATAGCCTTGGCTCTTAGCTAATTTATCTGCTAACTGGGCAAACAGGCTTATATTACATACCTCTCATTGTTGATGTGACAGAAACGCGCTAGCCACATGGACTTATCTCACAGCGTGTGTCAATAGCCTATTAGTTTATGAAGGTGTAAGCTATGACGTAGGATACACCCCTGCAGACCATCCCCTGCACAGTAGATCAATATAATATTAATAGATATTATTATTAATTATTAATAGCACATGAGGAAGAGGCTATGGCTATGCATAACACTGGACTGTTTTGATATATTATATATAGAGAGCTATATATCATAATATGTAGACATGTTACATAATATATTACATGAGAGATGTAGGCCTACTAGATCAGAGATAAGATGTTAGTAGATGTTTTTAATGTTCAAATGAATGCAATGTGCTGAAGGGCTAAGTGTGTTTTTGATGTTTTTTGTGTGTTGTGTGTTTTTTATGTTTTTCGTGTGTTGTGTGTTTTTTTCATGATATTGTTTCACATTTCCACCCCTAGCAAACTGCCATAGTGACGGACTTCAGAATGGTTGGTGTGGGACAGACTATAAAGTAACAAAAATACTTGGGCTATGTGGTTCTGTGGGATTCTGTGGCTTTTATAAAGTATATATATTTAAACGTAAGCAATGTTATTTATAGAATTAGCTTATTTTCATTTTATAATGGAAAATGAATGTCTACATTAAACAAATGTTAGGAACTGTACCAGATTGCATCTTATCCCACCACACAGAATCACAGTGTATTAAAATGTATCGTCCCTGACTTGTATAGTAGCCCGTGTATCTAGATAAGTCTGCAGTCTACACATCCCTAGATGGGATGTTTTGGTTCCCCTCTCGTGGACTTAGTAAGTTTTATTCATTGTATCTATTAGACAGCTCCAAGTGAGCTCTGAATTTGTTACATCAGCTAAAATCTGAACCAGTAATGCACAGTATAGTTTGCACAGTGGTTTATTAACCACGCTCCCAGCCACGCTGGAAACCAGACTGGTGTTTTCAGACCCCAACGAAGGCAGCAAATATAGGCTGGCAGGCTGTGCTATGAAAAGGGCTTCTGAATGCTGTAGGCCTACGTCTCTTACAGACTTCCTATAAATGATTGATGTTTGAATGTTAACTATCAAAAATAGCATTTCTTTGAATGGTATTAATTTATTGCAGTAGTTGCATTGCACATCACTTTGAGGTTTCAAACTTCCAGAGACCACACCAGGTAATGGCATACTGGCCTTGGTTCAATGAACCCCTGCAGCAGCTCTGTCTTTGCATTAAAAACTCCACCTTCATCTTCAACCCTTTATCTTTCAACTTAAATCTGTTAATCGTAAATGTTCCTTCTGTCTTTACATTTTTAAACGTCCATACTTTGCCTCTCGTAATATACATCTACACTGATAGTGTGCATATTTCATAGTGGCCAACAGATTATATAGGCCCATTTTTTTAAAATATTAATGTAGCCTACCTACAATTATTGACCTGTAAATGTGACTCTGGTTGATATTTAAACAATGAGCCTATTTATGTATTCAAGTTATATGTATTAATGCATAGGCCTATCCAGAGTACATGTATATTATTATTTGAGTCTGCAGCAGTTTAATGTTGCAAGCCCGTGATGGGAGGCTGCACCCTCAATCCCTGCTCTAGGTGGCTCATCGTGGTTGTTGACGCTGATCGCTGTTTTACCATCTGTACACAGTAACCAATGAGAAAATTCACAAATGATCCAAGAGAATCTTTTGCTAATGCAGACATGGATGAATTATACTCGTAGCGGCATCTTAAAATTATACTGCTCGCTTGCGGATGGCGCTGTTTGACCTCACCAGCGTTTAGAAAACAGCACGACAACGCATCGGGAAAAATTCAGTCCTCTTTTGTCGATCATTTGACGGCTGAGATTTTTCGCCATGAAAGCGGCAGGGGAGGGAGGGAGAGGCCTGGGCTACTGTTCGCCTCACTGTCCCGAAGCATGAGAGAAAAACGGATGCAGCATGCCAGCCGAGCGAAAGCAAAACGGCCTCAAAAGGAGAACACACAATCAGAATGTGACATCATTATCTGCTTGGTGTTATAATGAGAAGTGACGGCTGTGAGGATGGCGCTTCTGCGCACATCCGCCGAAAGCCATCAAATGCGGATGGGTTTAACCACGGCTGTTCGCCTAACGTTACCACCGTCAGCTCCGCACATACATACACACACACACACACACACACAATCAACAATATGGCCTTTTTTTGTGCAAAAGAACCTGCTGTAGCATAGCGCAGGTTTTGTCCCAGTCATCCATTCGGCTACACAACATTCTGAGATAAAACGCTGCAAAAATAATGCTGGGCCTATGCACAGTGCACATTAAGATTATAATGAGACAGCCTCCAAAACAATAACGTTGCTATTTGTGCCTATGCATTATAAGCATCCTTTCATTTTTCATAAAAAAAAACGATTGCACTTACATGATCTGAGCTCCTTTCGCTCCCCGGTGGCAATGCAGACCGCGAAGACATTTTTCCCTGAGATTCCTGACTATTATTAATGATTATTGTGAATGATATTTACAGAATCGAGCTCATACGATGAGCCGTCGACATCGGCCTCTCTCCGCGGCTGCAACCACGACCCAGTCAATCTGCCCGTGAGCCTGCCGGCTGAGCCATGCCCGAGAGAAAGCCTGCGTTCGTCATGGCAGTCAGCGGCAGTCAGCGAATATCAAGGATGTCCTCAAGCCTGCTGCATCTTCTCTGGCCGAAAAAAAAGCTGGGGTGAACAAAATGAAAATTCACTGAAGGAAATAAAATACAACCGAACGAGGCCGAGGACGAGCTAGAACAGGATGATGTTTGGCCAGAAACCAGCGTTTCGGTGGCGACTGACCACCCCCTGCTTCATATCGCCTAGCAAAACAAATACGCATCCAAAAGCCTTTCACTAATACTAATTACACTAGCCTATCTGTTCTTTCTTGTCCACGCAGTCTTGATTTCGGATGCGACTGCCGTGGCTGGCAACAGAAGAGGCCGGATGGCTCACATGATAGTGATGCCCCTTATTCCAGCGGCAGTCCGTGAGATGCGCCACTGCTCCCCTCGGAAACACTGACTGACACATCAACCCCACCACAAACGCACAGCCAACCAGATCGCTCGTCCGGAATCGATAGAGAAATTAAAGGTCTCCGTTAACCAGCACTGAATATTTAGAAAAGGGCCCTTTTATACTCACGTAAGATATTAAATAACCTAGGTATTATGTACCAAAAAATACTTCTTCATTCAAATTGTTTATAATGGACTGATTTTTGCAGATTTAACGTGGCATCTTTGTTTCTAAATCTGACTATAGGCTACTATGCTTTATACTATATGCCATATGTTGCAAAACCCTATAAAGAAAAACATTAGTAGGCTCTTTATTAAGCCAGTTTATATCAATTGTATTGTGTTTTAAAAAAAAAGCTAATGCAAGATAGCTATCCATTGTAGTTTAGTACATTTGGCATTGCATGAATGTAAACATGCAGTATTCTATTTACCCTGACATGTCTGTGTAGGGTAGGCTACATGACAAGTGTTGGCTATCAATCAGGCTATCTGATATTTAGGATAGGCTAATAGTATAGTATAGTAAAGAATGTTGAAATAAGATGCTGTAGCCTAAGTGTCTGTGACAGTTTCCTATATTTTAGGCTATATGTTTCGATAACACATTGGATATGATAGGGTAGAATAGGCATTTGTATCAGTTGTATGGCCCACATCTTTTTGTTTTGTTTTGTTAAGCATAAACCAGGGGCATCCCTAGGGGAACCTGGGGCATCACTAGGGGTGTCAGGGGCATCACTAGGGGTGTCAGGGTCATCACTATGGGAACCCGGGGCATCATAGGGGGAACCAAGGGCAACACTAGGGAGATCAGAGGCATCTCTAGGGGAACCCGGGGCAACACTAGGGGTGTCAGGGGCCACGTGCCACGTGCCCAATGACCACACTGACTGGCCACAGCTAGCCACTAGCCACTGACTGGCCACAGCTAGCCACTAGCCACTGACTGGCCACAGCTAGCCACTAGCCACTGACTGGCCACAGCTAGCCACTAGCCACTGACTGGCCACAGCTACCCACTAACCACTAACTCGCCACAGCTAGCCACTAGCCACTAACTCGCCACAGCTAGCCACTAGCCACTGACTGGCCACAGCTACCCACTAACCACTAACTCGCCACAGCTAGCCACTAGCAACTAGCCACTGACTGGCCACAGCTAGCCACTAGCCACTGACTGGCCACAGCTAGCCACTAGCCACTGACTCGCCACAGCTACCCACTAACCACTAACTCGCCACAGCTAGCCACTAACTCGCCACAGCTAGCCACTAGCCACTGACTGGCCACAGCTAGCCACTAACCACTTACAAGCCACAGCTAGCCACTAGCCACTGACTGGCCACAGCTAGCCACTAGCCACTGACTGGCCACAGCTAGCCACTAGCCACTGACAGGCCACAGCTAGCCACTAGCCACTGACTGGCCACAGCTAGCCACTAGCCACTGACTGGCCACAGCTAGAAACTAGCCACTGACTGGCCATCTAGCCACTAGCCACTGACTGGCCACAGCTAGAAACTAGCCACTGACTGGCCACAGCTAGCCACTAGCCACTGACTGGCCACAGCTTGCCACTAGCCACTGACTGGCCACAGCTAGCCACTAGCCACTGACTGGCCACAGCTACCCACTAGCCACTGACTGGCCACAGCTACCCACTAGCCACTGACTGGCCACAGCTAGCCACTAGCCACTGACTGGCCACAGCTAGCCACTAGCCACTAACTCGCCACAGCTAGCCAACCTCCTTTCCCTCTGTTTTTCTTCTGAATGAAATGACTGGCTGCAGCTATCTCTGAAGGCTAACCTCCTGGCCACAGTTAGCCACTGGCCACTGACTGGCTGCAGCTATCTCTGAAGGCTAACCTCCTGGTTCAGTTAGCCCAGCCATTGACAGGGGCCCCACAATTTCTAGATACCACCCGACCCTCAGTCCTACAGTCATATAATGGGGGGGGGGACCAGCAACAGCTGCCACAAAACCTTCATTAAGATGTCTACACCGTAGTCCATCACTTGCTGAGAACACAGGATACATCATCATGGCAAAGACCCTTCACTCTCTACATTCATGGTCTGTTTAATGTGTTGTCTGAGAAAAAAGCTCCACATGAAGCAAGTTTGTAACTGAAGAAGGGTCCATTAAACACTCACATTTAATGACTTGACATGTAATTGTGCTTTATTTGTCAACTGCAAACATAAACACCTCACAAAGACACTGTGAATGTAACTCTGCAGGAAATGGAACATCCCTCCTAAAATACTGCATGATTAACACATTACTGGGACTTTAAATAAAAGAAACAGGGACATTAACACAATTGATGTGTTAATATCGATGCTTAATAATGTATGTGTTTTAAATTCATTATGCCCCTTGAGCTAAAGTGTCTGATTACAGATATTTGCAGTTGCTCTAAGGTTGCACCAGCATCACCAGCACTACTATCTCTGCCACCAGCTATAAGATACATAATATCCAAAGCTGTAGGATAGCAAAC
>NC_137920.1:77362452-77474952 GCF_963457725.1 Sprattus sprattus
TGAAACCTCAGCTATTAGTTTTACAAAGAGAAAATCGTTCCTGTTTTGCAGCCACTTTCACTGGAAAAAACGTTTAAAAAAAAACAGTCAATACGATAATACTTTTCAAATAATTGAATCCTTCATTAAAGTAACACTATGCAACAATTTGATACTTTTTGAGGTATGGTTTTATAGGCAACTAGTTTTGGTTCCATCCCCAAATTCATTTTGATAGCATATATTCATGTGAAGGACAGTGAACACCTGTGTCTTCCCCACGAGCCAACCAGGATATGCCCTAGTTCTGTGTAGTTCTGTGAAAAAGAAAAGCTGTGAAAAGAAAAGCTTTCACACGCATGACATTGCCAGCTATACTGCCACAAAACACCAGTTAGAGTGTTGGCAAGCTTCTATCAGTGACAGCAGGGCTGTTGGTGGTGTTTGCAAGGTTTTTGCATGCCTTTTAGTTAGTTAGCTTACTAGTTTTGGAACAGAACTCTGTATTGCTGCTTTAAAAAAAAAAAAAAAAGGATTTTCTGGTAGGGCTCGATGAATAAATAATTACCATGCAACATGAACATCTATTAGGCTGCCTAGTTACTATAGCATAACGTAAATATGTCATAGTTGTGTCTATGATGCTGCTTAGTGACTATAGCGTAATGTAAACATGTCATAGTTGTGTCTATGATGCTGCTTAGTGACTATAACATAATGTAAACATGTCATAGTTGTGTCTATGATGCTGCATAGTGACTATAGCGTAATGTAAACATGTCATAGTTGTGTCTATGATGCTGCTTAGTGACTATAGCATAATGTAAACATGTCATAGTTGTGTCTATGATGCTGCATAGTGACTATAGCGTAATGTAAACATGTCATAGTTGTGTCTATGATGCTGCTTAGTGACTATAGCATAATGTAAACATGTCATAGTTGTGTCTATGATGCTGCATAGTGACTATAGCGTAATGTAAACATGTCATAGTTGTGTTTCTAAGGCTGCTTAGTGACTATAGCATAATGTAAACATGTCATAGTTGTGTCTATGATGCTGCTTAGTGACTATAGCGTAATGTAAACATGTCATAGTTGTGTCTATGATGCTGCATAGTGACTATAGCGTAATGTAAACATGTCATAGTTGTGTCTATGATGCTGCTTAGTGACTATAGCATAATGTAAACATGTCATAGTTGTGTCTATGATGCTGCATAGTGACTATAGCGTAATGTAAACATGTCATAGTTGTGTTTCTAAGGCTGCTTAGTGACTATAGCGTAATGTAAACATGTCATAGTTGTGTTTCTAAGGCTGCTTAGTGACTATAGCGTAATGTAAACATGTCATAGTTGTGTCTATGATGCTGCTTAGTGACTATAGCGTAATGTAAACATGTCATAGTTGTGTCTATGATGCTGCATAGTGACTATAGCGTAATGTAAACATGTCATAGTTGTGTTTCTAAGGCTGCTTAGTGACTATAGCGTAATGTAAACATGTCATAGTTGTGTCTATGATGCTGCATAGTGACTATAGCGTAATGTAAACATGTCATAGTTGTGTTTCTAAGGCTGCTTAGTGACTATAGCGTAATGTAAACATGTCATAGTTGTGTCTATGATGCTGCTTAGTGACTATAGCGTAATGTAAACATGTCATAGTTGTGTTTCTAAGGCTGCTTAGTGACTATAGCGTAATGTAAACATGTCATAGTTGTGTCTATGATGCTGCTTAGTGACTATAGCGTAATGTAAACATGTCATAGTTGTGTCTATGATGCTGCATAGTGACTATAGCGTAATGTAAACATGTCATAGTTGTGTTTCTAAGGCTGCTTAGTGACTATAGCGTAATGTAAACATGTCATAGTTGTGTCTATGATGCTGCATAGTGACTATAGCATAATGTAAACATGTCATAGTTGTGTCTATGATGCTGCATAGTGACTATAGCATAATGTAAACATGTCATAGTTGTGTCTATGATGCTGCTTAGTGACTATAGCATAATGTAAACATGTCATAGTTGTGTCTATGATGCTGCTTAGTGACTATAGCATAATGTAAACATGTCATAGTTGTGTCTATGATGCTGCTTAGTGACTATAGCATAATGTAAACATGTCATAGCTGTGTCTATGATGCTGCTTAGTGACTATAGCATAATGTAAACATGTCATAGTTGTGTTTGTGCTGATGTATGTGAGAGAAGTGTGTGTCGTGTCTGAGGTGTCTGGGGTCTGGATCTGCAGGGTCTTTACACTCACTCACACGAACGATAAGAGCACGTTGGCCTGTCAGCAGACACACACACACACACACACACACACACACACACACACACACACACACACACACACACACACACACACACACATACACTTATGCAGGAATGCACACATACACGTCCAGACGCAGACACACAAATGAGAATGATAGAAAACTGTTGTGTCTTACAGCATTACAGGCTTTATTCAGTATCTGTGTGATAGACTTTAACCACTGGTATACTGGTAATGAAAGAGGTTAAATAGTCTAATCTTATTTTCTTATAGGAGTTCTTTCTCATAAATCTTTTCTGATATTCTTATAAATGGTCTTAGTTTGTGCATCTTTGGAACAGTGGACACAGGCTGTCGCCTCATCGGTTAGTTCTCACACCACACGCAAAATGAGTTGGTTGTGTGTGTGTGTGTGTGTGTGTGTGTGTGTGTGTGTGTGTGTGTGTGTGTGTGTGTGTGTGTGTGTGTGTGTCTGCTGACAGGCCATCTTTCTGACCCCTGACATGGATTTCTCCTATAGTACCAACTGTGGCCTTAGCCGGTCCCTCAAAACTACTTTCATATCGAAATGGAATGAAAAAAAACTACCTTTTTAGCAGGTTTGCAGGCGGTATAGTTACATGGAGTGCATGTCAAGACAGAATGAATGAATGGCGGCCGTATGATTCCTCCGGGATGCACAGCTGGCTTGGGTAAAGCGCGTGGCTAAAAGGCTCAGACGCCTCTGAAGGAGGCCCAGGGATACGTGAGTGTGTGTGTGTGCGTGTGTGTGTGTGTGTGTGTGTGTGTGTGTGTGTGTGTGTGTGTGTGTGTGTGTGAGTGGGCTGTATTGACAGGTCCCAGATGTGAGTAGGTGTGTGAGCAAGCATAGTAGCCATTTTGACAGGATGTCTCTAATGAGAAAGCACAATCTCTCTCTATCTCTGTTTACGCGCTTTCAGATGGCAGTACAAATAACAGCAACTCTTCATAAAATGGATGAACATATTGTGGAAAAGATAACAACACTGACTAACAGTAAGGATTAGAGTTATTAATCCAAACCACAGAAATGTTTTTAAAATCATTCAACACATCAACATTTTTAACAGATGAAATATATCAGAATATCATTGAAAATGCCAGCGTCTTTCATATGCAATGTTTAATGCTTGATTAGTGATCATAAAGTAGAGCTGCTTTTCTCTTCAATCTTAATAGATGGCTGGGCATCAAAGGCTCTCAACACAAGCAAAACTGACAAGTAAGACGCCGCAGGAAGCCGCCATCTTGAAAAATACGTCACAGAGCCTTAAGACATCCACCCAGCCAGTCTGGCGACCCTATTAAATCTGTCTACATCACTACTCTACAGCCAGGATGCTGCGTTCAACCAGTGAGCGTCGTCTGGCACTGGCCCCTGTGCAAGCACGGCAATCCAGACTATTCTCAGTTGTAGTTCCACGTTGGTGGAACGACCTGCCTAGCACTACCAGAGAAGGGGCATCCCTCTCTACCTTCAAGAAGCTCTTGAAGACCCAACTCTTCAGAGAGCACCTCCCTTCCTAACTGGCACCTTGGCTTAACTTGCACTTAAGCAGTGACTGTCCCGCACTTCTTTTTCCTTTTCTTTCTATGTCGTTTTCTATTTTTTGAAAAAAAAAAAGCAGTATTTATTGTTACACCAGGTTCTATTGCTCTTAGCTTGATTGTTCTCTCCCTTGTACGTCGCTTTGGACAAAAGCGTCTGCTAAATGACTAAATGTAAATGTAAATGTAGTCTAAAACCTGGCTCTACTGCCATCCTTTAGTGACACTAGTGGGGTGATGGATCAGCTTCAGAAGAAGGCCTCCATGTTAGCGGTGTAATGGGTTGCCCTGGAGACCTGGATGCCATGTTCGTGTGGTGATTCAGAGGCTCGGTTGGACGGGGCTGGTGGGTGAGGTGTTGAAAGACGTCCCCCCACCCCTCCTTAGGACCAGATGGCCAAACCTGTCTGCTGATTTAGGATCTCGGAGGCAGTGTGTAGAGTGCTGGCCACAGGAATGCACACGCAACAAAACACAAAGCTATGCAACACAACGCTACGCAACACAACGCTATGCAACACAAAGCTACGCAATGCACCGCCAATACAACGCAGTCACAACGCAACACAACGCTACGCAACACAACGCTACGCAACACAAAGTTACGCAATGCACCGCCAATACAACGCAGTCACAACGCAACACAACGCTACGCAACTCAACGCTACGCAACTCAACGCTACGCAACTCAACGCTATGCAACTCAACGCAACACAACGCTACGCAACTCAACGCAACGCAACACACTCGCCCAACCAGCTTCCCACCTTCAGAGCCAGTGGGAGAGCTGTGGCCCCCACCCTGGCGAACACAGGTGAAGGGTGCAGGACAGCCCTCTCTGAGGTGGAGTTCCTAACAGCATGGCTTCCCACACACACACACACACACACACACACACACACACACACACACACACACACACAGACACACACACACACACACACACACACACACACAGTTCCTAACAGCATGGCTTCCCACACACACACACACACACACACACACACACACACACACACACACACACATACACACACACACACACAGCATGGCTTCCCACACACACACACACACACACACACACACACACACACACACAGCATGGCTTCCCCTGTGAACATCATCTCAGGGGGCCAAAGCACTTGTAGGTACTGGTGTAGAACTGAAAAGACTCCGAGGGTCTTTACGGTTTTGAAGTATATTTTTTATTCATAGCTAGTAGTTTTTATAATATATCTTTAAATTAATTTTGATGGTAGACGGTCATGTGAAGGGGAGACAGGCAGACCTTGTTGTTCCCAGCAGCCCCACAGGCTAGACACGTTAGAGTTTTGAGTACTGCCACTTTAACCAAAATGTTGGACAATCACGTGCATTCCTTCCAAGGATTTCTTTTAAGGAGGTGGCGCTCCAAGGAGAGCGGGGAGTGGCGGGGGAGGAGGTGGCGCTCCAAGGAGAGCGGGGAGTGGCGGGGGAGGAGGTAGAGGAGGAGGTAGAGGTGGAGGTGGAGGTGGAGGTGGAGGTGGAGGTGGAGAAGGAGGTGGAGAAGGAGGTGGAGGTGGAGGCGGGGGTGGAGGTGGAGGTGGAGGTGGAGGTGGAGGAGAAGAAGGAGGTGGAGTGGGGCATGATGAAAGTCTGAAACACCCTCCTACAGCCACTGGCTGAGAGCGTTAAGCTACACCAGACCAGACTGCTCCTACATGAGGCCACAGGCACATATTGAGTGTCATCACCACAGAGCCAACTCCACATCACATTTCTATTATTTATATCAGGGGTTTTCGACAGGGGGTCCGTGGTCCCCTGGTGGTCCGCGACGGCATTGCAGGGGGTCCGCGACATGAGCCTATGTTGATCAGTTCACCATTGATTTTTTTTATTTTTATGAATTCGCTTTGATATTTTAACACATTTCCAGATTACTCTTGAATATAATGAAAATATCATAGAGAGCTCCCACGTACGTCTTACCACTCCGAACGCATACCGGAACCTCGTGAAAATATCGTATTATAGGCAGAATATCTGTGCAGGCGGAGGAGGCATGGCGGCGGCGGTTACAAACACGCACGGGCGTGCACATCAGTGGGCCGCAAATTACTTTGTAATCAGAATGGTGGTCCCTGGGACAAAACCAGTTGAAAACCCCTGATTTATATCGTCAGGCAGGGTTCATGCTGGACTTTAATTAATGTGCTGTCACAAACGCAGACCTGTCCAAAATGACAGATTAAATATATTGATGTAAATATTGTTGTAAAAAATGTTGCAGTGGTACATTATATTATGTTTCAGCAATTCCCT
Source organism: Sprattus sprattus (assembly GCF_963457725.1). NCBI lineage: Eukaryota > Metazoa > Chordata > Actinopteri > Clupeiformes > Clupeidae > Sprattus > Sprattus sprattus. The sequence continues at coordinate 77,368,595 of NC_137920.1, forward strand.
GTGTTGTCGGGACATTCAGTGCATTCATGCAGCTTTACAGTTTTGCTGTAAATATAAAAAAATCATACAATAAATAATTGTTCCACTGTCTAAACTGGTAGAGCAAGGTGCTAAGACCACCAACTTCATGGTTTCAATTCAAACATCTATGTTATCTGTATATCTGTACATTAAGTAGCTTTAGATAAAACAATCTGCTAAATGAATAGATGCAATCATGTTTCTATGGTAGTTAGGATCAAACAAAATGAAAAACAACAAGAACTCAACACAAGCCAAGTTAGAGGATTTGAATGATGTGATCAGATGTTATTTTGGGTCAGTCTTCTCAGACAGCTGTGTACTGATAAGCACTCAACAAAATGCTGCATTCCAGAGGTCAAAAGATCACCTCACAGATACACATACACAAGAGCAGGATAGAGAGAGACAGAGGCAGATAAAGAGAAGGAAAGAGAGAGAGACAGAGAGAGATAGAGAGAGATAGAGAGAGAGAGAGAGAGAGACAGAGAGAGAGAGAGAGAGAGAGAGACAGAGACAGAGAGAGAGAGAGATAGAGAGAGGTTTGTCTGCTGAGACTTGGACAGATATCTTGAGGCTTGGAATTGTACAGTGAGTGATGATGCAGCAACGTACTCCAGAGCAGAGCACAGACAAACAGGGGGTTTAAGAGCAGCCTTTATCAAGTACACACACACACACACACACACACACACACACACACACACACACACACACACACACACGTACACACACACACACACACACACACACACACACACACACACACACACAAACGTACACACACACACACAGACACACACACACACTGACACACACACACACACACACACACACACACACACACACACACACACACACACACACACACAGACCTGAATCTTATCTTAGCCCTGCTGTCACATTCAGACCATATGACATCAGGATTATTCTTAGATATCAAGAAGTTGTCTGTTTCTAAGTACATCTCCTAAAAAGGCCAAGAACATTAGAATGATTTCAAATTATTTGAATCTAATCCTACATTCTATTTGTATTTGTATGGCTGGAAACTGACAGGCTTGTGTGTCAATCAAACAAGTTGCAATCTTGGCGTCATGCAGAACCAAATATGATGCTTCTAGATCAGACCTGGGCAAAGTGCGGCCCCAGGGCCATTTGCGGCCCCTTGCTGTCCCTGACCGGCCCCGCGGAGGTCAATGGTGAATTAGGAATCAAATGTTAATCGATAAAAATTGATATTACTATTAATTTGTATACTTATACTATTTCATTGCAAGCTTGCTCTTGTGTGTGTGTGCCATGTGAATTGGTCGTCTGGGCACACCTTTACCACTGCAAAAACATGCTTATTTTTCATGCTGAATTGAGTTCAGCCTATTTGTCCGGCCCTCCACAACAGTCCCACTATCTCATGTGGCCCCTTGGGGAAATGAATTGCCCATCCCTGTTCTAGATGTTTGTCATTATCGAATTATGTATAAAAGATTAAATGCATATATTCTATCAACAACAATCACAAACCCTTACAACACAAAACCTTATTGGTTGATGCACACATCTCAATAGCACTTGGGTTCTTTTCAAGGGACAACTAAATGAACAGAAGACAAAGCCACATTTAGACACTTTCATCTCTCCCTTAATGTTGTCTGCTATGACAGAATGACACAAACTGACAGAATCACACAACACCATGTAAATGTTTCTTTACAGGATACACAGACAATATGACATAAACGGTAACGTATAGAACAGAACATATCTTACAAATGCATCAAGGAAGGAATAAAACTATGGCATGATGTCCAGTGACATCGTACTTAAATATCTATATAACTACTCTTTCAGTCAAATCACTAGAATCACTGTAGCTGCCACTGATATAAACTGCAAATGGCTTCTTTAACTCAAGAGTCAGTTACTGACTCTTACACTTTATGGCAATAAATGTTTTTTTGTGATACATTTTCGTGAAGTTCGTTGAACAGCCAATGCAACTTAAATAGACCAAATTATTTAGATAGATTCCCTAATTACAAATAGCCTATTTTCTGACATTGAGAAACACAGCTTTTATATTTATTTTGTGTTATTTAGAAAAAAATACACTGCTAGTTATTGTTATTTCCGTGGTATTATTATTATTATTGCAACGATTCAAATTGACTCCAAGGCTACAAACAGCAACTGAAATCAAAAAAGGAAGCACCATTTTTCTACAAAAAGCGTTGTTATTAAAGGTCAGATTAACTATCCCACAATTGAAAAAGTTGGGAACAGTTATTTAGTTCAGAATAGCGATTTGATGGAAAATATTGAACGTTATTATTATTGTTGTTATTATTATTATTATTGCTGTTGTTGTTTGGACTCTAGCTACTAGTGCTTGATCATGCAACAGGTTAGACTGGAAATCTGAACACAATGTTTAGATAATTACCTTCAAATTAACTTTGTATAGGACGAGTTATTGACACAGAGTTGAACAAACATACTTTTCACTTATTTATGTAAGGCGCAGTACTTTCATGACCAGGTAAACAATCACCATTCGGTATGCCGTCTAGACGTCGTGCGCAAAAACTCTAATCTCCACCCTGCTTTGTGCCGTCTGACCTATTGGCTTGCAGTTCGCTTCGCTATACCCAAGTCCGTGACAAGGCATCTCTCCAGAGATAGATCCTGGTTGGTCTCTACAATACCTAAATTGACAACGACTTGATAGGGCCAGACTTATCAAGGTGTCTAAATTTAGGTTGTGGTATAGTCTATACAGCCAAAGCATGTGGTCTGCTACTTGATTCTTACCAGATCACAAGATCCTAAACTTTTACAGCAGAAGGCTCCATTACCAAGACTTATACACTTTGTAACAGTTCTGTAAAACTTCAACATGAACCTCATCGGAAGCTATCACCATCACCATTTGATGCACGATACTTTTTCATTCGCGCAACGGTGTCATCAAGATAATCCATACCTCCGCAACTGGCTGGTGAATAACGGTGAGCGCCCTTTAGATCTTCAAATACACACGTCAAACTGGACAGAATTGGGGGAATCTGTGTCGGTCATCGAGAACCAGCAAGACTCGTTTGCAGCCCGAATGGTCAAACGGCGAACAACGGCTCCTAAAAAGGAGCGACGCAGGACAGAGAACATCAATATCGCATTTGCTGAACTGAGGGACTGCATCCCCAACGTGCCCTCAGACACGAAACTGTCAAAGATAAAAACATTAAGACTTGCAACAAGTTATATTGCTTACCTCATGAATGTTTTAGCCAATGGAAGTGCAACTGAGGGATTCAAGGCTGAATTGCAGAATTGTGACAACACAGATTCAAAAAGGAAACGAGAGATAAGAGAAGTTATAAAGGTAAGTTCTGTGGATAAATTCGTTAAAATACAGATCCGCAGTCTGTGCGCAGATTATGCTTAGTCATATAAAAAAATGACATACTGTAACACTATTTAATCAGAGCAAAAATCAACACCATAAGTTATTTAAAGTAGAAAAAGTGAATAATTAAATATTCCCAGGACATCTCAGAGAGCTCTAAGGCCCCTTGGAACAGTTATATGTATCGTAAATTCTTACCTTTTTTCAGAATGAAGACAGGCCAGGGGAATATTGTCGCGAAAAGAAGTTAAAAGGACGAACTGGATGGCCGCAGCAAGTTTGGGCACTCGAGTTAAATCCGTGAGGGTCTGAAACACACACTCATGCCCACATTGGCTATGTGCAATCACTCTGTACAAATACTGTATCCGCTTCAAACTTTCTGTTGTTTTATCTTATCTAGACTTTTGTAATGTTGTCAAAGGGCTTCCCTATGTATCATTGATTCCACATCACCTCAAGGAGAATCATACCCCAAGTATAAGTTATATTTAGAGTTTAATTTAAAATTGAACCATGGGTCAGGCGTCACTTACCTACCTCTTAAGGCTGTGGTATTTGTTGAAATCCAAGACTGGATAAGGCTACTTTGTGGATTTTTGAAATAATAACTTACTAAATAAAAAGGACTTCTATGGTTATGCGAAGTGTTTTTTTCTGGGATTAAAAATTCCGCTTGCTTAACCCAGATAATTGATCTGTCTTTTTAATACAACTTAAAAATGGTACTCTAGCCTACTGCTACATTTTAGATTTTTACAACAAGAAGTAGGCTAACTTCGAGATTTATACACAACTGCCATTACTCAATCTTTGCAACTGCATTTTTACCATCACTTTAAAATCTGGTGTAATCTATATTCCCTCTCCCGAAAGTTTGATTCATGTAGCCTATCATTCATTGACATTATAAAGGAAGTATGTTTACGCTTAAAACATATTTTCACACAAACTACTGTTTTGGAATGTGATAAACGGTAGGCCTACAACTACAGCTCGGAATCAATACATATTTAATTAAATTGATATCTAGCCAAAAGCCTGGCAATTCTATTTGAAATACTCAAGCAACATTGGTCTAGTTACTGAACATCACAGAAGAATATGTTCTGAGAAAAAAATCGGGTGTAGGAGCTGAAATGCGTTGAAACCCTGCCTGGAAGTTATATTGCTTGTGGAGCTGCATCGAGGAGGGAACGGCACCTGGCGTGGACTGAATATTCACAAGACATCTAGCATCACCTAACATGGAATACATGTGGGCTTGATTAAACAAGTTACATATTACAAAGACAGCTGGAATAAAAAAAAATCAGCTAAGTGCTCTTTCAGCTAAAGTGAAATACGGACTTCCTCGTTAATTCCACCCACTGGACAGAAAGTCTGTCTCCCAAGGTTATTAAAACATGAGTTATGTAATATGCCAGTTCCCTTTAGTCAGGAGCAGGAGTTTTAAACGATTTAACATAATAACAACAAAAAGCTGTTGGGGAAAACTCAAGCTTGCATATCCGCTGTATTGATTGTCACCCGTAGACTTGACATTTGATTTAGTCTGTTATTTTGTGCCATTTTAAATTAGTGCAAATGAGGGCTGAATTATAAGGCTGCAAAGTAAAGGACAATTACATTTATGAGAGTTGCATAGGGTCCACTCATTTTAACTTCTCAGTGGCGCCCCCAAGAGGAAAGTTCGACAGAATACACTTCATACAAAAACAAAAATATTTATAAGACACCACCTATAAATCAAGTGAGACTTCTCAATATTTAACATGGCTAGAGATACCCTCTGAAGCGGAGAAAATAAACATGGTTCTGTAAATCACTACATTGGCTGTGATCTTTTGACATATATAATTATGTCGATCTCTTGTCCAGACATAATCCATAGGCCACTTATACCCTGTGACCGTATGTATGTATGTTGTGTGTATGTTTTGGATACAATTGGCTATGCAATGAAGTCGGTCATAACTTCACATTCAGCAAGCATGGTGACACACTATTGCATTCCATTACTTCTCTTGAACTTTACAATGACCATCGAACTGCATAAATGTACTTGACAAAAATCATCAAAAGCCAAAGAAAATGAAGGTTAACAGAATAATCAGTAACCTCAGATGCCTTTGGGGTGATGGTGCCTGCTTGCATAAAGGCGTTAAGTTTTGATTATATTAGCTATTTTTAAAATAATATTCCAACAGACACAGAGCCACAAATCTGTGTACAATCAGTTTATTCAAACCAACGCACGGACATATACATACAGGTGCCCGCCTACAGCGAAGTCAACAAAGCACAATAAAATGATGAGAAGAAGCTGAGGGGGGGAAAGGTTGCAATAACACTAAGCCATCTGTGAAATGTTAGCACTGCCATATGTGTTCAAGGAAAATAGCACATGTGAAAACAAAGATGAATTAAAAGTACTAGGGCACCGATGGCTGAGCCAGTGTTTGGCGTGTGTGTGTGTGTGTGAGAATATTAACGGGGCGGAGGTTGGGGGTGGTTAGGACTCCTTTCGGAAGTTTTTCCATGATTATACCAACTTCCAGACCAGCATGATTAGAACCCGGGGCGTAACTGATCCCGGATCAGAACTCCTGCTGAGTGTTTCTTCACTGCCTTCATTAGTTTATAAATAGTCCCCTTCATCTTCATAGCAAACACTTTAAATAGCAATTCCATTTAAGTCGTGTATGACATCAGAATGTTTTTTTTTTATTTACTTTAGGTTTTATTCATTTCACTTCTTTTTAAAGAGAGCTGTATAGATTTTAATTACATTAACAAAAGCTCACCTTAGTGACCTCAGGTCAATTGTACAGCTGAAAACTCAAAGATAAATTATGATATACATCGGTATTCAATTTAAAATGACTGCAACACAGTTCTACAGTAAGTCTAATTTGCCTACAAAACAAACTCATCATACAGAAGTACTGGTGTTTCATGAAAAAGACAAAGCAATAGATATATAACTCATGCTGCTAGTTCCTATGCAAATGAAAGACAAATCAGAAAAAGACATATCTGGTGCAGGAATGTGCACACACACTCAGACCCCCCCCCCCCCCTCTCTCGCTCACACATAAAACACACTCTTACTCTCTCTCTCGCGCGCACACACGCACACACACACACACACACACACACACACACACACGCTCTCTACTTCTCTCTAGCTCACACACACACACGCTCTTGCTCGCTCACACACACACACACGCACGCTTTTGCTCGCACGCACGCACGCATGCACACTCGCTCTCTCTCTCTCTCTCTCTCTCGTACACGTACACACACAGACAAGCACACTGTTCTAGTGTTGAAGAGCATGTAGCACTCAGAGCCAGCTCACTTTACCCACCTCTACTCCACCATGTTGAGTACACACACATATGTGTATATATAATGTTTGGCACAGGAAATCATATTCTGATAACAGTCAAAGCTAGATACGAAATCATATTGATACTCTTAAGGCAGTAACTCTAGACTGCTTCACCCTAATGGACGTGGAATTTTCTATTTTGTCTTTTTTTGTACTTTTGGCCTTCATCTTGACTTGCAGACCATTGCCCAACTCTGTAGACGGAGGGAATGCGTCAAAGGCCGCTGTCTCTCAGTAGAGCTCTGTCGTCTGCTTTTTTTCCCAGAGACTTTCATTCTAGCTGTTTGCTGCCGTCCGGTTTCTGGTCCAGTCGACTCTTGCTGCTCTTCACCATGTAGATGAAGTAGGTGAGCGTCTCCTTCTCGTTCACAGGGATATTCCGGAAATGACGGCTCACCGTCTGTAACACAAACACACACACCACACACCACACAGGGTCAGGACGACAAACAGCTGAAAGCAGAAAGCAGTGTTTTTGTGATCGCCTCAGAAGGGGTTTTTTTTGCCTCGAAAAGCAGGCAGTAATTGGCCGCAATTATTAGCTTGCGGTTTATTAACGACGTGTTAGGCTCATTTAGAGGGACGGTATCGCCGACTGGGGGATACCACTCCCGTCACTGAGCCAATTCATGCCCCCAAACCCACACCCACCGAAACACACGCACCCCACAAATCCTTGACATGGCCGCTTCCTGTGCCTTGTCCCACTCCCTGTACCCCTGAGCTCTCTGTTGCACAGTTATAAGAATTCACTCCAAGCCAGTATTCATACAATACACTCTTCATACAATTCACACTTAACTAGACTCCCTTCTGTTCCATGAGTTACTTTAGCTATCTGACAACATCCTTTATTAGTACTACACATAGCTGCATACAGATCCTCGATTAGAGCTGCAAGATACGAAGTAACTTTGTACGTTGCTTTGGATAAAAACGTCTGCTAAATGACTAAATGTAAAGATTTGCGTAGTGTCTGTTGTAACATCAACGTAAAAAACACAACTTAAGTGTTAATTCAAACTCAAATGAGGGGCACTTCAAACTTCTGCTTCTTTAAAGGTTCAGTGTTTACTATTTAGTGGCATCTAGTGGCGAGGTGGCTGAATTGAAACCGGCTAAATACCCATTCCTTTACAGGTGTGAGTACCCACGATGGGCGGCAAATGCCATAAAAAGGCAAAAGGCACCATCTTGAGCCAGTGTTTTGAGAGGCCAACCTAGTATAAGACTTTATTTGACCTCCATTGACTTTTTTTTATTAACATCGTATAACTTGACTTCAGTCCTTACAGTCCTTATTTTCTAGACAAATACAATGTATGATCGGGTACATGGCCACATAATTACAATTTTTCTCCAACTATGCTGAAAATACTGTTGTAAATCAGCGACACTCTGTCCACCTCTTCTACTGTTTATGTCCGCTCCCTATGTAGATACAAAGGGCTCATTCTAAACTAACCAATTAACGAAATCATAGCTACAGGTAATTTATTCACTAATAAAAACAATTATGAATGCTATATTCTATTTCTATTAATAGACGTAACTTAAAACTACACACAGAACCTTCGTCTGACTGGAGACTCATAGCATTCATTACCTTCACAGAAACCTTTTATGCTGGCAGACAACACAGTACCCCAAAAGGAAAGGGAAATGAACAGTCTTGGATCCAGACATGTTTACACTGCTGTTGTACGCCAAAATGGCTGCCGTGGGAAAGATGTTCTATTGGCTACTGGAAATGTAGGCATGAATTTAGACATACCTCTGCCAGCTGAGCCTTGTTGAGTCCTGGCCGGGTCTGAAGTTTGTAGTGCCTCTTGTAGCGTCGCAGTGTGTTGACCTGCAGTTGAAACAGGTCCACCTACAAAACAAATACATTTAGCCCCTTTAGTTTCTTGTATGCAAATGAGGCTTCATGATTGGCACACATTGACAAAGGATAAAAAAAAAAGACAGGTGTTTAACACAGCATTTGTTGAAAATCTAAATGTCATGATTGAAATGAATTAGTAAGACAGTCTGATATTGAGAATCAAGAGTTGCTTCCAGCGATAATCAGAGACTTTTGCTTCTTGGTCTACCCTCTGACACTGCAACATCGACCAATCAGAGCATAAGGTCCAACAGAGTTATCAGATGAAGCAATTGTACGGCTCTCCCCTCAGTTATCCGCGGTCACCGTCTACACATGCTCACCTCCGGCACCTCGACATCATGGTCAGGGGACTCTCCTCCATCGTCGCTGGTTTTCCTCTTTCTTTTGTTACGAACACTTTGAATGAAGTTCTTGTGGAAGTCACAAATGTACAGATGACGTACCTACGAAGACATGACATACAAGTGTCAAATTCATCCGAGAACATCAAGCATATCCTTTCTTTAACGGAGACATATTTCAAAAGTGGCTGAATTACACACGTTGCTGTTTATGACCTCAAACAACTGCCTTACTACTCATTTTCTTGTAGTAAGTTCTTGGGAATCGTACATCGCTCGTAGTGTGCAGATGTGATACGTTAATATTGTTCTTTAAAAGTCTTTCAAGTGTTTGTCCCATAGCACGTGGATACAATGTGATGTTACATTCCTCATACAGCAAACACTACTCAAACTTGGCCATAAAGTTAACAAAAAAAATAAAGGTAGATCGCTTATGTCATCAAAATAATCCTATCAAAACGCAGCAAGCACATTTTGTATGCTCCGCACATAAGCAATCCCGTCCTCCGTTCAAAATAACCGTAGACATGGTGGCCCCATGATTTTCTGGTGAACCTCGGGACTTAGGTTGAACTTATTGGCAACATCAGTTAGCTAACGTTCCTTCAATATGTCGACGGGGTTAACTGAATATATGGTGAACACTTATACAAGCAAACATGGCCATGTGTACCAACAATTGTTACCTAAAAACATTATTAAGTAGTGAGGTTAGATGTCGCAGTTTTCACGATGAAGCCCGGCAGCCGGACCTCAAATTCGGTTAGCTTAGCTAGCTAACTATGCGCTTCCTAGCTCGATGGTGGGGTTGCTGCGTTCGCTTGCAGTAGTACTAAACGACTGCAAACCGTAAAAGTACTTTGCATTCAGACAAACAGCAAGTTAAAATTCGGCCAACAGTCTGTTAGCTGACTCAGTTAACGTTACCTTACATATTTACACAGCACATGTTAGGTAGCTATTGAGTTGGGCAACTGAATGAATAGAACACAGCATAATGAACCTTGGGTAAGAATAATGTGATCTGAAACACTAAACACTAATGTTTGCTACTTACACTCTTGTCGATGTCCAACTTCAGCTTCTTCTGGGAAATGCTTTTCTGGATCCTCTTGCTGAAGGAGGCGTTTCCAGCTGATCGGCCGCAGCGCTCACCATCCTCAATCAAACAACAGCTCTGGCCATAGAACGGTGGAGCAGGGGGACCATCGTGACTGTCTTCCTCTGTACTAAACCCATTCATAATGGATGACTTAAAATGTTTGCTCCTTCTATGAACTAGTTATAATGTCGAGGCCAACAAGGCATCTAACGATGGTAGCTAGCTTGCTACCTCACAAGTAACGTAAATGTTAATCCTTTGAATGGCGGAAAATGTCCAGCGGAGATGGAAAATCTCAAAACGCCGCCGTTAACCTCGCATTATCTTTAGAGCTCGTCGCGACTAAACATAGTTATTACGCAGTTTGGCCACCGAGAAACGTAGAGACTGTCCGGTGCTTACTTAGGACAACTAACACTAACTTTGCTACCGTTTGTCAATAGTTGTACAGGTAGCTAACGTTAGCTAACTATTTGCTAGCTAACTATTCAATCGTAAGCAAACCCCCTGCCATACACATTGGTGTTCTGAGAAACACTGTAGCTAGCAAGCCGCCGTTACATTGAACTACAGGTCTAACGTAACATACATTTACGCCTCCTCGTATGCCAAGTCGCAGTACATAACTTTGCTAAAATGCTTAAAATCGTAGACTTGTCAACGGCAGGCAATGTGAACCTACGGTATTCGACGAGATCTCCCTTGAACAGATTGTACAATGGAACACGTTCAGAAGTCCTGGCGGAAGTTTCATTGCTTGTTCTCTATTGGCCAGTATCCCTAGCAGGTGGGCCTCCGGGTTCTTGTCTTGACTATGATTGGCCTTGTGATATATCACTCTTTCGCAGTTCTCTTCCGTGCTTTTAAATTGTGTCTGTTGCTTGAAATTTCAAACTAATTTAGCCGATAATGGTATGCCTCATGAAGTTGCATCGACAACCTCCAGATAACACCTGAAGAAAAAAAAATGTTTTAAGCAAGACGTGAACTTCTTGCATTGATTAACATTCTTCGTTGGCGGATTTATGTATGTGCGACAGAGGCAGCTGGACAGAGCGGCATCTTGCAATGGGCGGCACGGGACGCCAGCAAAAAAACAAAATTGCAGTGGTGACATTTGTGTGATCGGTATTTCATCGCTCATTTGCACGTCACGTCATTATCATCTCACAGTGTGTTTCAATTAATCTGGTTGGAGACGGTTCCCTGATACTTGTGTGTGAGCTAGGAAGGTTTATGTGATCATAGGAAGAGGGGCGGGATTATGTCGACCTGAGGTCTCCTCACTGGAAACCCGAGGTAGGGGAGCAGAGGAACAGGAAGCTATCAAATAGTGCACTTCTAACTTTATACAGTACTGAAGAAATTAGTCAAATCAGTCACTGTGCGAAATGATTCCAAGTAAACAATGAATGTATAGTACTGTGATATACATATTTAATTTCACAGGTATATTTGTTGCATTTCTGGTTTGTGCGACGGAGTTAAGAACAACATACAACCAGTCTGCACGCCAAGTTAGTGTTACAATGTGTTTGGCCACCATTGATCAGCCGATACATTCGTTGCCATAAGGTTGCCATGTCACTATATTGATGTTTTTGAGGCAAATGGCTTTCTCTTATACCGATAGTAAGGCCTATACCACACGACATTCACTGCTGCTTGCGAGATGCTATTCGATGTTCCTGACGTGTGATTAAATAGCAGTAGGCTACGGTTACATGGCTATGTTTGTCTCCTCCCAACACATGACGTTTTTTCTAGGTCCAGTCGAAAGAGACCTCAGCAGACCTCCAGTGCACTGTGATATGCAGCCTACAGATAAAATAATCTATTGTGCAGGAAGGCAGCACCTGCACCTCACAAAAACACCTCTGTTATCATATTTGTTTGCAGTATGATTCTGCGTGTTTCCCCCAGTTAGACTAATGTCTCATTCGACTGCTTATTGGCTTTACTCAAAGTCAACACCCGCCATGCTCTTTAGCCAGGGGTTGTGTTCGACGGATACTTGATGTCCCCCTGGTTTCACTCGGCCTCGTTCCGTCAGTTGACTTGACGGTGGTTGCAATGCCACCGTATTAAAGCACTGAGAGCTGTTGTGTCCCAGCATGACAAAACGAGGCATGGCAACCTTAAAGGCACAGTCCTCTAAATCCCGCCGAAAGGTTGATATTTACGCTCAGCAGCCAGTCAAATACACCCCTCCCTTCCGTGCTCCTGACGCAACACTGGAGCACAAGCGCTCCTTGTTACTGATTGGCTGGGATAGTGTATGACTCTGTGCACAAAAACTGGAGTGCTTTTAGTAAAGTAGAACTTGACTGAATTCTTCGAAGAATGTAATGGATTCAAATCAAGGACCGACCTTAAATGCTGTATCAGGGTCTGCGTAGCCTCGCAGGGCCAGACCAGATGGGACTTAAGACAGACCTTACGAGAGTTCACAGTTTGGAGACAACTGACTAGGAGCACTTTGAAAGAGTAAACCCACACTACTGGGTTTTTAGCCAGACCCATCCCATGGAAAAACACCCATGCCATCGGTATTACTTTTAAGCCTTTGAAAGTATTACTTTTATAACTTTTAAAGTCTTGTTTGAGCTTCTTTCAGGTGGCATTGGAATTTAAAATGTCATTGCTGCTTGATGATGATTGGACTGTCCATTTCTAGACATGTTGATCATTAGTTTTCTTTCTCGAATGAAAACAGTGACACTCTTCACTTCATTGTTGCAATTCACACAAGTATGTGATGTGGAGTGTATTCACAATTTTGCCTTTAAAAAGCCACACCACAATAATGGGTCAACTCTTCAAATAAAGTTTATTTTTTCTTCCAGGAGGATTTTTTCTCAGAGAAAAACCAGGCAACTCTTACAAAAATACTTTTTTTTCTTTTTTTACAAAAAAAGTCACAAGAGTTGTTTTGAGTGGTCAACAACGCCCTTGACAATGAAACCATTTTTATATTAGAAAAAAATTGGTTTTACAGACTACCAATCTACATGATTTGAGCATTAAGAAAATGTATATACACTTTTTGATCACGAAATTTCAAAATACTTTACATGTGCAATTAACATATATGAAACTGCAGCAGGAATTCCCCTACTTGTCAAATTTAAAAAGTGGGAGCACCAAGACAAACATACAAAAGGAGAGATCCTTCGTAACACACTAACAACCAAAAGGTTATAAACCCTGTTTCAAGATTCCCACATCAAAAGAATTCACACTAAACCTATAAGGTTCCTCGAGTTCATCATTCTACATCTTTCCATTGCATCATTCCGATGGGAAACACAGTCAAACCCACTCCCACTCCAAGCAAACAGACACCCCAAGATAAAGCCCCAGCCTCCAAAAGTGGCATAGACCCCTGTAGTGATACATGAATGCCCCAGGAAAATAACATCTTATACACACACGGTCAACAAAAAACATCCGGGAGGGAGTCTGTATTTTCACATATTATGACTTCCCTGAAAATAAATCATTTAAGGGGGGCCTTATCACTGTGGGACTCTCAAAGACTCTCAAAGCACAGGACATTTCAGTTTGTTATTACACAACAGCAAGGTTAGCACTTACCCATGCAAATTAGCCACTGAAGAGGTCCTGCTCCTTCCCTAAATGTGTGAAGCACTTTCAAAATAATTGGCAGTCAGGGATATCTGTGTCTGTGTGTATGTTTCTTTTTCAAAAGCGTCCAAGAACACCCTCTCCCTTATATCTAGCAAGTTTAAGCAAACTGCAAAAATATTTCTTCAGGAGCTCCCCTGACCCTGCGCTAAGAGTATGAATGAAGGTTGCACACTTCCATCCACCGTTGGTATAGTCACAAGTTAAGAGTCTCCAGGAGCCCCTCATGTAGTCCTCCTGACTGACAAGTAAAGAGGAAATACTCAAAAGTGTATGTCTAGTATGGAGTCATGGTGATACATTTGAAACCACACAGAAGATTACAATATGGTTACATTAGGCTCTTGTCCTCCCTTGTACGTCACTTTGGACAAAAGCGTCTGCTAAATGACTAAATGTAAATGTAGCCGTTTGTGTCAAATGATATAATCCCATCCATAACAAATAGGAATAAAATGGTTCAGGCCGTAAATGTGATATTCCTTCAATGGTGGTACTGATCTGCACATGGGTACTACATTGGCTAACTACTCTGAAGCTGCTTAAACACGGAAGTTATAATACAGGATACAATACTCCCCTCCTCCTGTAAATACCCAGCACATGTTTTCTATTGAATGAAAAGACCTTTGAACTACTTATTGTTATGACCAGTACAAAACCAATATGAATATAGTGATGAGGTCATAAGACCATCAGGCTTTGATCAAATAAAGACAAACATAAAAATGCATAACATAACTAAACTTGGCACTATGCAGTGGAAAGGTGAAAACATCTACATCAAGTGTCAATAATAACAACACATCTCTTGCTGCTGTTTCTGTAGAAATAGAAATAAAAAAAAAATGCCTTCAGATCCCATAGTATGAATCCACACATCACATTCCTATTCTGCTGTACTCATACAATTGAGGTTTAAAAATTGTTGAAAAAAAAAAAAAAGAATTGTAAAAGGATCTGTAGTTCCTTTTTAAGCTTATAGCATTATGTCCCCATCTCCGTAGACTCATCTCATGTGTGAAATGTAAAAGCTAACCAGGTGTGCTGTATTTAAAAGGTATTTATAAAGTATTCAAGTGTTTAGAAAACATTAAAATGTATTACATACAGAGATATTAATACAACAAAATCCAATCAAGAATTTCTTGTGCATTCCAAATCTTTGGGGGTCTGTTGTGAACCACAAACAGTTGTTTGTAAGATGCCATTTCATTAACCCATATGTCATTAACAATCTCACTCTCGACGTTGACGTTATTGTTTTTGTGCTTGCTCTAGGGATTTTAAGTCTTGGGTTCCATTAAGTGCCTTGACGCAATGTTAATTATGCTGCTCATGTTTACGTGATGCTATAAAATAAACATAAAACATATTGAGGTACTGTGGTGGAGAATCATTTAAGACAGAAAAAACAAGCAAACAAACGAAACAAAAAAAAAAACACAAAAGTAGTATTAATTACTGTCTGTCTATAGACGAGGTATAACCTAGATAAGGGGCTTCCGAAAAGTAATGTTTTGTTTTGTTTTTTGCTTTAAAGCAGTAATATGACGTTTTGTTCCAAAACTATCAAGCTTACTTCCTAAAAGGCAAGCAAAAACCTTACAAACTCCCCCAACAGCCCAGCTGACACTCATGCTGAAGCTTGCCAACACACTAACTGGTGTCTTTTGGCAGTATAGCTGGCAATGTCATGCTGTGAAAGCTTTTCTTCCATTTTTGCAAGGTGTTACAGACCAGTACACACAACCACAAAGGGCATATCCTGGAAGGCTAGTGGTAAAGACACAGGTGTTTATCTGTCCTTCACATGACCATATGCTATCGAAATTAATTTGAGGATGTACCAAAACTAGTTGCCTATAAAACCATTCCTAAGAAATTGTCAAATTGTTGCATAGTGTTACTTTAATACTAAATCTATATGAAATCTAAGAAAACAGGAAGCATAAGAGCGTGACTGTAGGCGGGGAAGTGGGCATTCAGGAGCAAGGTTACCACACTACTGCTTTAACAGATTGTACAGCAGTGTACTGACACAACCTTCAATTTTATGGGAAAACAGTCATGATTGATTTCATTATTCATGATTGAAAGCACAAGAAATTGTTGAATGTATTGTATTATTATTATTTAGATTTAATCTAAAACTATATAGCTATAAATATATTTCCAACTGCAAAAAATGTATAGCTGTTTTTTTAATGTTTATTTAATCTAAAGCTATAAATATATTTCCCACTGCAAAAAAATGTATAGCTGTTTTTTTATGTTTATAATGTAAACAATGAAAACACTGAGCGGTTACGTCTGTTCATACGTACCGACAGGCCGTATGGCAGCACTACTTTTCTCTATTTTTACTAAAATAAACAGATGCCAGTTCCGATCATCTGTACTTGAAGTCTGTTGTGACTAAGTTTAATCCAAGTCGCTCTACAAGTCGCTTCAAATGTTTGAAGGTACACTGATGGGGGAAAATAAAGACAAAAACCTTTATTGTCTGAGGGCATCTCCATTTCCTTGGAACACACTTAAATTATAAGATTGAAGATTTGCATCAATTTGACACAGATCTCATCATTTATTTGCAAGACCTTTAAGGTTGCTCCACAATCTAACCAATTTGGTTTCTATGAAGAGATGCAGCCAGTGTTTCCTACCAACTCAGACTCAAAAGACAGTTTCCCACGCACACACACACACACACACACACGCACACACACACGGTCTCCATCTCATACAAATATCTTGTGTACTTAACTGCACAAGAAACACTGGAGCTGAAGCCGTTTTGAAGCTGTAAGGCACTGTGACTTCATTCCGCTTCATCAGTCACTTAAGACACACACACTGTGTTCACTACACATTCACTAACTTTTTCCTATTTACTTTTACAGTAATGGGAGAGCCGGAGAACGGGAGAACGGGATAACAGGATAACATGTCCTTCTGAAACCCTCCATAACACATGGACAAAGACATGGGTGGACATGAGCACTGGCTGACCCTTGGTACAGCACAGTTTCAATGGTTGAAGAATCAGACCCGACGGAGATATGATGATGATGATGCCGCTGCAGTCGGTCCCCCCCCCCCTTGTAATAATACCTTGCAAAACATGATAAGAAAAAGAAAAAACACATATAGACAGAGTACGTATGTCCACTTTGGGTTGGGTGTGGTCCATACATACCGACACACGATGACAACACATGACACTCCTGGGTGGACAATGCAGCACACACAACGGGAAAATCAAGAGTGATCTTGAGGCCATGGAAGACATCATGAAAAAAAAGGGTGGCCTGTTCTTCATAGCAAGGAAGGAAATGCGGGACCACACTTTTGAGGGACACACCTGTGGAGGTGAAGCCCAGAGATCGATCGGTGGGTGGGGGAGTCACGCACGGAACAAACCCAAGTGGAAATGCCACCGCCAAGGTAAGGTGGGGAACTACCGTTTCAAGTTGCGTCAAGCTGGGATGCCTGAAGTGAGTGTCAATCGTAAAAGACATGCTGAAGATGGTCAGGTCAAATTCAGCTTGAAGAAATCTAGAAGAGCAGAGGTCAACTTCCTCCCTGACCACCCTGAGCGCCAAACAGATGACACACTTGAGGAAGACCGATTGGAAATGATTAACGAGATCCAGAGAGACGGAATAACCAGATAGGTCGCTCGGAGTCCGTTCATCCCTGTTTCTCTTCAGGGGCCGTCTCCTTTCAGTAGTCTCAGCTTAACACCCCCCTGCCCAGTCCCCGTGTGTTCAACACGTGCTCACTGCTGCTCTGGAGTACACGTCGACGTCAGTGCTGCTCTGGAGAACACGTCGACATCAGTGCTGGTTTAAGTTGAAGCGCTCGAGCACGGTGGAGTTGGTCTTCTCAAACTGCCACTGCTGGCTGGGAGATCCGGGGTCGCACGTGTTCATGTACACACGCTTCTCCGCCGCGCTGCTGTCCACGCAGCTGTTACTGATCGGGTGGAACACACTCTTATCCTGCAGGGAGCAAGAAGAGACACTGGAGTTGTGATGTTTTTTTTTGGGGGGGGGAAAAGAATTAACAAAATCAAAAGAAATAAAAAAAAAAAAACAGTCTTCTAACCATAGGCATAGCTTCAAACTTTCTAAGTCGGTAGTAGTAAGACTGTCGTATAAAAGCAATATGACACTGGTGTTACAACTTCTGCGAGCCCTGAATCATTTAGTACCTTTAGCCCTCCTCACATCACCCTCTCTGCTGGGGGCCAAGCCTACACTATGCACATTGAAACATCCCTCTCACCTCACTGCATGCCACTTCAAAAACC
Source organism: Sprattus sprattus (assembly GCF_963457725.1). Lineage (NCBI taxonomy): Eukaryota > Metazoa > Chordata > Actinopteri > Clupeiformes > Clupeidae > Sprattus > Sprattus sprattus. The sequence goes on from NC_137920.1 coordinate 77,386,719, forward strand.
CTCTGCTCAATGAAGAAATGTACATCGTCCCCGTTTTCTGTTAAGTTTCTTTATTCCAATGTGCTTACGAGAGTAATATTCAAGACTGTGTACATAGAAGTAAGATGTTATAACATGTTTCGAACCACAACCCAATCCCTTAAATTAACTAGACCCCCAAGTACATCATGTACATTTTTTTAAATGTACATTTATCCCATTATCTTAATTATAGTGTGCTTATGGGAGTAATATATAATACTACATAAACATTAATATAATTAATGTAAACATGGGGGGGGCACTGTAGCTCACACAGTAGCCTCGACCACATTCGGGCTTGACGCCCATGGAGGACACGGGTTCGAATCCGGCCCGATGTCATTTCTCCAGTCCACTCCCCACCTCTTCTCCCTCTCATTTCCTGTCCCACTCTTCTCTAATCTATCCATTAAAAGGCATAAAAGCCCAAAAACAAATCTTAAAAAAAAAAATGTAAACATGAAGTACCTTCCTGTAGCGCCACAGCTGATTCCCCTTCATGCCGTGGCAGTCGTAGAGCGTCACGGGGCTGTTGTGGGAGATGGCGTCGAAGCAGACCTTCTTGGTGTGCAGCGGGTCGCCCACCCGGATGTCCTCCCTCCAGCCAAACGTGAACACCTGCAGTGCGACACAGGTACGCTGGCATGAGCACAGGGACCAGGACTCCCCCCCGGGAACCCCGACATGAAAAATAACTACATTTCGACATTTCCAAAACCCCCCTCAAGCTGTGACACATTTTATATGAAAAAGAAGACATTTATTTTATTGTGCTACTAACTGACACAGTTTGCTATGGCCACACATTTCCATCTGTTTCTGACCATGCGATTTGATAGTACAACCCCACTTCAGACGGTAGAGAGCCCCCTGGTGGAGGACCAGTGTGTCAACAAGGTGATCATACCATCCCAAGCGCCCATACACCAATTTTTACACTCCTTATGAAGTCCCATCTGAGTCACCGCCAGGCACAACCCAGGAATAGCCATCTGGGGTGACCAATAAAAAGTGACCAATAAAATACCAGCATCATTTTCAGTCAGGTTTTCAGTGACAGCAGACAGATTTGAAAGACTAATTAATGGACCGAGTTGGGTTTATATACAATGAATAGAATAAAGGATGGTGAGAGACAGATAGTAATTGTGAAATGTATTTAGCGTGTGTAAACACATTTAGTGTGTGTTCTTTTCACCTGTCCGTGGGTCCATCCGGTGTCTCCATGGCCTTGTAGACACGCCTCCAGGTGCACTGGAGACCCAGAGGCAAAGTGCTTCGTCTCCATACACAACCCAGAGCCTACATTCTTCATCTGCACACACACACACACACGCACACGCACACACGCACAGAATATACCATGTTGAGACATTACAGTCTTACTGTGATACTACTACAGTGTTGTTGAGTTAAACCTGAACAAGAGACATTAATCACTCACATTGCAAAGTCTTGTTATCCCTGAGACAATAATTAGTATCTAATAATGAAAGTAATATATAATATAATATAATATAATATATAATATAAGTGTTGTGGCTGGGCGCACTTTGGTGAGCTCTAAAAATGAAGTAATATGTAATATAATATAATATAATATAATATATAATATAATATATAAGTGTTGTGGCTGGGCGTACCTGTTATCCCTGAGACAATAATTAGTATCTAATAATGAAGTAATATATAATATAATATAATATAATATAATATAATATAATATAATATAATATAATATAATATAATATAATATAAGTGTTGTGGCTGGGCGCACCTGTCCCCAGGCCGCAGCAGGGGGCTCCACAGGGGGGTAGTGGCGGGGCAGGTCCCAGGCTACCTCCGTCATGAACCACTTGAAGTTCTTGCACTGCAGCCGCGCGCGCAGCTCCTTCTGGCTGCTGGTGTCTCCCGCCGACAGGTGCCGGTACTCCGGACGCCGCTGGTAGATGAACTCGGCGTACTCGTCCATCCACACCTCAGCCACACGCTTCAGATTCTAGCATGAGGAAGACGCACGCACGAGACTCTGTTACACTTCTAACAATGCCTGAATTCTTTGGTTTCCATGACGTTCTCTAGACTGTGTCATCATCGATACTTTGGCAATGCAACCGTGCAGGACACCGGACCTGGAGCAGAATGAAGCAAGAACAGAGAGGAGGTAGAGAGATACGAGTGGGCATGGAGGAGAGGAGAGAGATACGAGTGGGCATGGAGGAGAGGAGGGAGAGATACGAGTGGGCATGGAGGAGAGAGATACGAGTGGGCATGGAGGAGAGGAGGGAGAGAGATACGAGTGGGCATGGAGGAGAGAGATACGAGTGGGCATGGAGGAGAGAGATACGAGTGGGCATGGAGGAGAGGAGAGAGATACGAGTGGGCATGGAGGAGAGAGATACGAGTGGGCATGGAGGAGAGGAGGGAGAGAGATACGAGTGGGCATGGAGGAGAGGAGAGAGATACGAGTGGGCATGGAGGAGAGGAGAGAGATACGAGTGGGCATGGAGGAGAGGAGGGAGAGATATACGAGTGGGCATGGAGGAGAGGAAGGAGAGAGATACGAGTGGGCATGGAGGAGAGAGATACGAGTGGGCATGGAGGAGAGGAGGGAGAGAGATACGAGTGGGCATGGAGGAGAGGAGAGAGAGAGATACGAGTGGGCATGGAGGAGAGGAGGGAGAGAGATACGAGTGGGCATGGAGGAGAGGAGGGAGAGATACGAGTGGGCATGGAGGAGAGAGATACGAGTGGGCATGGAGGAGAGGAGAGAGAGATACGAGTGGGCATGGAGGAGAGAGATACGAGTGGGCATGGAGGAGAGGAGGGAGAGAGATACGAGTGGGCATGGAGGAGAGGAGGGAGAGAGATACGAGTGGGCATGGAGGAGAGAGATACGAGTGGGCATGGAGGAGAGGAGGGAGAGAGATACGAGTGGGCATGGAGAGAGAGAGATACGAGTGGGCATGGAGGAGAGGAGAGAGAGATACGAGTGGGCATGGAGGAGAGGAGGGAGAGAGATACGAGTGGGCATGGAGAGAGAGAGATACGAGTGGGCATGGAGGAGAGAGATACGAGTGGGCATGGAGGAGAGGAGGGAGAGAGATACGAGTGGGCATGGAGGAGAGGAAGGAGAGAGATACGAGTGGGCATGGAGGAGAGAGATACGAGTGGGCATGGAGGAGAGGAGGGAGAGAGATACGAGTGGGCATGGAGGAGAGGAGAGAGAGATACGAGTGGGCATGGAGGAGAGAGATACGAGTGGGCATGGAGGAGAGGAGGGAGAGAGAGATACGAGTGGGCATGGAGGAGAGGAGGGAGAGAGATACGAGTGGGCATGGAGGAGAGGAGAGAGATACGAGTGGGCATGGAGGAGAGAGATACGAGTGGGCATGGAGGAGAGGAGGGAGAGAGATACGAGTGGGCATGGAGGAGAGAGATACGAGTGGGCATGGAGGAGAGAGATACGAGTGGGCATGGAGGAGAGAGATACGAGTGGGCATGGAGGAGAGGAGGGAGAGAGATACGAGTGGGCATGGAGGAGAGAGATACGAGTGGGCATGGAGGAGAGAGATACGAGTGGGCATGGAGGAGAGAGAGAGAGAGATACGAGTGGGCATGGAGGAGAGAGATACGAGTGGGCATGGAGGAGAGAGATACGAGTGGGCATGGAGGAGAGGAGAGAGAGAGATACGAGTGGGCATGGAGGAGAGGAGGGAGAGAGATACGAGTGGGCATGGAGGAGAGGAGAGAGAGATACGAGTGGGCATGGAGGAGAGAGATACGAGTGGGCATGGAGGAGAGAGATACGAGTGGGCATGGAGGAGAGGAGGGAGAGAGATACGAGTGGGCATGGAGGAGAGAGATACGAGTGGGCATGGAGGAGAGAGATACGAGTGGGCATGGAGGAGAGGAGGGAGAGATACGAGTGGGCATGGAGGAGAGAGATACGAGTGGGCATGGAGGAGAGAGATACGAGTGGGCATGGAGGAGAGAGAGAGAGAGATACGAGTGGGCATGGAGGAGAGAGATACGAGTGGGCATGGAGGAGAGAGATACGAGTGGGCATGGAGGAGAGGAGAGAGAGAGATACGAGTGGGCATGGAGGAGAGGAGGGAGAGAGATACGAGTGGGCATGGAGGAGAGAGATACGAGTGGGCATGGAGGAGAGAGATACGAGTGGGCATGGAGGAGAGAGATACGAGTGGGCATGGAGGAGAGGAGGGAGAGAGATACGAGTGGGCATGGAGGAGAGAGATACGAGTGGGCATGGAGGAGAGAGATACGAGTGGGCATGGAGGAGAGGAGGGAGAGATACGAGTGGGCATGGAGGAGAGAGATACGAGTGGGCATGGAGGAGAGAGATACGAGTGGGCATGGAGGAGAGGAGGGAGAGAGATACGAGTGGGCATGGAGGAGAGGAGGGAGAGATACGAGTGGGCATGGAGGAGAGAGATACGAGTGGGCATGGAGGAGAGGAGGGAGAGAGATACGAGTGGGCATGGAGGAGAGGAGGGAGAGAGATACGAGTGGGCATGGAGGAGAGAGATACGAGTGGGCATGGAGGAGAGGAGGGAGAGAGATACGAGTGGGCATGGAGGAGAGAGATACGAGTGGGCATGGAGGAGAGAGATACGAGTGGGCATGGAGGAGAGGAGGGAGAGATACGAGTGGGCATGGAGGAGAGAGATACGAGTGGGCATGGAGGAGAGAGATACGAGTGGGCATGGAGGAGAGAGATACGAGTGGGCATGGAGGAGAGGAGGGAGAGAGATACGAGTGGGCATGGAGGAGAGGAGGGAGAGAGATACGAGTGGGCATGGAGGAGAGAGATACGAGTGGGCATGGAGGAGAGAGATACGAGTGGGCATGGAGGAGAGGAGGGAGAGATACGAGTGGGCATGGAGGAGAGGAGGGAGAGATACGAGTGGGCATGGAGGAGAGAGATACGAGTGGGCATGGAGGAGAGAGATACGAGTGGGCATGGAGGAGAGGAGGGAGAGATACGAGTGGGCATGGAGGAGAGGTGGGAGAGAGATACGAGTGGGCATGGAGGAGAGAGATACGAGTGGGCATGGAGGAGAGGAGGGAGAGATACGAGTGGGCATGGAGGAGAGAGATACGAGTGGGCATGGAGGAGAGGAGAGAGAGAGATACGAGTGGGCATGGAGGAGAGGAGAGAGAGAGATACGAGTGGGCATGGAGGAGAGAGATACGAGTGGGCATGGAGGAGAGGAGGGAGAGAGATACGAGTGGGCATGGAGGAGAGGAGGGAGAGAGATACGAGTGGGCATGGAGGAGAGAGATACGAGTGGGCATGGAGGAGAGGAGGGAGAGAGATACGAGTGGGCATGGAGGAGAGGAGGGAGAGAGATACGAGTGGGCATGGAGGAGAGGAGGGAGAGAGATATGAGTGGGCATGGAGGAGAGAGATACGAGTGGGCATGGAGGAGAGGAGGGAGAGAGATACGAGTGGGCATGGAGGAGAGAGATACGAGTGGGCATGGAGGAGAGGAGGGAGAGAGATACGAGTGGGCATGGAGGAGAGGAGGGAGAGAGATACGAGTGGGCATGGAGGAGAGGAGGGAGAGAGATACGAGTGGGCATGGAGGAGAGAGATACGAGTGGGCATGGAGGAGAGGAGAGAGAGATACGAGTGGGCATGGAGGAGAGGAGAGAGAGATACGAGTGGGCATGGAGGAGAGGAGAGAGATACGAGTGGGCATGGAGGAGAGGAGGGAGAGAGATACGAGTGGGCATGGAGGAGAGGAGAGAGAGATACGAGTGGGCATGGAGGAGAGAGATACGAGTGGGCATGGAGGAGAGGAGAGAGATACGAGTGGGCATGGAGGAGAGGAGGGAGAGAGATACGAGTGGGCATGGAGGAGAGAGATACGAGTGGGCATGGAGGAGAGAGATACGAGTGGGCATGGAGGAGAGGAGAGAGAGATACGAGTGGGCATGGAGGAGAGGAGAGAGAGATACGAGTGGGCATGGAGGAGAGGAGAGAGAGATACGAGTGGGCATGGAGGAGAGGAGAGAGATACGAGTGGGCATGGAGGAGAGGAGGGAGAGAGATACGAGTGGGCATGGAGGAGAGAGATACGAGTGGGCATGGAGGAGAGAGATACGAGTGGGCATGGAGGAGAGGAGAGAGAGATACGAGTGGGCATGGAGGAGAGAGATACGAGTGGGCATGGAGGAGAGAGATACGAGTGGGCATGGAGGAGAGGAGGGAGAGAGATACGAGTGGGCATGGAGGAGAGGAGGGAGAGAGATACGAGTGGGCATGGAGGAGAGAGATACGAGTGGGCATGGAGGAGAGGAGGGAGAGAGATACGAGTGGGCATGGAGGAGAGGAGAGAGAGATACGAGTGGGCATGGAGGAGAGAGATACGAGTGGGCATGGAGGAGAGGAGGGAGAGATACGAGTGGGCATGGAGGAGAGGAGAGAGATACGAGTGGGCATGGAGGAGAGGAGAGAGATACGAGTGGGCATGGAGGAGAGGAAGGAGAGAGATACGAGTGGGCATGGAGGAGAGAGATACGAGTGGGCATGGAGGAGAGGAGGGAGAGAGATACGAGTGGGCATGGAGGAGAGAGATACGAGTGGGCATGGAGGAGAGAGATACGAGTGGGCATGGAGGAGAGGAGGGAGAGAGATACGAGTGGGCATGGAGGAGAGGAGAGAGAGATACGAGTGGGCATGGAGGAGAGAGATACGAGTGGGCATGGAGGAGAGGAGGGAGAGATACGAGTGGGCATGGAGGAGAGGAGGGAGAGATACGAGTGGGCATGGAGGAGAGGAGAGAGATACGAGTGGGCATGGAGGAGAGGAGAGAGATACGAGTGGGCATGGAGGAGAGGAAGGAGAGAGATACGAGTGGGCATGGAGGAGAGGAGGGAGAGAGATACGAGTGGGCATGGAGGAGAGAGATACGAGTGGGCATGGAGGAGAGGAGGGAGAGAGAGAGATACGAGTGGGCATGGAGGAGAGGAGGGAGAGAGATACGAGTGGGCATGGAGGAGAGGAGGGAGAGAGATACGAGTGGGCATGGAGGAGAGAGATACGAGTGGGCATGGAGGAGAGAGATACGAGTGGGCATGGAGGAGAGGAGGGAGAGAGATACGAGTGGGCATGGAGGAGAGGAGGGAGAGAGATACGAGTGGGCATGGAGGAGAGGAGAGAGAGATACGAGTGGGCATGGAGGAGAGAGATACGAGTGGGCATGGAGGAGAGGAGGGAGAGAGATACGAGTGGGCATGGAGGAGAGGAGGGAGAGAGATACGAGTGGGCATGGAGGAGAGGAGGGAGAGAGATACGAGTGGGCATGGAGGAGAGAGATACGAGTGGGCATGGAGGAGAGGAGAGAGAGATACGAGTGGGCATGGAGGAGAGAGATACGAGTGGGCATGGAGGAGAGGAGAGAGAGATACGAGTGGGCATGGAGGAGAGGAAGGAGAGAGACTGATTTTCTCTCAGTCATACACATGCGCACACACACACACACACACACAAATCCAAGCACCCACGCACACACACACACAGCAGTGAGGGTGCACTCACCTTAGCTAGGCTGACGCCTCCAGGAACCTTGTAAGGCACATACTTCCTGTAGATGTGCCCCACCCTGGAGCAGGGGATGTCCTCCATCCGACCCCCACACATCCACACCTACGGGACGACAGAGGGAGGGAGAGGGGGAGAGAGGGAGGTAGAGAGGAGGAGGGAGAGAGGAGGAGGGAGAGAGGGAGGTAGAGAGAGGAGGAGGGAGAGAGGGAGGTAGAGAGAGGAGGAGGGAGAGAGAGGTAAAGGGAGGGAGAGGGGGAGGGAGAGGGGGAGAGAGGGAGATAGAGAGGAGGAGGGAGAGAGAGGTAAAGGGAGAGAGCTCATTGCTCAACATACAATCAACTGAAACAGACAGGTCAAAAGTGCAATCAGATTTGACTTTATGCGCTTACTGGCATCATTACGCAATCCTGCTTCTGGGAATACCATCCTGGATTGTGTGTGTGTGTGTGTGTGTGTGTGTGCATGTCTGTTACCTTAAATGAGATCTCGTACTGCTCCCCTCCCCAGATCTCCAGTCCTGTGTCATATCCTCCCAGCTCCCAGAACCACTTCCTGTCCACTGCGAACAGACCACCAGCCATTACAGGGGACCTGCAAGACACAATCACACACTATTACACACACACTCGCAAGCACACACACACACACAAGCACCCATACACACACAGACACACAAAAGCACGCATACATACATACAGCCGCGGAAAAAATTAAGAGACCACTTCAAAATTATCAGTTTCTCTGGTTTTACTATTTATTGGTATGTGTTAAAGTAAAATGTACATTTTAGTTTTATTCTATAACCTACTGGCAACATTCCTACCAAATTTCAAATACAAATATTGTCATTTAGATCATTTATTTGCAGAAAAATGACAATTGGTCAAAATAGCAAAATTGATGCAGTGTCTTCAGATCTCGAATAATGCAAAGAAAACAAGCTCATATTCATTTTTAAACTACACAATACTAATGCTTACACTAAGGAAGAGTTCAGAAATCAATATTTGGTGGAATAACCTTGATTTAAAATCACAACTTTCATGTGTCTTGGCATGCTCTCCACCAGTCTTTCACATTGCCGTTGGGTGACTTTATGCTACTCCTGGCGCAAGAATTCAAGCAGCTCGGCTTCTTTTCATGGCTTGTGACCATCCATCTTCCTCTTGATCACATTTCAGAGGTTTTTTATGGGATTCAGGTCTCGAAATTGGGCTGGCCATGACAGGGTCCTGATCTGGTGGTACTCCATCCACACCTTTACTGGCCTGGCTGTGTGGCATGGAGCATTGCCCTGCTGGAAAAAACACTTCTCAGAGTTGGGGAACATTGTCAGAGCAAAAGGAAGCAAGTTTTTCTTCCGGGACAACGTTGTACTTTACCTGGCTGAGGTTTGTAAAAGACCATAAGGATTGAAAAAGCGGACTGGAGGTTCTTCTAAGTTCGTCTTCTCTGATGAGTCCGATTTCACAGTAGGTGCAAGACTCTCTGGCTTGTAGGCCTCTCCAGGTCTCCGTCTAACCATCAGACGACCATGTGTTGGGCAAAGCTGAAAATTGGACTCATCAGAGAAGACGAACTAGAAGACCCTCCAGTCCGCTTTTTTCAATCCTTATGGTCTTTTACAAACCTCAGCCAGGCAAAGTACAACGTTGTCCCGGAAGAAAAACTTGCTTCCTTTAGCTCTGACAATGTTCCCCAACATTGAGAAATGTTTTTTCCAGCAGGGCAATGCTCCATGCCACACAGCCAGGCCAGTAAAGGTGTGGATGGAGTACCACCAGATCAGGACCCTGTCATGGCCAGCCCAATTTCGAGACCTGAATCCCATCAAAAACCTCTGAAATGTGATCAAGAGGAAGATGGATGGTCACAAGCCATGAAAAGAAGCCGAGCTGCTTGAATTCTTGCGCCAGGAGTAGCATAAAGTCACCCAACGGCAATGTGAAAGACTGGTGGAGAGCATGCCAAGACACATGAAAGTTGTGATTTTAAATCAAGGTTTTTCCACCAAATATTGATTTCTGAACTCTTCCTAAGTTAAAGCATTAGTATTGTGTAGTTTAAAAATGAATATGAGCTTGTTTTCTTTGCATTATTCGAGATCTGAAGACACTGCATCTTTTTTGCTATTTTGACCAATTGTCATTTTTCTGCAAATAAATTATCTAAATGACAATATTTTTATTTGAAATTTGGTAGGAATGTTGCCAGTAGGTTATAGAATAAAACTAAAATGTACATTTTACTTTAACACATACCAATAAATAGTAAAACCAGAGAAACTGATAATTTTGAAGTGGTCTCTTAATTTTTTCCGCGGCTGTACACACATGCACGCAAACACACACATACACACACACACACACACACACACACACACAGCTGTGCAGTAATCAGACCCTCCACGATTTCCATTAAATGTGATTTCTTGGGATGGAAATAATTTTTCTTTCTCTTTAAACCCCACTTATTGAGTATTGAGTACTGCCAATACTGTACTTACTCAAATGACCCTTCCATAGGCCAATGCATGAATTTAGGGACGGCTTTTATTTTGAAAGGCCACCTCAGAGCAAGAGTTTTATATCATGCTCGAACGCTATTTAGGTCTTCCCTTTCAGAACTGAATGCAAGGAAGAATAACATAGTGTTCACGTAGTATGTTGTTCAGACATTTAACTTAAATTACATAACAGTTATAGATTCAGCTATGCTGTTAACGTCAAGCGAATGTCTAATACCAGACTAACTTCACCTCGGTCGTCAATCCGTCACAAGCGACACCAAACGAGTCGGACATTAAGCAGTGGCAGTGGTTGAGACAGACTGCAAAGCCTTACAGAACTAGAAAAAGTGGAAATAAGTAATAATAATAATAATAAGTAATAATAATAATAATAATAATAATAATACGAATGCTTATTTTCTGCAATTTTATGCAGCGTCTGAAAAAATGGGCCAGTTGCTGCTTTTGCATCGAAATCTCAAATCACTGAATCACGAAAGACTGGAGGGGCTGAGCGATTGAACAGCAGTGTCACCACGGTTGAAAATGATGAGAAAAATACTCATTCTCATCCGGTGTATGTCTCCTGAAATATACTCCGTAGATCTTCTACTGTCATGGCCAATTCAAAAACAGTGAGCAGATAATCCCCTTTCTTGTCTGTCACTAGCATGCGAGTGAGCCTATTCACCTCTGCACAGACAGAGCAGTCAGCCCTGATAGAGAGGGACGTGGCCATTAATCCCACATGCCCTGATGACAGGTGACTCAGATGATTAATTACCATGTTTTGTTTACCGTGGCAACAAGTAACTGTCCCTGATTTCTCTGTTGCATAACTTGCCTACACCTGCTGGCGTTTCTTCCTGTCTTTTTTTCCCCTTCTTTTTGTTTGTTTGTTTGTTTATGCTTGACTGGAGAGGGCAAACAACACACACATGCCTACAATCACGCCTGATTCAGAGCTGTCCTGGAAAAAGATGTCAACGACAGAGCTTTGGGGTCGTGGCTAGGTGAGGCTCAGGGTCAGGGTCAGGGCTCGGTCAGGTTATGAAAGGAGACGTAACGCAGAAATCACACTGGGAATGATGAAGTGGCAGAACATCACACAACGCCCAGACTGAGATCTGTCTGGATCAGAACATCACACAACGCCCAGACTGAGATCTGTCTGGATCAGAACATCACACAACGCCCAGACTGAGATCTGTCTGGATCAGAACATCACACAACGCCCAGGCTGAGATCTGTCTGGATCAGAACACCACACAACGCCCAGACTGAGATCGGTTTGGTTCAGAACATAACACAATGCCAGACTGAGATCTGTCTGGATCAGAACATCACACAACGCCCAGACTGAGATCTATCTGGTTCAGAACATCCGCCCAGACTGAGATCTGTCTGGATCAGAACATCACACAACGCCCAGACTGAGATCTATCTGGTTCAGAACATCCGCCCAGACTGAGATCTGTCTGGATCAGAACATCACACAACACCCAGACTGAGATCTGTCTGGATCAGAACACCACACAACGCCCAGACTGAGAACTGTCTGGATCAGAACATCACACAACGCCCAGACTGAGATCTGTCTGGTTGCTAAGTGATGATTATGCCCCTCACCCAACCCCTCGCTCTCAAGAGATGTGCTTGTGCCCAACACTTGGGCACACATGGGTTTAAGCCTCCATGCTAGCACACCCGACTCATATGTCTAAGGGTGTGTGTTGGAGTCCTGTGACAAAAGAGGTTACATTAAGAAGGACTCAAACACACACATTGCTTGTTTTAGTGATCAAATTGGATTGTGGAGGGTTGTGTAGACACCCTTGTAAGTCACTTTGGATAAAAGCGTCCGCTAAATGACTAAATGTAAATTTAAATGACTAAAGGATTAATGCCTGCTGCGTGATGGCTGTGTTGTAATTTAGAACACAATAGGACAAAATGCTAAAAAAAAAAAAGCCTGAAATATTACTAGGACATACAAATCACATTGATGCATGTTGCATTTCAGCCAAGAGTAGAACCAAGTTGAACTTGAATCACCCAACCCTCTCAGCTTGCTGGTGTAAAGTAGAGGTCACTCATTCTGCTGGTGTAGGGTAGAGAGGTCACTCATTCAGTCATAACTACAGCAAACAGACATTCATTCTGCTGGTGTAAGGTGGAGAGGTCACTCATTGTGCTGGTGTTAGGGTAGAGGTCACTCATTCAGTCATAACTACAGCAAACAGACACTTATTCAGTCATAACTACAGCAAACAGACACTTATTCAGTCATAACTACAGCAAACAGACACTTATTCAGTCATAACTACAGCAAACAGACACTCATTCAGTCATAACTACAACAAACAGACACTCATTCAGTCATAACTACAACAGACACTCATTCAGTCATACCTACAACAAACAGGCAGTCTGCCTCTGCTATTGCCCGGGCCCCAAGTTGAGGGGGATGACATCCATTCAGGAAAAAAAGAATTGGACAAAAACCCTCCTACCCTTGTGAATCTACCATCCCTCGTAGATCAATGATAATAATGAATGTGAGTCATTGCCCACTGGTGAACAGACTAGGAAGATGATTGAACCACTGACTACTGCCTGATCAATGACCACTGCCTAAAGGGACTATTAGCACGAGGGGCAGGACTCACTCAACACACACACACACACACACACACACACACACACACACACACACACACACACACACACACACACACACACACACACACACACACACACACACACACACACACACACACACACACACACACACACACACACACACACACACACACACACACACTGGGGCAGGGCAGGACTCACTCAAAGGGTTCACTGGGGTCGCTCTTCTGCAGTTGGGCGGGGATTGGGATGCGCTTGTAGTACATCTCCCAGTCGAACGCCCCCCGCATGGCATCCCCTGCCTGGGTCTCGTAGCCGAAGTTATCGTGGTCGATCACATCGATCATCGGGCACACGATTGCCTTCCGATTGTGGGCAATACGGTCTGTCAGCATAGGGAGAGTCAGACACCAATTACCATCAAGGACAGATAAACCGTTATGCTCACTAATCAACAGTTATTTATTTAGACTATTTAGTCATTTTTTGCTGAGTAGTAACAGTAGTTTATACTTTTATAAGCTATACATTTAAAATACGGCGTCACAAGTTTACATCTGAGATATGCCACTGGAAAAAACAGGCACTGGGATAAGTCAAGTCAAAGTAGCTTTATTGTCAATAACTTAATATGAAACATAAACATATAAAAAGGTGCACAGGCACAACAGATAAGACAAGACATTTCCTAAAACTAAGTAAACATAAATAAATAAATATTCATAAATAAGTAATACAATCTTAAACGTCAACAAGTGCTAAGAGGACCACATACCCAGGAGTGGAGGCAGCCAGTTGACGTTGGCCTCGCAGTGCGAGTCCAGGAATGTGATGACCTCACCCTTGGCGGCGGCTGCTCCGAGCAGGCGCGTCCTGATCAGCCCTTCCCTCTTCTTGGTGCGCAGGATCCGGACCTTTGGCAGCCGGGCCATGTAGTCCTCCAGAGAAGACTTCAGGTGTTCTGCAGAGGGGGAACAGAAGAGTTCATCGGTTGCCCAGGGAACAGTGCACTCTAGAACCAATCCTTCCCTGGCAGAACCGATGCAGAGCCGTGATGGAGTACAGTCACTATGGTTGAGCCTCGCGCTTTGGCATTGCGGTCAGGGTGCAGGTTTGGTACCCCATAGACCCAGGGTTGAGGCCAGGTAGGGTGACTGCTCTCCACAGATCATATTCAGTAGAAAAAGACCCTACACTGATGTGGAGTAGTGTCAGGATATGAATGTGACCCTACACTGGTGTGGAGCTAGCCTGGGTGCCATCCGTTTGTACGCGTTCCACTGATTGCTGCCTTCTCGCTGAACAAACGATCGCCTCCCCAAGATTGCGGCCAGTTGACACGCGAGCCAAGGAAGGGACCAATCAGCGCTCTCTGCCATATTCTGCCCGAATATCGTCATAACCAAACCAAAGCGGAAGGGGCGATCCCAGACCGTTTGTTCAGCGAGAAGGCAGCAATCAGTGGAACGCGTACAAACGGATGGCACCCAGGCTAGTGTGGAGCAGTGTCAGGATATGAATGTGCCCCTACACTGGTGGGGAGCAGAGTCAGGATACGAATGAACCAGGAGCAGACCTCTCCCAACCCTTGGCTCTTAAGAGATGTGCTTGTGCCCAACACTTAGGCACATGGGTTTTAGCCTCGTTGCTAGCACACCCGATGTCCTCATACGTTTAAGGCTGTGTGTTGGAGTCCAGTGACAGAGGTCACATTAAAAAGGACTCAAACACACACATTACTTGTTTTGGTGATAAAATAAGAATGTATGCAGCTTACATAGGAGTTATACCAGCCGGTGTAAAGCTGTCTGGGCGGCCATTAGACCCAGCACCGCATCTTTTACTGTAGCGCCGACATGTGGCTGTTCTGTTCTTACGTCCTTCGCTATGTCGCTGTCAGCTGAAAACCTAATCTAAGACGCCCTGAGGAGTGAACCAAGATAACCCACTCCTACGCCTTAAGATAACCCACTCCTACGCCTGTGTGTGTGTGTGTGTGTGTGTGTGTGTGTCCTACGCCTTACTCCGTTTTGTACACCAGTAATCCATGACCCACTCCCTGTGCAACTGTTTCTGATTGAACCATTTGATTAATGTACAAGCAATCATTTCCCACACCCATGGACTACGCCGCCCTAATCCTTTACTTCCCACTTCGCATGTTGAGCGTTCTTACTAACCGAATGCCACCGTCCCACATTATTGTTTTATAATCCGCTGCTGACAAATTCATTGAGCTGTTACCGGTATTCCCAGATGGTTTTTCCTGAGTATTGTGCTGCTAATATTTCACATAAATCCATAACATTTGTCTGTTCTTGATCTGCCGAGTCCCATAAAGAATGTAAACTGGTGAACCATTACCAGACAGCGTATTTAACATATTAGCGTACATTCACGTATTTAACACCTTTATGTCACTTTAACATATTAACGTGCTAAAAATAACAGTTAAAGATGTGGCTCATTGTGTGTGTGTGTGTGTGTGTGTGTGTGTGTGTGTGTGTGTGTGTGTGTGTGTGTGTGTGTGTGTGTAGGGGACGTGCAGAAAACAAGTATCTAGTTGATGAATAGATACAATGTTGCTTACTGTATATTCAGTTGTGCTGGGGATAAGTCTTTGTATGTGTGTGTGTGTGTGTGTGTGTGTGTGTATGTATATGTGTGTAGGGGATGTGCAGAAAACAAGTATCTAGTTAATGAATGTATACATAGTTGCTTAGTGTATATTCAGTTTTGATGGGGGATAAGTCTTTGTATGTACGTGTGTGTGTGTGTGTGTGTGTGTGTATGTGTGTATGAATGCAAACCTTTATCGCTGAAGTCGTCCACCAGAACGATCTCTGCGATGAGCTGAGGAGGGGACCGGTTGAGGATGCTGTGGACGGTCCTGAGCAGCGATGACCACCCCTCATTATGGAAGGGAATCACCACACTGGTGTTGGGCAGCTTGTCAGCATACAGCTTAGTCTTACAGCTGGAACACAAACACACATATTTACTGTGAAGCAGATCTATACTGTTATACTATTTAGTAGCTGGAACACAAACACACATTTACTGTGAAGCACATCTATACTGTTATACTATTTAGTAGCTGAAACACAAACACATATTTACTGTGAAGCACATCTATACTGTTATACTATTTAGTAGCTGGAACACAAACACACATATTTACTGTGAAGCAGATCTATACTGTTATACTATTTAGTAGAGTATATACTACTATACTATAAACTAATTACTATTATTTAACCTATCCAGTGGAATGAATGTAGGTGACATGGGATGACGTGAGGCTCACTTTGGATGTCTGATGTCCGGCACCGATCTGTTGAGTGATATTCTGTCACTGACATAAATATTAAAGCCATTCTCCCGGTACGCCAGGTCCACTCGATCCGCGTCAGTCAGGGGAAACGGTTTACCCTGTTCTCCATTACCTAGAGCCACAAAGAGAGAGAGAGAGAGAGAGAGAGAGCGAGAGAGAGCGAGAGAGAGAGAGAGAGATAGTCAGTTCAACGTGAGGAAATACAAATAAACATGGCTGCATGAGAGAGTGTAGTGACAGACCAATTTGATTTTACAGGTCACGGTGAGGTACCCAAAAAAAATGCCAATTAGTGCCATGCAGCTAAGCAAATTCAACAAGGAACAACAAATACAACCAAAAACAACACCAAACAAATACAATACCTTAATAAATACAAATGGAATGCAATAAAGAAGGAAAATCCACCAACAGCTTCAGATTCTTTATCAGAATCAGAATCAATAAATCAATAATCAATATTCAATAATATCTGTGTCAAAAATCCTGTTTTATTCACTGGACGCCACAGCTTCGCTGCCTATGCCACAATCACAATGCCACAGCTTTGCTGCCTATGCCACAATCACGATCTTGCATGAATTGGCCACTTTCATGGAGCCAATCTAACAACCACAAGTGCAGAGTTGTGGTTGCTATTCTCAGAACTACAGATGTTTCAACTTGCTTAGCATTCTCCGCTAGGCTTGGAGGGCAGGACTACATGCTTTTAAACAAACGCAAGCAGACCAGCTGCCTGGACAACTCTGTGACAAACAAAACAACTTTGTGTAAGTGTCCTGATCGTTGAGACCGTGGGACTGCATTGTGCCTCAGAATGGCAAACTGAGGCCCCCTTTACACGGAGTGTAAGGTTGCGTGAATCCGTGCAGACGAACACCAGCCCCCGTACCGATTCAAATCTACTCACTTTCTACCCCCGATTCGGATCGTTGCGGATACCGTGTGTGGATAGAGAGTGTTCGTCTAAATGATAGGGCTATCTGTATTCTGAACTTTATGGACGGAGACAAACTAGACTTCGTATAAACAGCCTCTGAGGAGATGGGCCAACTGGACACGGGGAGGAAAAAGACCACGCACACCGCACACAGCTGTGCACACAGGACCAGACTCTGAGCCCATCAGCAAACATGTCATTCTCCTTTTTTTTTACCCAAAACTGCTGCTTCCTCTGCCACAGATGTGCCAACCCCATGATGCTCGCTGATGCTGCTCCCTCTTAATGCTTTAAAGCGACACCATGCAATCATTTGCCCCTTTTTGAGGTATGTTTTTATGAATAACTACTTTTGAGATCATCTTGATGGTGATATGGTCATGTGAAGGACAGAAAAACACCCCTGTCGTTCCCACTAGCGTCCAGGCTATGTACTATGTAGTTCTATGGTCCGGGACGGAACACCCCGCGAAAAATGTAACGTAAATGTAAATGTTCATACCACGACATTACCCAACTTTTGCCATAATTTCCAAAAGGCGCCATTTACCATGCTAGCAGGCTTTGATCAGTGCCAGTTGGGTTGTTGGTGATGTTTGTGAAGGTTATGTGAAGGTGATCCCTTTTAAGTAGTTACCTTGCATAATGCTGCTCTAAAGCCAACCTCATTGCATTTTCTAAAAGAAGAGTGTTCAACAAATAATAACTGAAGTTATCTTTACAGCCTTTAAAAACAGATTGTTACAAACAAAGGTCTCTAAATATTAGAGCTAAGGTCACTTAATTGCATTCCACTCTGGGAAAACATTCTCATGATTAGAACTACGTTTAGTCAAATTATTGAATTTCACACAGGGAAAACATTTTAACAATTAGAACTAGGCTTAGCCAAATTATTGAATTTCACTCTGGGAAAATATTCTAACGATTAGACCTAGGCTAAGTCAAATTAACAGTATTTAACAGTTAAACCAAAAACAGAGGTTATGAAAATGAGAGTGACGAGAGCCGTGTCCACACCTGTGCGTGCTGCGTCTCTACTGATGGCCTCGCTGTCGTGCCAGTCGATCCTCCTCGGGCCGTCCGCTCGCAATGCCTTCTGCTGCCAGAGACAAACACACACAATCAAACACAAATATTTACACAAAGCCAGTCCTGTCAAAGCAGTGCCAACACACACACCCGCAAAACACACCCGCAAAACACACACACAAACACACACACCCAAAACACACACACAAACACACACACACACACACACACACACACACACACACACGCACACGCAAAACACACACACACACACACACTCACACTCACACTCACACTCACACTCACACTCACACTCACACTCACACACACACACACACACACACACACACACACACACACACACACACACACACACAGCAACGGGAGTCAGCACGGGAATCAGAGGTGTGCAGTGCTGATACGTCCAGTAGCTTAGTTCTCACAAAAAGGCAAATACAGTTTTCTGTTCACTTGCATGCAGAGACTCCTGAACAGAAAATGTTCCATTGTTCAGTCAGTCATTCATTCATGTTCATTCCAAAGGATATGTAAAGCCTACCTGAATGCAAAAATGTTGAGGCAATATTTACCATAACATTGACCATAATCCTTCACAAGAATAGAGAGTGAGCCGTAGCTCAACAGTACTGTGCCAAGCATTAATCTCCTGGGTGGACAACTGTGTCAAAAGTTCTCATCACCAGACACAGAATTCGATCCGTGTGAATTTTTTAGTTGAGGAAAAACTGTATTTTTCAGTTGGTAATGTCTGCTCGTTTGCAGCCAAAATGTAAGTTTATAAATATGCAAGCAATTGGCAGGATAAGGAATACATTTCAATATACTGCATTTTTTTTCAACAACACTTACGCACGTTTTGAACTCCAACCAGAATGGCGGGGTCTTATGCGACTGCTCCTGCTACTTGATTTGCCTTGCATTTCCTCTCGAAACCTCCTCTTCTCTTTAAAATATTTTGATTAAAAACATTAAGACTAAATATATTGAGCCTCTGTTCGTGTGACACTAAACCCTTTCTCAATATGTATTAAGAAAAGGTTAAGCTCGTGTGAATTTTGACAGTAGAAGAGGTGTATATAGTCGATGTGGAGCGAATCGCCCATCCTGGACCGTCCTTCCTCCAGGACCCTCCAGGAGCAGTGGGCAGCTTCTCAGTGCCCAGGGACCACGTGTGTGTGTGTGTGTGTGTGTGTGTGTGTGTGTGTGTGTGTGTGTGTGTGTGTGTGTGTGTGTGCCTCCAGGAGCAGTGGGCAGCTTCTCAGCGCCCAGGGACCACGTGAACCGTCCGTCTGGGTCACTGACGGACAGGAGAGCGTTCTGTTTTATATAAATATGCTGGAACTCTGTTCCATTTAGCTTGTGATCACCAACGTAGAAGTACTCTAGCGTGAACCATTGTGATGCATTTTCCTCAGAGGAGTCCCAGACCTAGTACCCCACAGCTGTGCTACGTGAAGTGCACTTAGAGTCTGTCTCACAAGCTTTAGATGACTTGCTTGCTCTCTTGCTCTCTTGCTCTCTTGCTCTCTTGCTCTCTTGCTCTCTTGCTCTCTTGCTGCACCGTGCTGTCAATTGTGGGGCACTCGTTAAGCCCTTGCACTACAAGATGCTGTTGGATGTTAAACTGGGCACTTTCCCATGGCATGTTGTTTACGCCGAAATCATTAGTGGACAATATGTAGCAAATTGCTTCGCCTAATCTCCACAATCCTCACCAAAGCTTCACAGCATCACTGACACGCACTTTATCTGCCAGAATACGAAGTCCATCAGCTATCTCTGTGTTGACCTCCTCCATATCAGTTTCTTGCAGTAAATGGGCCTGTTGCTGACTGGTAACTTCCCTCAAAGGGCCCATGTCAGCAAGTACCCTTTTGTTCAATGCCATATCAGCACCTGTGGCTATTTTAAGGCAAAAATGTGAAATCTATAAAATAACTTTAAAAAACTGAAGTAAATAAATAAAGTTGCATAGATACATAAATTATCAAGATGCTTCAAATACACGTGATGAAAATACTAAAACTGAAAACATCATCCAAGCACTTTGAGAATAAGATTGTTGCCTTGCGGCGTTTAGAGCAGGACACTTCAAAAGGCCCATACACAAGAGTAAACTCTAACTGTCTGTACGCACTGACAGATCTATCAAGACTATAACACAAGACCAAAGTAATCAAACACCAAATGGGTGTTGATAAATCCACATGCTGATTATAAAAGGTGGATAAACTGCGTAGGGGAATATGTAAGATGATAAGCCAGTTGAAAACTAGGGCTACTCCTAGGGAGAGTGGATAGTAGGTCGAGATAAAGAGGTGAAGCGAATCTGTTTTCATTTATTGCATTCTCCATAGCTGCTGTTTGCGAAACACCATAAGGGGACAATATCATATTCATCCTGTTCGGAAATCTGCCCTAGAAAAGTTCTTCAGAGAATTTCGTTACGCCAAATATGATTTGAGATCAACTCTTACCGAACAGCTTCCGTCACAAGCAACAGCACAGCCATAACACCAAACAACGTGATGAATCTCCCAGATGACCATATGGCGTCATGTCGCGTTCCCAAGCCTCATTCCCCACTTCATACAGTACGTCATGTCACGTCCTTCATCCTCAATTACACGGCAGAGATGTAGGTCACTTTTAGAGGCCTATGGCAGACAAATCCCTCTCTCACCATCACGCAGGACTCTAGACTGAAGGACACGGGTGTCTGTTGTAGTGTTTGTTCATTTAGCCTCTAGTAGTATGTTCATCTACAAACCAGTGCTCTATCCAGTCAGAAGGGATCCTGGAGCAAAACAAAAATTACCTTTAAAATATATTTATGTAAAAATCCTGAAAATAACCCTTAAAAACATGATGCAATATCAGAGGAAAAATGTTTTGATCCTTAACTACAGTGTTGATTACGTTTTCTCTCCTCCAGGAAAACTTGTGAAAAAAAATATCTAGATTAGCTGTTAGCATATCTAGCTTCACACGAGCAGGAAAGCACACACAGGTCCATCTACCTCGAGTCATCCGAGTACATCCTTTACTCATTAAGACATTTTAATGGTGTCGGCTATAATATAATGGTGTGTGTGTGTGTGTGTGTGTGTGTGTGTGTGAGTAAATGTTTCTGAGAGAGAGACAGAGAAAGAGAGCGAGAGAGGGAGAGAAGGAAAGAGAGAGAGAAAAAAAAGAGAGATTTCATGCATGAGAGCGAGAGTGTTTTGCCACCATGGATCAATACGTACAGTGCGCTATGCATTAATCTCAGTGCGTGAGATTAAGGCCGCCTGACAGCTTGATGGTGCGGAGGTTAGAAAATGATCTATTTTAGAGTCCGTGTAATCTCTAATCCTTCCATCCATCCCAACCGCAGAGGCCTGCAGCCCCCAGCTGTTGGGTTGCCTGCACAGAGCTGGCGTTGGGTCATTCAGTCACCTTGAACAGAGCTGGCGTTGGGTCATTCAGTCACCTTGAACAGAGCTGGCGTTGGGTCATTCAGTCACCTTGAACAGAGCTGGCGTTGGGTCATTCAGTCACCTTGGCGCTTCATCTGCATTAGGGGTCTGAATACGTACACTCGTACACGTTTTTGTTCTGGAGAACTAACGAAACTTCGGCGCAATTCCCTTGCGATGGAGGCTAGTGAGACTGCATAGATAGGTGTGTGGAATGTAAGGTAGAGTAAGGTATGAGCTCTGCTAACAGTACTGTTTTTTGTTTTTTCAAATAAATGGTGTAAGCAAGTAACGTAGAACCCAAATACCTTTACACCTTTTACAAGTGTAAGACCAATTAGACATTTTGATGACCAGATATCCCAAAGTATTGGAGTGTAATTGAAATACTTAATTTACTGAAAACCAGTAGGCCCAGAGTTCAAAGACAAACGAGAAAAATACAAACTGTCAACGAGGGAAGGACCTCATCAGATTTGGGATCATTCTGACGTCATCAATATTTCATATCATGCTTGATTCTGTGGAGGCAGATGTCAACTCTAAATTGTGGCATTAACTTGAAGCCCAACAGGATTAGACCTAAGCTACATGCCCAAATGAATTCAATTCATATCAACCTGTTCTGATAACAGATGGCTACACGTCTCAGATGAATGATGACTGATGAAAGGCGTTCATGTGTTTATTCTTAATACTGTAGCATGCAAAGAGCTAAAATGGCGCTAATTTAGAACACAGACACGAGACTTTTACTCTCTCACTTGTTTGGATTTAAGATTTCAATCAGTGTGTTCACATTCCTGAGGTGCGATCATACTGATCAGAAATCTCTGCCCTGTAAAATATAATTCTGACACATTGCACTTTTGGTCATCACAAAAACTACAAGGCAGAGGACATCAGGATCAGCTCAAAATCATGACCAGATCATCATGTATGTATGTATGTATGTATGTATGTATGTATGTGTGTGTGTGAGTGTGTGTGTGTGTGTGTGTGAGTGTGTGTGTGTGTGTGTGTGAGACAGGTGTGGTTCAATAAATGGGAAGTCATGGACTGAGAGAACATGACGAATGTGAAAACAGCACTGTGATAAATAATCCCGGCCATTATCTAATTTTCACTTCTGTTTAGGATAAAGCAGGCATCCAGGGCCTCCATTAATGAATGAATCCCCACGTGAGGCAATGCAGTGGTCAGGCTAATGTGTTCAGAGGAATCAGAGGCTGTTTCACTATGACAGATAATATTTGTGTCATACAACTCGCTATGGCCTCAGGATAAGAGATGGGGATGCATTTTTAAAAACGTCTATTCGGATTACATGGTGTGGAAGGACACAGTGACCTAACGTGTGCGAGAGAGAGAGAAAGAGCGTGTGTGTGTGTGTGTGTGTGTGTGTGTGTGTGTGTGTGTGTGTGTGTGCGAGAGAGAGAGCATTTGCATTGAGATACAGGCACTGCACCTGTCTCATTTGGACACTAGTTTCTCTGGAGTGGAACTGCTCAGAGGCATACAGAGAAGCTCACACATTCGCATACACACAGAGGTCCCTGTCTTCCACACACACACACACACACACACACACACACACACACACACACACACACACACACACTAAACAGTGCTAGCTTAAGGCGCATTGTATACTCGCCCTGTGTGGCAATCAGGCAGAGGAAAAGCAACTAAGTGTGAGTGTGAACAAATAGTCTTTCATGCCTGCTTGACTTCCCTTGCTGCTGAAGCCAACCACTGGCTTCACATCCTGCTTAGGGATGCTTGTAAATCATTCCGAAAACTTCTGATAAAACTAAATCAAAGTCAGCTAGTTTAAAATGTCAGACTTTCTAATATTGTATTTGTCGGACAACAGACGCCTCGAAAAATGAGCCCCTATGGGGATGCAACAAATACAATCCCGAAGGTAACAATATCCGTGTCATCAACAAGCCAGAGATCTACAGATGCTCCCAAAGTAGTTTAATATATGAAGAAGGAATGGGATCGTGTCTCACTCATTGCGTGGGACATCATGTGCGTGAACGATTATAATACATGCAATAAGATATTAGGCCTACAAAATGAAGTGAAATGAAATGTGAAGATGAAAACTTCACAGGAATGAAGTAGCCTAACGTTACACACCATCAGTGCATGACGCGACTGAAAGCTTCCCTAACCCGGAACAAGCATTACTAATTTATTTTAAAAATGTAACTAGATTTTCAGTGTCATCATTTAGAAAGTCTAGCCGGTTACATGCTAGGGCAAAAAACAAATCTCGGGCAAACGGACAACTGTTACAATATCGAGCGATAAGGCCATATCGAGTTGGCCAGATACGATTTGACAGCGTTTATGACTTCCTGAACATTCAGAGAATTGTCAATGTCTTGGAGAAGACACTTAAATCTACACAGCAGACTGACAAGACAGACAGCCTACTACACATCACCTTTTGCCAGTTTATTCATCACTAATGCATAGCTTTGCTATAAGGCTGCCTTGGTAAAACGCACTAGGATTCGAGGACAGATGCCTAGCACCAATACATCAACAACAAGGGAATATAAATGCAACATCGTACAAACACTTTTCTCCCAATTCTCCACAACAAATTAACACAACGCGGAAGACAGTAAACCTACCTGGATTTTGGAGATGCCGCCCGGTCCTTCCACTAATTCGGGCGAGTTTTCAAACATTCGGTCTCGATATAAGGACCACAAGCCCACGTTCGGTAAGAAAAGAAGGGCTGCAATAAGTAAACCAGCAAACTGCAACAATCTCTTCTCTTTCCGCCTCATTTTGTGGTCGAATTCGGTTCTCTCCGAATGTTAACAAGTCACGTCAAGTTGCTCCAGGTGGAATCAACTTTCTCTCGCTTTCCCCCTTCGAAATCCAGGGTGCGTTTGAGTACACGCACTTCCGCTAGAGGGAGCGGACCACTATGTTACATGGGGGAGGTTCAGGGGTAAAACTATTTTCTAGTTGTTCAGTAGTACAAATGTATCCAACTGCTGTATAAATAATGTTTCACCAACCAATGAATAGTACAGGGCGATGTTTCATGAACCTGCTTTAGCGAAGCACTGAGGTTGAATTTGTCAAAAAGATGAATTACCTTGATGAGGTTGGGAGGTTAGTTAATAGGATCCGTAGTTGAAGTTCCCATGGTGCAGTTGTAATGTTCTGTTGAGAAATTGATGAATTGATAAATAATGATTACTGAGTGTGTGATTACTGAGACAACTCTTTTGACTGAGGCTTGGGCAATGGGCATGTTATTGTTAGGAATTAATCAGTTTATTATTTATCACATTCTTCATGTTATTTCGCCATATATTTATTCTTCCTCTACTGTCAGTGTGTTTTGTAGAAATGTTTGTGAAATGTCTTAAACCCACAACCGCAGCGTGCAAGTGTCAGCAGACTAAAGTGTCATGTAGCCTGCAATTCCGTACCGAATTATTTTCCTCACGTTTAAAGGCAATGTAGCCTACATTCATATGGTAAACACTTGCTCCCTATAATACTGACAGAGGTTGTTTGCAACTGTTTTTTTTTTTTAGCTGTGACCTAGGCCTATGCAATGATTGTGCTGTGATGAAACACACCAAAGCTTTTGTTAATACTGTCAAAATGACCAGTTGTATAAAACATTGCATTTTGTGGATAGAAATGGTTCAACACGCAATCTACGATTTAGAATCAACTAAGGCCGACTCAACCGTTTGGGACTTACCTGCAGTTAAAACCTTTACTCCCCTTGTCCACTTTTTGGCATTTCGAGTTCGGCCAGAGCTGGGGTTGAAGTTGCACTTAAAATGAACATTAAAGTGAAAACACTGCCACAGTCAGGGCGAAACCTCAGGTCCCTCATTTAAGAAATTGAATTACCTAGTATAATCATAGTAACATACCGTCTATGAGTTGGTTATGTGTTTGGTGGACCACTGCAAGTTGACCACAAAGCTAAAAGCAGCCTTCAGTGCAGGAGTTACCATTAAGTCATTGCAGGTAGAAGCACCACCATTTGTCAGCCTAAACAGATGTGACCTGAGCTGGCTAAAGCCCCACTATTAGAAAACAGGTTGTAACGACGCAAAGGTCATGGGTTCAATTCCCACGGAAACCCACTTACTGATGACATGTCTGTACTTACCTGTATTGTGAATGTGAATACAGACGTGCACATTAGCAAAGGTCACATTTAAACACATTTCCTGCATACACAATATGTTGTGGCGATGAACATGAACAGTTGCCACAATGCTGACATGGCCAAACTGCTGTTAATGTAGGCCTATAAAATGTGAATGCCAAATGAAGCACACATTTATTATTAAATTCATGATATAAGAATTTTATTATCATGATTGCATTCATATACAATATATATGTACTAAAAGTGTGCAGCATTTTTTTTCAATAAAAATGTGACATTTTTCATGTCAGTCAACTTCATCATGAGATAATTACAGGAAATGGAACGTATCTGCTTTGCTTTCAGCTTTGTATGTTACAGCATCATAAAAAATACACACAAAAAAACTCTTCTCATGACTTGGATTTTAAAAGCATTTACAACACAAAATCAACTGCCAAACATGAGGCACTGGCAGTGGTGAACGCCAAAACAAAAAAATATATATCCAGTCCTTCTTCTTCTCATGTGTGGCCTGCCATTCTTAAAGCCTTTTATACCCCTCTTTTAATACTGCTACACACATACACACCCATGATTCAATCACTGACAGATCTGCTCTTTGTTTACAAAGCTTTTAGATAACGGATCAAAAAGTAAAATTGCTATTTTATAATTTTTCTATGATATTTACAATAATCTGCCAATCAAGTTTTCCTATGGCATTTCACAATCAATTTGAATGAGAGTAACTGAAAAAGACCAGGGCTCAGCTGGGTATGTACATAAGATGGAAACACCAAGCAAGCGTTCGTATTTTCACAACGGGTCCGTAGCTCAGGGGTCCTGTGAGAGGCCTCTGGCCTGTCTGCATCCTGAAGCCAGTCATTACTGTTGGAGGTTATATTGTTGGTCGTAACCGTGACTGTTATTTTTTTACAGGCAATCCAGAAAAAATAAGTAAAAAGAAAAGAAGAAGAAGAAAAACCACAACACAAAACAAAACAAAAAAAATGACAACACTAACTAAAGGTCATGGAGCATAAAGAAAGGAAACAATAATACAAAAAAAAAAACATTCGGCAAGAAAATAGTATTCCTGTTCAAGGTTATAAAGTCAAAAAAATATTTGGCAACATTTTTGGGACTGCTACTGATGTAGGCACTGCTAAATGCTAAACAGGTGGACAACGGGCCTAATGTAATGTAATGGATTGGGAAAATGTGTTGAAATACCTGAAGATGTGAAGACATACACTATACTGCATGTTCACAGTACTGTGCAAATATTTTGCCAACAGTATTTAAAACCAAGGTAGACTATGTGCCCTAAAATGTGTGCTAAATGAAGCCAGGACTAATACAAAGTTTCGGTGCGTTTCATCTTGATTTCAAATCCTCACCTACTGGAGTTGAGGGGTGTAAAACGTTTTTATTATGCAGAGTTCTGCTATGTGTTTACACAAATACTATTCACTATTAAATCAGTGGCAATTATACAATTATACTCGTTGGCCACAGAGTCGCATTACATAAGGCCATGCAGAGACGCTGTTTTGTGCAATACTTTTTGGAATACTTTTTGGAAGTTAACTTCCTCTACTGTCTGACAACTACTGCGAAAATAGTCTTGTGCCAAAACAGGCTCCTGGGCTATGCAATCTGTGATGATAGTTTAAACATGGACCTGCTACATAAACAAATCAAGACGCTTATAAGACGTCAATAATGTTTTACTGTCCAGAACACAGTGGCTATGGACTCTAAAATCTCGTGGAGGAGTTGGTAGGAAAATGCTAACGTTGCTGGCGGTAAACGATTGATACAACAGTTAGTTTAACTGCTATATCTTTACACTTTAAACTTATTAAACTAATGGCTGCATATATTTTTGAACGATATGATTCTTCAAGTCTCAAAAGACACAAAGTAGCATGTAATAAATGAGGACTGGATTATACAAGAGATCTGATTTGATTTTAAAAGCGTGTCCTAAATGTAAGTTATCGAAGGGCAGCGTCTATGTTATTTCCTGCACAACATCAGAAATGAACCGCATTACAGTGTTTTTCGTGGAATTCTGGGTAATTTAAACATCTGATAAAAATACACAATTAATTCTGAATTCTGTATTGTGGTTTACATTTCTAAAATTTGTATTACATAGCAAACGAGTATTTGAAGAAAAGCTTGGAATGGCATACTCTAAATATATAGGCCAATATCTTAACATTTAGATTTGGGTGTTACCCTGCTGTGCCTCTGGTTGATCCTAGCAGTGCCAAACGGACTCAAAAGGTCTCCACATAGGAAACCTTTTTCTTATCTGGACATGGTCTTGAGTCATTGATACAATCTGACTTGAGAAGAGTCTGTCTTTCTACATATCTTTCTCTTCAAAGAGAGAGGAATAGAGGATAGGATAGTGGCTCAATGCCCGAACTCAACATTGTCATAACGTTGAAGCCAAACAAATAAACAAACCAACAAAAATGAAAGGATATAATTGTAAATATGATCCCCACTCATGTAACAGCAATATAGATCATCCATCAAATACTGTGCAAATAGTCAAAGTTGGAAGCAAAACAAAACAAGGTATCGCAACTAGAATCACATCTTTCGTTAATGTGAAATTTATATTCAACAAGGTCTTATGAGAGGAACAAAAAACAATCACCATCTATGTTATTCCTGAATGTGTAAGATTCTTCTCTAAGCAGCATGATACAAATGTCTACATATGAGTCATGCGCAGATCAAAGGATTATAAATACAACTCTCCGTCACAGTCTATATAGGGAAAAGAAAAACTATTTACTGTGACATTTCCGATATGTGATCCTCAAGACCACATATAATACCAAGAGTCAGGTAAATTGAAATATTACGGTTTTCTAATCCCTGATTCCCTCCTCTAGAGTACCCATAATTCCCTGACTGTGAGGCAAGATTTCCAAAAGCTGGTCCTTGGGAACCCCTCTAAAGGAACTAGCACGTCTCCCCACTGGATCCACGTCATCTTTGCGCTACTGTGAAAACAAATGCTGCAACGTAGGGGTGACGCATGAAGGACAAGTTTACGTCTAGAATTGTGTGTTCGATGATTGGGACTTTCCTATCTATGATCGACTGCCTAGCAATGCTAACCCACTGAGCCAACAGCTTGGGGTTGTCAAGGGTTCACATATATATATATATATATATATATATATTTGAGTTTTCTTATATTCACATACTGTACACGTATAAAACAAACACAGGTATAACGGCCATTACCTCTTGAGTATTTCCTCACCATTTGATTTCTGAAGGATTTAAAAAAATATCTGGACTTCGTATTGGAAGACCTCTTTGGACCATACTAGATACAGTTGCTGACAGAACAACAGAGGACATTCACTCAATTCTGTAAGGATAAGAAAGAAAAATAATTCACTTTCATTTTATACTAACGAGTGGGCTCGACATTCTAACCTTCTGCCAACAGGCCAAACAAATTAGTCGCAACTCAAATACTTCAGGTAGAGTAGTAATGTCTAATATGTAATATAATTAGACACCATATATCTTATGTCCAACTGTAGGATTCAGAGACCAAAACATGTCCGATATTTAAGTGCTATGACTCTCTTGATTCACACCCTACACATCACCACTGTACTCCACCCTTGGGATGTCATTGATGAAACATCTTGGGCGGTTCCTGATATCTCAACAACAAACTTAGGTCTTATGCTGTCTACTTCACTCTTAGACACCTGACTGATTCAAGAACTGGGTGTAGAAGAGACGGAAAGTGTCTTTAACCTTAAAAAACATTGTGCCGATTGTAAAGTCCATCTCGCTGTGATGGTATACAAAACTGATTGCCATAATGGGGGGTGGAAGCCTTCGTATCAACATGCGGCCTGAGCCGAGACCCCAGCTCTGTCTACTGCACACTGTTTAGGTAATCCTAAGTCCTGAACCCTGCTGCCGGTCGGCACCACGTCTTGGGCTGGTAGGCTGAATACATGTGTGGAGCTCCTAGATGCCCGGGTGATGGGGGGAGAATGGGGGTGGAGGGGAGAGGGATATGGGACTGTTCTGGGGGCTCGTGCACGCCGCCAACCCCCCCGCTGGCGAGCCGTCAGGCTGCGAGACACTGTGTGGACAGAATAAGATTTCACTCAATTGTTACGGCTGTGAATGTGAAATCCACCAGAACTGAATAAAGAAGAATATACATTGAATAAACAGTGTTCACTTTTACAGAAGAATATACATTGAATAAACAGTGTTCACTTTTACAGAAGAATATACATTGAATAAACAGTGTTCACTTTTACAGAAGAATATACATTGAATAAACAGTGTTCACTTTTACAGAAGAATATACATTAAATAAACAGTGTTCACTTTTATAGAAGAATATACTACATTAAATAAACAGTGTTCACTTTTACAGAAGAATATACATTGAATAAACAGTGTTCACTTTTACAGAAGAATATACATTAAATAAACAGTGTTCACTTTTATAGAAGAATATACTACATTAAATAAACAGTGTTCACTTTTATAGAAGAATATACTACATTGAATAAACAGTGTTCACTTTCATAGAAGAATATACATTGAATAAACAGTGTTCACTTTGAGATAGAGCCTCACCTGACCGTGTAACTCGTTACCCGAGCTGGTTCTGTCACTCCGGCAACAAAGAGCTTTTTGGGAGGTCCGTCAGATTCCACGCCTCCTAACAACAGCAGCCAAAATAAATCAATCATCGATGGAGAAAATAAACATTACTACTAATAACAACATTACTGACAGTTTAGTATCAAGTCTACCTTTTCTTTTCAGCGGAGTCAACGACGGCCACCTCACTGCAGAGCTGACTGAGCCCCTGTGAGTGCAAACAGTTAAGAAGTGATTCGATAAGTGATTCATGAAAAGTTCGTTTGCACGGCTTTCTGACAGCCAACCAACCCTAGGTACAACGGCTCTGCCTTATATACCTGCGATATATCAAATAGGTAGGCTGTCCGAGACCTGAGGCCATTTAATGGATGTGGGCAGAAATGTGTCTGCTGCTCCCAGAGGCCCAGAGCATCTCCCATAGCATCGCCCAGAGCATCGCCCAGAGCAGCGCTCAGAGGCCCATAGCAGCGCCCAGAGGCCCAGAGCATCGCCCAGAGCATCGCCCAGAGCAGCGCTCAGAGGCCCATAGCAGCGCCCAGAGGCCCAGAGCATCGCCCAGAGCATCGCCCAGAGCAGCGCCCAGAGGCCCAGAGCAGCGCCCAGAGCAGCGGCCAGAGCAGCTCCCAGAGGCCCAGAGCAGCGCCCAGAGCAGCGCCCAGAGCAGCTCCCAGAGGCCCAGAGCATCGCCCAGAGCAGCGCACAGAGCCTCGCCCAGAGGCCCAGAGCAGCGCCCAGAGCATCGCCCAGAGCAGCTCCCAGAGCAGCGCCCAGAGGCCCAGAGCAGCTCCCAGAGCAGCGCCCAGAGGCCCAGAGCAGCTCCCAGAGGCCCAGAGCATCGCCCAGAGCAGCGCCCAGAGGCCCATAGCAGCGCCCAGAGCAGCGGCCAGAGCAGCTCCCAGAGGCCCAGAGCAGCTCCCAGAGGCCCAGAGCATCTCCCAGAGCAGCACCCAGAGCAGCGCCCAGAGGCCCAGAGCAGCGCCAAGAGCATCGCCCAGAGCATCGCCCAGAGCAGCGCCCAGAGCATCTCCCAGAGCAGCGCCCAGAGGCCCAGAGCCTCGCCCAGAGAAGCGCCCACAGCAGCGCCCAGAGCAGCTCCCATAGCATCTCCCATAGCAGCGCCCAGAGCAGCGCTAGGGCTGAACGATTTGGGAAAATAATCAAATTGCGATTTTTCCCCAAAACATACTGTATAAACATAAGTATAAACACAAGGCATGCACTTTTTAAAGTGGCCTTATGCAGTAATTGTATTCAGGGTTAGGGTTAGGATAAGCAGTTTTACCTTAAAATAACAGCTTTGAAGAAATTGGGGCGCTACAATGACTTTTAATATGGAGAATCGCCATAGTGCCATTGCCATACCAGGGTCCGTAGGCAAATGACTGCGCTATGTAGGTGTGCCTGAAGTCGCCCGTTTTTTTACTGTCTGCCGAACTAGTAAGTAGCTTAATTCCTGTCTTGTGTTGCACTTGCTTGATGTTTAACTGTGTCAGGACAGTTGTTGACAGACTAACTAGTTTGTCATAGTGTCAAAGTAAAGAGATTTCTCTAGTTTTAGACACTAGCATCTCGCTAGCGATTAGCAATTGATCCGTTATCCTGCTTTAATCACTGTGTGCAAAATGTTCCATCTTTTTTTACACTTTGTTGTAATTGCGGACGTTACGGTTAGAAAATCGCGTTTTACCATATCGCAATTTAATCGCAAATGCAATTAATCGTTCAGGCCTAAGCAGCACCCAGAGCAGCGCCCAGAGCAGCGCCCAGAGCAGCTCCCAGAGCAACTCCCAGAGCAGCGCCCAGAGCAGCGCCCAGAGGCCCAGAGCAGCGCCCAGAGCAGCGCCCAGAGCAGCTCCCAGAGCAGCGCCCAGAGCAGCTCCCAGAGGCCCAGAGCAGCGCCCAGTGCGCCCAGAGCAGCGCCCAGAGCAGCACCCAGAGGCCCAGAGCAGCGCCCAGAGCATCACCCAGAGAAGCGCCCAGAGCAGCTCCCAGAGGCCCAAAGCAGCGCCCAGAGCCTCGCCCAGAGGCCCAGAGCAGCTCCCAGAGCAGCGCCCAGAGCAGCTCCCAGAGGCCCAGAGCAGCACCCAGAGCAGCGCCCAGAGCAGCGCCCAGAGGCCCAGAGCAGCGCCCAGAGCAGCGCCCAGAGGCCCAGAGCAGCGCCCAGAGCAGCTCCCAGAGGCCCATAGCAGCTCCCAGAGCAGCGCACAGAGCAGCTCCCAGAGGCCCAGAGCAGCTCCCAGAGCAGCGCACAAAGCAGCTCCCAGAGCAACTCCCAGAGCAGCGCCCAGAGCAGCGCACAGAGCAGCTCCCAGAGCAGCACCCAGAGCAGCGCCCAGAGCAGCGCCCAGAGGCCCAGAGCAGCTCCCAGAGCAGCGCCCAGAGGCCCAGAGCAGCGCCCAGAGCAGCGCCCAGAGGCCCAGATTAGCGCCCAGAGGCCCAGAGCAGCGCCCAGAGGCCCAGAGCAGCGCACAGAGGCCCAGAGCAGCTCCCAGAGCAGCGCCCAGAGGCCCAGAGCTGCCTATGGTCTTAGATGAGCTCAACTCCAGTGAGGCATGACAGGGTTATAATACCAGGGTTAGGAGCGCTCAAAGACTGACTTTGATTCATCATCCGGGTCACGGTTTGCAAACCACTCAACTCTTTAAAGCCAGTCTGACCCACATGACACCTCAATATCTCTATTGAGCGCAACATGCTACCACACCTGATACTCCATAGCATTCTAGCGTGTAGAGTCATTCTTACAGAATAAAACATAGACACACACAGACAGACATATACACATATGCGCATAGTGCACAAACACACACATTAAACAACAGCATAGACTGGTAGAGACCGGAACACCCCTTGGATGTAGTTTACACAGTTCCAGAAAACATCAACTCCACTCAGACAGTGTTTAAGGCAGCCCTCCCAGTATTGCACCTCTACAACTGCGCCAGAGTACTTCTGAAATCTCCCATCACGGGATCCACCTCTTCCCCCTCTATCCTCCACCTCTGCCCCCTCTCCTCTCTCTCCTCTATCCTCCACCTCTTCCCCCTCTCCTCCCTCTCCTCTATCCTCCACCTCTTCCCCCTCTCCTCTATTCTCCACCTCTGCCCCCTCTCCTCTCTCTCCTCTATCCTCCACCTCTTCCCCCTCTCCTCCCTCTCCTCTATCCTCCACCTCTTCCCCCTCTCCTCTCTCTCCTCTATCCTCCACCTCTTCCCCCTCTCCTCCCTCTCCTCTATCCTCCACCTCTTCCCCCTCTCCTCTCTCTCCTCTATCCTCCACCTCTGCCCCCTCTCCTCCCTCTCCTCTATCCTCCACCTCTTCCCCCTCTCCTCCCTCTCCTCTATCCTCCACCTCTGCCCCCTCTCCTCTATCCTCCACCTCTTCCCCCTCTCCTCCCTCTCCTCTATCCTCCACCTCTTCCCCCTCTCCTCTCTCTCCTCTATCCTCCACCTCTTCCCCCTCTCCTCCCTCTCCTCTATCCTCCACCTCTTCCCCCTCTCCTCCCTCTCCTCTATCCTCCACCTCTTCCCCCTCTCCTCCCTCTCCTCTCTCCTCCACCTCTGCCCCCTCTCCTCTCTCTCCTCTATCCTCCACCTCTTCCTCTCTCTCCTCTCTCTCCTCTATCTATCAGCAAAACAATAAAATGCCATCCCCTACTACTAGCCTTGGCACTCGTCATTCCCGGCTCTCTTGAGGACCACAATAACTCTGCCTGTGTAAATGGCAGAAAAGCAGTGAAAGTGTCAATGGCGGACACCATCTACCCTCTAACTTACCCTCTAAACCGTCTAGTTGGACTGGGAGATGAATTGGGCGTCACCCCACTGTCCAGGTTGTGGAAGCCCTAACAGAAAGCAAACGACAATGGAAATCATGAGAAAGCTACAGTGAAAACTGGAAAATCCATGTACATTTATTCGTTGAGCAGATGCTTTTATCCAAAGCGAGGAACACCAGATCAAGCTACGCTTTGCCAGGTAATTTGATGAGGGTAAGCAGCACTAAACTAGTTCTAGTCCAGTGGTTCTTAACCTGGGTTCGATCGAACCCCAGGGGTTCGTTGAGTCATTCTCCGGGGTTCGGCAGGGGTCAAGACACACACAGTATAGCCCGGGTCACACTAGCAATGTAGGGCCGTTTTTATATATACATATGTTTTGAAGAAATTATATTTTTATTTCCCCAATAACGAAGGGTTCGGTGAATGCACTGATGAAGCTTGCAAGGTTCAGTACCTCCAATAAGGTTAAGAACCACTGTTCTAGTCGAATGACATATTGAACACTCACCACTGATATGGTACAGCACTAAACTAGTTCTAGTCGAATGACATATTGAACACGTTTGGGTGTTGTCTTTTCTCTCCTCCCCTCCCCAATGTTGTGCTGTAATTCTTCCATATCTTTAGCCAGTTTCACTCTGGCAGGGGGACTGCCAATGAAAACTAGCCTTTTGGCTACAATTGGGTGCATTTACATTTTAATGTTTATTAATGCACACTGTCCCTCTTCATCAAATAAACAAATCAAATCAAAATCAAAAAACACTCACCACTGATATGTGGTCGTGCCAGTGGCTGGCCGTGGGTACAGGAACCAGTGAGGAAGCACTTCAGAGAGAAAAGGGAAAAAAAGTGTGTACTTTTTTTTACTTTCAGAGTGCGGCATCTGGACACGTGAGTGTGGGAACATTTTCTTTAATTATCAAACACAAAGTAGGAAATGATTTGAGACTCAGAGTAGCAAACTCAAATGTTTTAAAAATCGAGATGCATCGATAATCGTTTATTGGTTTAGAATTGATAATAGATAATCGGTTTAGAATCGTTGACCTCTGAATCGGAATCGAATCGTGAGGTGCCAAGAGATTCCCACCCCTATTTGGTTAGCTGTGTGGCAGAGAGGTACTTGGTTAGCTGTGTGGCACTGGGGTGCTTGGTTAGCTGTGAGGCACTGGGGTACTTGGTTAGCTGTGTGGCACTGGGGTACTTGGTTATCTGTGTGGCACTGGGGTACTTGGTTAGCTGTGAGGCACTGGGGTACTTGGTTATCTGTGTGGCGCTGGGGTACTTGGTTAGCTGTGTAGCAGTGGGGTACCTGGTTAGCTCTGTGGCACTGGGGTACTTGGTTATCTGTGAGGCACTGGGGTGCTTGGTTAGCTCTGTGGCACTGGGGTACTTGGTTAGCTGTGAGGCACTGGGTTAGCTGTGAGGCACTGGGGTACTTGGTTAGCTGTAAGGGACTGGGGTACTTGGTTAGCTGTGAGGCACTGGGGTGCTTGGTTAGCTGTGGGGCACTGGGGTGCTTGGTTAGCTGTGAGGCACTGGGGTACTTGGTTAGCTGTGTGGCACTGGGGTACTTGGTTAGCTGGGGTACATGATTAGCTGGGGTACTTGGTTAGCTGGGGTACTTGGTTAGCTGTGAGGCACTGGGGTACTTGGTTAGCTGTGAGGCACTGGGGTACTTGGTTAGCTGTGAGGCACTGGGGTACTTGGTTAGCTGTGAGGCACTGGGGTACTTGGTTAGCTGTGAGGCACTGGGGTACTTGGTTAGCTGTGAGGCACTGGGCTCACCTCAGTCTCTGGAGACTCCCTCTGAGGGTCAGTTCCATGTGCTCTGCCTGAGACAGCAAAACAAAACATCAGTGACAACACTTAACACGGCACAATCTAACTCCTTTAGGATGAAGTAATGCTTTTTCGCTGCGATAACTATAATAACAACAATTACTTAAAGCTTGTCACTTCGACATTATATACTTGAACAGGTCATTATGTATCCACATATAAGAGTTTCTGTTAATTATTATTAGTTTTATTAATCAGTAACAGGTGTACAAAAATATGCAAAGTGTGATCTAAATGAGTGTGACATCCTGTTTGAACCCGCTCACTGATGTAACACAGAACTTAGTTATACTTTCCAGAAAGGTTATTAGCCCTACCCAGCTCATCTTAAGCTGTTATAGTCTCTCAGTTCAACTCACCTGTCGCTTTTGTTCTGATCTGTCATTTGCTGATGAAAAGGGATTTGACAGAGAGAGTACCTAGGACCGGAAAAAATAAATTACATTTCAGCAAGTACATTCAGAAGGTATACAATAACTCCAATCCAAATAAGTGGGATATCTCATTTGGACAACTGTTTCTACTTCACAGTTAATCTTCAAAGTATCCGAAATCCACGTCATCCAGTTTATAATGGTAAAGTCAGAAGAATGTTATCAAAGGCAGTAAATAATGCTTACACGCGGGGGGCAACTTGGATTGACTGACACGCTACTCCTTCGATACCGGGCAGAAGAAGTAGGGCTGAAAACCGTCATACCATCACTGTTATGAGAAATGTTCATTCAGAGAAATTAAAAAATGTATTTATCAATGATAGAAATAATGACAGAGAGTGTGATGTGACCTTGCAAGCTGCGGTACCTGCACATCAATTATAATAGAATATCAGCGTGGTGCTGTATTACATAGCATAGGAGAGCAGTGTGTTGCATAGTGCAATAGATACATCGGTATGCTACAAGTCATTAAAGAGACTAGTCAAACCTGACACTGGTGATCATAGGAGCACTATTCGACCTCCGAAGAGCCCCTCCTCCGCTCCCACAAGTGGCGCCTGCGCATTGGTCAACTTCCATTCTCTCCATTTCAGATCTTCAGGCCCTAGGGCAGGCTGTAGTGCTTCCTGGACACGACGTCTCCTACACGGCTTGACTTCGTAATCAAACCCGGCGGAAGCCTGACCAGCAGGCCCTACGCTTAGTGTCCGGGGCAACTTGCAGCCACTTATTCAATGGGAAATGATCCCTTATTACTTTCCGTTCTATAGCATTTCTGCTCTTTAGGAAATAAATGACTAGATGACTGTAAAGTCGCTGTTCTTAGCTTTGCGGACAAAGTTAAGATTTCTGTTTTGCCCTTGTTTGATTAACTTCAGCCAGCTATCACTAGGCAAGTTTATGTAGCTTGCAAGCCATTAAGCGTTTCACGTCAAGTTCACTATGACTTATGCGAAGCTAGCAAACTACATGTCTGCGAGACATTGCCACCTTAGAAAAACATTTTATCATTCAACGATATTTTTTTTGAGAAATTACCATGAAGCGGTAATGATCACACATCAAATGTGGCTATTTAGCTATGTAGTTAAACTTGTCGTTGTAGTAGCTAGTTCGTCACCTACCTAGCTAACTCAATATCGCTAGTTAACGCTGATCAGTTGTTTTCGCGAAAGCCAGCCAAACAGTGGCGTACCTCCAAAGCACTGACCTATTAAATCCCGAAATTCCATCAAGAACCTTGTTTGCGCAACTTCAAAGTGTTCTCCAGTATTACTCAGCTGGCAAATTGCTTGCAGTTACCAGTTTTAAAATGATGAAATATCACACTGTCCTTCACAAATACTCCGCGATAGGGTCTTTAAATGGTTGTCAATGTTGTCATCCGAACCTAACGGGTTTCCTCTCGAAGCCAGATAGTTATATTTCACATAGTCTTAAGATTGCATCGAAATTCACTTATAAAGAAAAAAAAATGTATCGACATAGTTCGCAACGAAATAGTGGTGACTCGTCACTCATGCAACTACACCTCGCACAGGCTACAGAAGGTACTACCTTTCAAAGTTTCAAAGGTTTAAGGAGCACATCCAAGACTCAGGACCCAACGGAGTACAGATTACATTGTAAGGATTAGTACGTACCGTCTCTAAAACATCCAGTAGAAGTCCTTCATAGCATCTTTATTGTTTGCAGTCATTCAAAGTAAGCGGGATTAGCATTATAGGTAAGCAAATATAGGCCCATAACAGCCTTCATGTAGTCTAGGGGGAGGCATGCAAGGAACAATATACTTCTTTCTTTTACACCTACGTGTGTACAGTGTGGTGTTCCCAGTGCAATTGTCTGATTCAGCCTTCAGCGACTGGCTACATTTTGTGCAATATCCAACATTTTGATTTGGTTCGGTACAGTTGCAGTTCTATCCGGTAAGGAGCCCTGCTCCCCCCCACAAAACAATCACCATTCTTGGTGTGCAGACTGGCTGTGATTATGTTGTTCTTAACGATTTCGCACAAACCAGGAAAACAAATCAACAATGTGTTTGTGAAACTGGATATTCACATTATCATGCATAATTGTTTATTGGTAACATTTTAAATCGTGCCTGATTTTACTAACTGCATGAGTAGGCTACCGTGCAAAGTCAGAGACTGCACTATATTTCCCTGCTCCCCCTGGGCAATCTTCAAGAGGGGAGATCCCCACCCCCTACCCACCCCGTAGGCCTGTAGCCTACTTCTGGGGGGGAGATCTGCAGACAGTTGCCCTAGCCTGCCTAGCTCACAAACTAGAATCGGTGCGCCCACTCCGATCAGATTAATTCACCAACACGGTGACATATCATTCATGTGATGTAGGAGAGCGAAAGAAATCCGATAGGGCGAATCTCCGATTTCCGTTCCCGGACTGCTCATGTCAACGATACCTAGATCCGCAGGGACAGATCCCACAGCAGGGACAGATCCCAATAACTTGTGTACAAGGTTTTGGTAACAGGGAGAAGGAAGGCCTCTTTTAGAAAAACATTGTTTGCCACAGCTTACTACTATAGTAAGAATGCAGATGCCAATCATCATCATCATCATCATCACTTGTGCTTTGAGATCTGCTGGAGTTGCTCTTCAGCTTAAGGGTTGCCTGATCTTGTATCCGGTCAAATAACCAACATGTGTAAATTGACTGTGTGTATTTCTAAGGGAGTGTATGGTCTTTACAGTTGTGGATTCAAACTGAGTTTGTGTCACATTGTGCGGGTTGACTGACAGATTACAGATAAGTCCATATTATTATTACCAGCTGTAAGCTTTGCAATGCCTGATTTGAGGTAAATCATGTTCAGATACTAAATTATGTGGGAAAAGGTGTGTTTTGTAGAATAAACTCTGGAGTGAACAGTGGTGGCCAATTTCAGGGGCCAGCTGCTCCTTGATTTGGTTCAGAGGGCCCCACATTCCTTACTTCACCCCCCGCATCACTCTTGTCTCGAGACGCCAAAGGGAAACACAACCATTTATAAATAGCCAAGTGTGTCTTGATGAGATCTAAGTTGAAGGCATGTCTTTTAGCAAAGACATCCTCGGTCTTAATGGTATGTATAAACTCTATGGAACATGAATAAACATTCTTGAACAATTGCTGTAAAACTAACCCTTGTCTTATATTAATAAGGTAGATGCCACACAATTTTATAACTTTATAGAAAATTTAATTTATTAAATGCATAATGATATAAGACATTAACATAGTAAATTGTTATCCTTACTAAGGACAACTGTGATAGCCTAGGAACATTTGCAGCTTAAAGTTCATATAAAAATGAAATACTCTGACTGACCAAATATCAATTAAAACTGATGACAGCTTGTTTCTGTTTTGACATAGCCGCAAAAACAGCAATTTAGTTCATTATTTAACGTCCTCCTCAATATAAATTAAACAATCTTTTATAAACAAGAGGACTTACACAATAAAACTTGTGACAACAATGTAATAATTAAGTCTATATACATAGCACCCCTCTAGAGCTCCTGTTGTATTCACCTTATTATGCCTGTTAAAGCTTCCCTTCACACAAACAGGACACTGATCTGAAGATGCTTATGTCCCGTGGGGGAGCACTTGAAATGCTACATATTTGTCTCAGGGTGAACTCTTGTGAGACTGGACAGAAATGTGGGAATGCGAGATGATAACTCGCCCCCAGAAAGTAAACTGTTTGGGTTAGCGTCCTGCCCGCCCGAGTT
The DNA here is from genome assembly GCF_963457725.1 of Sprattus sprattus. Lineage (NCBI taxonomy): Eukaryota > Metazoa > Chordata > Actinopteri > Clupeiformes > Clupeidae > Sprattus > Sprattus sprattus. Next base: position 77,426,898 of record NC_137920.1, read on the forward strand.
GCTCCTTTGTCACAATGATGTCATATCCTGTACGTCCAGAAGCATAGCGTCCTGCTTTGTCTGTAGATTATCCCGCACTACGAGCTGAGAAACCAGCTGGGAACTCAGGTCTGAAAATGTAGAACAAACAAGCGGAAAGCTGAAAGATTAACAATGTGAAAGATAAAACAAATATGCAATAGAGAGACCGTTGTTTCAACGGCAGCAGATACCACTTTCATACGCACAATTTTTTTTGCCGTTCTGCTTTAAACATAAATTAAAACCATCATGAAGGACCTATCCGAGGCAAACCAAATGTAAACAGACGTTGAACAAGAATACTATTTAACACTGTCACACACCCCCATCATGCCTTCAGAGTTACATCATTGCCATAAGTTAGAACAGGAGTCTGTAGGGGATGTGAGCTCACCATGGATGTCCTGGTAGATGGACTCCCTGAGTGAGTCTAGCTGCTGCACAGAACACGTCTGGAGGTCACTGAGGTGAAGCAGCTTCCTCGTCATGGCAGATTCACTGCGAGTCCGGCGCTGGAAAAAGTGTTTCCCGCAGGGATTTATCTCAAACATCTGCGCACCACTTTCTGACAGGGTAAGTGAATAAAGGCTACGACACTGTGTCTAATAAATCAGCCCCTTGAACAACTCCCCCCTGAATGAAAACAACCTCAGATATGATGCATTACGTGTTAAATAATGCATGTTTATGACCAGTGTTATTGTAGTGGCTGACCAATGAGAAGGGCTGGTAGCTATAACCATCTGTATTGATAAATTCATGGAAGCATTCTCAGTCTCTTGATTTGTAAAATACAGTATGGGTGGATAACCACAAACAGAGCATATGGAAGATATTAAGGATATCCGGAAATGCTGCAAGTCCAGACATAGCTTAATATACTGACCACTAAAGGTCAAAGAATGTCCCAGAAAATCTAGACATCCTTCATTCATCTTAATCATGTAAACTTGCAGTATACAAACTTCGGATGAAATAGTGAAGTTGTGAAGATAAATGGCCTGCTATTTATGATGCATTCTCCATTCTTCTCACCTCCTTATCCAGCAGCTGATCCCGCAGAGTCCTCAATGCAGCCTGCACCTCCTGCTTCAACCCTGGAGACTGGCCTCCACTCGCCTCAGCCTCCTTGGAACACTTTCAGTAGGAGAACACAACAGATCCGGATAGAGCAGAGCAGAATTAAACTCATGACACCTGATGGACCATTAAGTAAAACTGATCCCTCTTATCTCATGGAACTGACTGCTATTGACTGAAATTAATAGTGGTGTCTGTGGAACTAAACTCAAGCAAAAGTCAGAAATGGATGACTGCTTTTGCAGATGTCCCCTTGAATAGAGTTTGCTTACCTCACTGCCAGATTTCTCATCCTCATCCTCATCACTCTCACTGTTATTGATGAAGCAGAGCTGAAGGTTTTTCTGACTGTTAAACCTGTAACATCGAATAAATAACCAACATCAGTATCACAGCTCAGAAAATTAGAGTGCTGGCTTTGACAAAACATTAAAACAGTCTACAAGTAAACAGTCCAAAGGTCTTCTGATCACTGCATACACACACACACACACACACACACACACACACACACACACACACACACACACACACAGATGAGGGTTCAGATAACTCTAATTCTATGCCAGGTCGGTACCGAAGCCAGGCCAGATCAATTAAAGACCCAACTGGCTGCACTTTAAATCACAGACAGGTAGAGTAGAGTGCCCAAACAAAAGGCGATTCCACGCAAGATGTGGGCCAATGTGATTGGATCAGGAGCAGTAGTGGATGTAGAATTCTTTTTCTTGGGCTGGCAAAGGGGTTCTCAACTGCATTTAGAATGAGTGTTTTAGGTGTATGGTGGATTCAGGATTGGGGTGGCGGCTAGGATGGCACGCTCCGTGACCAGGGTGGCAGCTGCCACCTGGCACCCCAGGTCCACCCCTGGAATCCGCAGAGGTTCAATAGAAGTGATTCAGACAGTCCGAACACTACTGAATTGTGGATCTGCATAAGAATAAAATACAGAAGATCCACTACCGAGACTGAATGACAGGTGAACGACATCCGCCGAAGTCGTCGTCATCTGAGTCCGCCCAGCGGCCCATATGAAACACGTTCTGCCTGTCCTCTTTCCAGCTACCAAAGACTCTCGCTCTTTCTGGTATGTTCAAAGTCTGGGAAGAAATCAGGAGACCAGTTAGCCACAATTAATTGTCTTATACCATTTGACAGAATAAAATGAGTCATTACTCTAGAAAAAAAAAATATTCTGTATGAGTATATCCGTTACTCAGTGTTAATGATAAATACGATTCATTAAACTTAAACTTGGCATTACCAGTTCTTATCAGTTCTGTATGCATTACAGCTGCAACTGTTCAGTATCCCTGGTGTTATAATATATTTAGGTTTACTGTTGTTGTTTTCCAACCTTTGCCCTCTCCCTCCTTTCCTCTTCTTGTTTTTCAAGTTCAGCAATTCGCAGGCTCAATGCTTCCCAGTGCATGATGGGAAGAGGCTCATCGTCCACCGAGGAGCCCACGTCTTGGACAGCTGCTGACACTTCTGCTGTAACCTCATGACCTGAAAGTTTGATGTCATCACTATCCCGAACTTGAGTCTTCTCTGTATCTCCCTCCATTCAGTGGTGTTTATCAAAGTCCTGGGACCCTGTTTGGCGGGGCTGCAAGGGTAGAGGGGAGTTAAAGTACAAGTAAACAGATATAAATGAACCAAGTTAAATATTAAAGCCTGAGAATAAGCGCACAACTGTTAATTCATATTCAATAAAATTGATATATTATCAGTAAAATGTAGCAAACGCTCAGTCGTAACTTCGAAACTTCATGAAGTACGCAGACTTAGATGTTACAATGTCGCAACTGCTGCCATTCCCTTTTCGCCAACATCGAGCATAACTGCACACACCCCAAAAATATCTAAGTACTCTCCCAACTTGGGAAGAAACACGGGAAAATGCACAGGCAGACAGCATGTGAATTCACAGACTACTGTCACGCGTTACACAGTATGGGAAACACAACCATTGTTTCAGTATTGTTTTCCGACCAGGGTGTGTTAAGAGATAAGATAGGCATTTACCTAGTTCAAGTGGCGCTGAATTCCTGACATCGCAGCGGCAGCTGTTGCGTTACGCCCAAAATGCCTCAAGTTTGATATCATGATGTCCAACACTAAACGAAATATAAAAAGATGTTTTTGCCTTCCTCTGGAGCAAGGAAATACCCATACCCCCTTCCCTTTCCTCCCGCCCTGTGCGCCTTCCCACTTCCCAGTCTTCCCAAGTTTTTAACATCTGTCTTTAACTGCGTAATTTCGGGGTCACCGTTGGAATTTTCGTGCTTTTTCAAGCCACGTACACAATATACATACATGAACAAAAGTCCCATAATTACACAGTATGAACAATTTGGTTGAATTTAATTTACACATAACATTTAAGACAGACGAACACGTTGACACAAAGGGTTAAGAAACAGTTAAGGTGTCCAGTTTCACAATCCTTAACTCGACTCGAAACAGATGGGAAAACTGGGATTCCTGCGTGCGCTTTTGGAAGGAGTTAATTTAGGCAATCGTTGTTAAGCCAGAACGCCGCCAGCCAATGTGTAGTCCAATAGAGAAGACTCAACAGTATGGTGCTTCCCATTATAGATGGACATTACATAGATGGACTTACATTCATCGGAAAGGCCACTTATTTAGTTTATTCAAACCACGTCTGAAAAACGTGTCTGTTAGAGCAGTTGTTGCGCAACACTTACTTGTGCAATTTAGGCCTAGACAGCGTGGGTGACTATCTGATCAATCATATACTAACTTACAATCATCTTTTAAATATTTACGTGTCTGTTACTTTCATGTTCATTTCAAGCATTTCAGTATATAAATAATTCGGGAACACGTTTGGATAAGGCTATAGACATCCATTTACCAGACGTAATCAATACATTAAGAAGTTGCCCATTTCCAAGACATGTACAATACAGGTATCAGTGAATTATCTTGGAATTTAATCACCACACTGGAATTAATGTATTTCTGTTCAGTGTGTTTTCTCTATAGATTCCCACTGGGTGTCAGTAACGAGTCGATAGTTTGCATTCCTGTACTTCAGTGGGTGTTTCTGCCGTTGTCTTGCCACCTCCTCGTACAGACTCTGTATGACTGGAGGCAGTGGTGCAAACCCCCCACTGTCAGCCAGACATTGATAGTAGCGCCACTGCTCGGACTCCATTCTCAGTAGGTGTCTCTCATGGACGCCCGTCGCTGTCTTCCTGTCCACCATGCTCTGGACCTCTCGTTCCATCTCCTCTCGAGAGGGCAGGCTCACTGTCCCATCAAGCACCGCCAAAGCAAACTGGACCTGTGGCAAAAAGTATATGTTTGTGATCTGACTCCCGACACGAACACCACGCACGCACACACACACGCACACACGCACGCACGCACGCACGCACGCACGCACGCAGACACACACATACAGGTCGACAGAAAGAGAAAGAGAAAAGGAGAGGAAAGGCATGTCAAGTTTATTTATGTAACACAATTCATACTTTATTTATTTAGCACAATTCATACAAAGTGGTTTACAGATGAGTAGATAAAAGAACATAGAAAAAAAAGAGATTAAACGATAGAGTGCATTATAAAATAACATAAAATTATAAAATATAAAAAATTAAGCAAAAGTAAAAAGTTAAGATAAAAAGTAGAGTGCATTCAAACAGTGAACAAAAAGCACCCGGGAACAGTCTAGATTTGACGCTAGGCTACAGTTGGAGCACATTTGATGAGCAGCATAGCAGCGTAGCAGCTAAAAGCTGTTACTCCACGTTATATTCTAACAGTAGTTATTACTGACAGACATGTCTCCAGTGATCTGAGAGCTCTAGCAGGTGTGTGCTGCTCAAACATATCTGGGAAGTAATTTGGTCCTGGTTGGAGGCGTCTTTGGGTACTTAGAAAGCGCTATATAACTCTAAGGTATGATTATTATTATTACTGTCTCATTTAGTGCCCATTGACTAAGCAGCAGTGCTTTAAAGTTCTGTGACGTACTGGAAGCCATTGTAAGGACTTAATATTGTAATGTGGACAAATATTTAGTTTTTTGTAAGAACTCTAGCAACTGCATTTTGTATACGCTAAAGCTGTTTGATGGTCTTTTAGGAAGAGCCTGTGAAAGGACCATTAGGCTTGGTTTATGCTCAGAGGCGCAAGCGCAAGCGCAAGCGCAAGAGGCCGCGCAAGCCCCTTGCGCGACTTTTCACGTCTTGCGTGCGTAGGCCCCTTTTTCTAGACTTGCGCCATTTTACGCAAGCCTATTGTTCTGGCGGTGAATTGCTTGGCAACACCCCCAACGCAACGCGTAAGCACCTAGCAATTCATGCTCTACGCAGAAGGGCCTTTACAGTAGTCAACCCTGCTGGAGACAAATTCGTTTTTCTATCATGTTTTGACTCAAGGCCTCTAAGTTTGGCCATGTTTTGGTAAAAAAACTGAGACTGAGCAATCTGAGCAATCAAGAAAAAGAGAAAGAGAGAAGGAAAAGAGAGAGAAAGAGAGAACCTTACCTGGCAATGGAAGTGTGGAAAGGGGCAGATAGTTTTGCAAATCCCGAAGAAGAAGAGTGACGGGTATGCGGGGGGCAGCAGGAACCTGTACAGGGGGGCCACCACATGGTCCCTGATATCTAAGTGGAGTCGCTCAGGGTGCAGAAAGGGGTAGCTGAAATTGTATCCCGTACAGAACATCAGCACCTCCGCCTCGGCCAAGGACCCGTCCTGGAACCGCACGCGGCCGTCCTCTATGACCCGGGTCAGGGGGGGGGCCTGCTGGATGCCGGGGGGCAACGGGAAGGTCAAGGCTGGCTTGCCATGGCTCAACATCACCTGAGGGGTTCACAGAGACCGAGTTTACCCAGAGATAGATGCAACATCACCTGAGGGGTTCACAGAGACAGAGTTTACCCAGAGATAGATGCCGAGTGAGGATGGGCAGGTGGCTCAACATCACCTGAGGGGTTCACAGAGACAGAGTTTGGATTGCATTTGCATTTACATTTAGCTGGCACACTGCACATCAGGAGCAATTAGGGGTTCAGTGTCTTACTCAAGGACGCTTCGAACTAGCAACCTTCTGATTAATAAACGCCAACTGATTACTAAACGCCTTCTCTACCTCCTGTACCACTGTTTACCCAGAGACAGATGCCGAGTGAGAATAGGCAGGTGGCTCGACATCACCTGAGGGGTTCACAGAGACAGAGTTTACCCAGAGATACATGCTGAGTGAGGATGGGCAGGTGGTTGATGCACAGGTAGTTCATGTGGATCACGAGGGAGATATACTTTACAGATAATATGGTGATAATATAGATAGAATATCAAATGTATATTTTTTGGCACTTGATAGAGAAAAAGGTTCTATGCCAATGATACTATTCTATCTAGGATAGGGCAAAAGAATGAGGGACATTAGTCCAATGCTTCAGGCATGTATTAAAACCAATAACAAGAAATGACAGATTCCATTCCTATATCTATAGAATGGCCATCACAGAAACTATCACTTATGTATTGTAAAAACATTCTTGAGAAAGAGAAAACTAATCTCCAGAAAAATACATACAGTGGAAAAATGAAAGGGGCATTGTGTAGGATTTAGTGCCACCTAGTGGTGAGGTTGCAGATTGCAAGCAAATGAATACCCCTTCATCATCCCTTTCTTTTCCAAATGTGTAGGATAATCTATGGTGGCATAAAAATTGGCATAAAAATGCGAATGGCTCCCTCCAAACCCAGTGTTATGTTTGTCCTTTCTGGGCTCCTGTAGAGAACATGGCGGTGCAACGTGTTGGACTCTGTGGAAGAGGACCCGCTCCCAATGTAGATAAAGATTATCCTTAGCTAACGAAAACGATTCTTAATTGCAGGTGATTATACACTTATGAGAGCATTATTATTATAATTATATTCCATTTCTGTCAATAGATCCCCCTAAATCCTACACATTGTACCTTTAAAATAAAGGTGAATGAAAAACAAAATTCACTTCCAGGAATAAAAAAAAACAATTACTTGTGCCGTTGCTTGAGCCAGCTCAATGGATATGTCCAGCCCTGATGCTCCGGCTCCAAAGACTACGACGGACTGCCCAGCGAAGGGCTCAGGCCGGCGGTAGGCATGGCTGTGCATCACCTTGCCTGTGGTGGAGGGGACAGGTGCCGCGACGGGGATTAAGGAGGTGTGAGTGTCTGCTCATTAGAGACAGAGATCTGAGAGCGGAGGACTGAAAGAACACCTTTAAAATACTGCAGCCCTGGGATAGGAGGGATGTGTGGATCAGAGTAATGCCTGGAACACAACAGCACTCTGGGTGAGAGCACTTAAAGGCCGCAGTCATGATTTATATCACTAATACCTATTATGCACAGCAATAGGCTTAGTGAAGGACATTATTTAGTTGTGTACTGACTGTATTTCTAGACAAGTCTACAAATATAGCAGTTAAGTAAATACATTTTTAATCTTGATATTATAGAGTACAATCCTTTCTATATTTAAGTGGCTATTTCTCACCCAGTACAGATGAACACAGAATCAAAGGTTTCAGTGTTCTGTGTTCCGTGTGGGTCACGTGTGGTGACTTCCCACGCCGTGGTTTTCTCTCTGTCCATCTCCATGGTGATAGGCCTCGCCTCTTCCACTGCTGTGTTAAACTGGGAGAGACACACAGCTTTACAAGACCTGCATTTCATTCCAGAGGCATCCAATGCTGCACAGCTCCAGGGGATTACTGATGGAAACACAATGACTTTTCTTGGCCAAGGACACAGACTGTTGCCCCCCCCCCCCCCCCCCACACACACACACACACACCAGCCTGGGTCTGCCAGACGACATCTAAGCTCATTTGTCAGTGGGATGTAGTCTGGAGGCCTTCAACTGAGAGAAACGCGAGAATCAAAGTTTTGGGTTGGCCAATTAGCAATTAGCGATGGCGATTAGTCGAGGATGGGTGGTCTAGGTTATCACATTAAAAGGGTGATGATTTGACAATCAGTGTTGCTGAATAACAAAACCAAACTGATATTAGAATAAGTTATAATACATGATCGTTTTGAAGTTGACCTGAATGGGAGAATTATATTCCATCACCCTCCAGTGATGCGGGGCGGCAGATGGATTCCATCACTATATGTTGGTCAACGCTTAGCTACACAGCAAAGGGCAAAGAGCCAGCTTAATGCAACACCCGTTTTTTTAACTTTCAAACTACAAACTCCCAAGGTTGACCTTTCAACACGCACATTTTCACCTTCTAATCTCTTTAATAAGTAACCCCTCCTTTTCCCATCTATTCCACTGCTGCTTGTCTCTGCTTCTTCCCTGCCTTCTGTTTTCTTCCAATAATTTCACACTTGACTCTGGAGAAGCTGAACGTGGGTTTACAGAACTTACTGCTCGCTTTTTTTTATTATTTTTTTATCTCAATTACCAATTTGCCTGTATTGTGTCTCACTTGTCAATCACTTTGCATAAGGTGTCTACCAAATGAATGAATACATGGAAATGCCCCTGAACTGGGTTTCAGACAGGAGTGTTGCAATACCTTGATGTGAGGTGTAATGGCAAAATGTTCGCAATATCTTTCCAGATATTTCTGAACATCCTGGTGAGGCAAGAACGAGGGCAGATGGGCATCGAAGGGGAAATCAGGGAACATCATCACCTCCTTGGGTAGATTTGTTCTGCAAACACGAAACAGTTGTCTGGTCATATACCTGCAGTGGTGTAGTGGTCCCTGGAGAAGTGGGTATACTCTTAATGTTTTTATGCAGCCCATACAGCACAGGATAAACGCCCTGTTTTGAGAAGTGGGTATACTCAATGCTGACTGAAAAAATAAGTGGGTATACTCTGTATACCTGCGTATACCCTGGACTACACCACTGTGTAGGGTTATATCATAATCATTATTTCTGTTTCACCCTTCACAAAATGGGATCGATTTGAGACAAAAGAAAATGACAGACATAGCCATATCGACTGTAGTAACCAACATGACATGGAAACAAAACACGTCACCTGGCAACACAAGTCTAAAAGACTCCAGAGTTTCTTTGCGAGGTTTACCTTAGATTTCTGTACATGCTACTATGGACATGGCGTCTGCCGTCTTGGGTCTCCTCGCGGTCCTCATAGAACCAAGTACCACCCACGGTTCCCGTCTGCTCGAACACCACGGGAGAAGCGAAGTGTTTAGAATGCGCCATTATGTGCCGCGCGGCACACAGACCCGCGGCCCCGGCTCCCACAACGGCCACCCGACGATTGCTCATCTCGGACGCGCTGATTAAATCAGAGAGACAGAGCGAAATAGAGAGAGAGAGAGAGAGAGAGAGAGAGAGAGAGAGAGAGAGAGAGAAAAAAAAAAGATATATTGTGTGTGTATCGTTTCGCATTCACGCTGCTGATAAGTTGCTTGAAAACTGAATAGAATATTTAGTTGTCGCTACCGTTTCTTGCAGTATGCAGTCGAGGGACTACCTTTGCTGACACTGGAGACAGGTTGAACTCTGGACTTGTTGAGGTGTTCTGTACCGTACAGGTTAATTAGTCTGGTTTTGGAGAGTAGTCGATACATCTGGCTGCATGCCCTATCTTCCATTAAGATAGATGAGAGGTTATGAGCGTTTGTCCGGCTTTCGCTGCGCAGACTGTAAAACAATTTAATACACCACAGTAGAGTAAATGGTTTGTATGAAATGAAAACAAATTCAATTTAATCAAAGTCTACAAAGAGCTGACCCACAAAGTGAAATTTAGGAATATTGCTAGTTGACAATCCCCAGCGACCTAGAAAGCGCATTACACTTCGCCTATGTTATTTAGGCTACTACAAACGTTTACAGAGCACAGAATACAGTCTCGGTTTAAGCAAAGCGGGTTTGTTTACGTAGGCCTATCCGTTTCAAACAAATGCCTACCAAAACATGGAAAGTCAAACCAAACCACAGAATTGCTTTCTCTAACTCTGGCAAACTTCATACGAGGCAGATGTTTCATTGTTCACTTAAATCCGGTGGACAACATTGCCTCCCGACTAGTTCGTCTAGAAATGAAACTTCAGTTTTTAAAGTGGTTATACGATTCGTCAGATCCACAAGCGAGGGGACGTTTACAGCTATCAAAATAAAAGTCACGCAAATGTGCTTTATAGCCTGTCATGATTCTGAATTTAAGGGTAATCATCATATTAGTACCATGCCAGATCAACCGTCCCAAATGCAAACCACCTTAAGAAGCAACAACTGAACTCTTAAATATCTAAATGTATTTGTTATTTCGTAGTCGTAGCAACTTTCAAAAACGTAAGCCTTTATGCAAACTTAAACATGGCCCATGAATGAGTTTTGTATTGACTGCAATGTCTGTGTTCCGCACTATATGTTTCGTTACGCAACTGTAAATTCCTCAGTCCCTTGATTTCTTACCTAAAAATGTGTGTGACCACAGGATGGCACTGTGGTCCCGTCTCTAGTATTACTGTGATAAATATGACCGTCAATGTATTGGCAGTTACATGTTCAGTTGATCCTGATCTCTCTTCATCTTATCGGATTCATATTCTTCCTTGTTAGGACATGCGCAGCCTGGGTAGTCCTCTTTGAAGAATGCGTCTGGAGATGTTATATGCTAACGTACAGTCCGCAGCTCCTGAGATATATTTTACAATTGATCTGGTAATGACAGAGCGCATGTCATAGACGAAGACAAGGGTGACTGACGAGAATACCTCGGGATCTCCTGGCAACACGGAGTTGGACAAACTCAGATACCTGTGTGCGCTCAGACGGGTGATCCACACCTAGCCTAAATGGACTCCGACATAGCCTGTATTTTTTCAATGTGATGTATGGAGTGCAGGCTAAATGATTACATGTACGTCTTGAGGAAATTCAGTCCACATAAAGATGAAGCACATTGTAGTCTGACGTTTGCGCGGCAATTGATTCGTCGTTCTCGGCGCATGCACAGCTCTTGCATTTCCAATCGAACACCACCTTGGCTGAGAAAAGCTGAATACAAAATTGTAAGTACAAAATGATTTCACCTCTGACAGCACTGAATACTATGGAAAACTGCTACTGAAAGAAGTTAAGGTATTCAACAACTTATTTTGGTGTAAGAGCTAACTTGAATTCTCCAGCAGCACTACACTAGAAGCTGAAAAATCATTTCCAGTCATATTGCATAATTCAGGAGATCTGGTTTCAAATTTTACATTTTAATGGCTTACGATGTTCCTGTAACATTTTGTCACACCATTTTGCTTAAATGTTCATCTGGGCATATCGACTGTAATCGTTATTATCGGCGATTTTTGCCAATCGCCATCAGTCATGTTCAGTACCATGGACAGTTTCGACATGTAATCAACCGACGAGAGGTTAAAAGGTGAAGGAAGCAAAGTTGTAATCAATTTAATTCCCTAAGCGCTATTATTGTTACCATAACCCTATGTGACAACAAGCCTATTTGCCAGTTAATGTTTTAAAAATACTCGTTTGTAATACATCACCCTTTGATGACGGATGGAAAATTGATATAGTAGTGTTGTACATTTCAGAAATTATATTGCCATGTATAGTTTAAATGCATAATTCACTTAAATGCGAAAATTAATATCTGCATTTTCACTGCATTCTGATTTGTTATAAGTCATCCATCAATCCATCAATTCATATGATTGATGATTCTTTGACTTCCCTTCCTCATGCTGTACCATGTTTTCCCCAGTCAATTTCAAGGGCATGATGATTCCATGAGAAATGCCCCAGTGAATACTTTCTTCTCGCAGAAAGACGTCTGACCAGTTCATAGCTTATCCCGCTCAATTTGGACGCCCCTGAGTAGTTCCCTGAAGATCTCCATATTTGTGTCAGACATATCTGTCCCAAGCCTGACTCTAGATGCCGTGAGAACCCTACTCTGACTTGTGTGTGTGTGTGTGTGTGTGTGTGGAGATGGCGGGAATGCTAGGCCTATCTGGTTGGATCTGGTTGGTGGTTTCGATGTTGGCGAGTAGCCCTGCCCACATCCAGGTGAGCAGCCAGGCCGTTGAACGTCGGGTACTAGCCTACCTTCCCGGCGACGTCATCATCGGCGCGCTGTTCTCCGTCCACCACCAGCCGCCGGCGGACAAGGTCCACGAGCGCAAGTGCGGCGCGGTGCGCGAGCAGTACGGCATCCAGCGCGTGGAAGCCATGATGCACACACTGGACCTCATCAACGCCAACCCGCACATCCTGCCCAACATCACGCTCGGCTGCGAGATCCGCGACTCGTGCTGGCACTCCGCCGTGGCGCTGGAGCAGAGCATCGAGTTCATCCGCGACACGCTGGTCTCCGCCGAGGAAGAGGAGAGCGCATCCCGTTGCCACGGTGACGACAGCGGCGGCGCCAGCGTCGTCAGCGCCCCCCCCATCAGCGGGAAGAAGCCCATCGTGGGACTGATCGGCCCGGGCTCCAGCTCCGTGGCCATCCAGGTGCAGAACCTCCTCCAGCTCTTCAACATCCCCCAGATCGCCTACAGCGCCACCAGTATGGACCTGAGCGACAAGAGCCTCTTCAAGTACTTCATGAGGGTGGTGCCCTCGGACGCCCAGCAGGCCCGCGCCATGGTGGACATCGTGAAGAGGTACAACTGGACCTACGTCTCCGCCATTCACACGGAAGGTAAGCAGTGATGGCCCGTGGCTGTGGGCTTTAGTATTTACCTCAGCATTGATTGTGTGTCAGTTATTAGTGGAAATCCAAGATGGCCGCCTTCCACCATCTTGATTAAGTGGAACCCCCTCTTAATTGAAAGGTATGGTGATGGAGAGCATATGGGAAAAATGGGGTGCTTTTGTCCGCCGTGTCCCCATTTTTTTGCTAAGACACCTGAATAGTGTGTGTTACTTCTGTTGGGAGGGTTCTATGTGCAGGTTGCAGTCATTTGGGGGTATTTCACATTGCACAGGGTGTAATGTTCAATTCCCTGTCTAGGCAATTAGGGGCCAAGGCCCAGGTCATTTTACGTGACATTTTTGCCACGTAAATGTGAATGTGTAAATGTGTAAATGTGAAATTTGTGACTTGCAGGGTTTTTTTTCCGCAGGGAAGTGTAAAACTGTGTGTGTGTGTTGCATTGTATTTGTTTCTGTCAGTGTTCAGAAGCTATGAGAAATGACAGGTGCCTCCACTAGACATCTGGAAGTAGCTGACTCAGCTTCCTGTCAGGGTGTTTTGTAACCCACCTCAGAAGCACTGGTTTGGAATTGAAAACAAATAGCTTCCAGTGAATGTAGCTTTGGTTGATACCCGGTGTACTGGCTTCAACAAAGAACTGTTAATTGCCTCGGCAATGTAGGAGGGAAAAAGACAGTTTTCTTTGGAGTTCAGTGAGCATTCCACATGGCGTCTATTCAGTCTGCAACAATACAATGTACACTGCGACTACTCATTCATGAGTGCTGTCATATAAGGCTTCAGCTGGATAAGTGCAGTGTCTCTCGCTGCATGAAGTAGCTCAAGGCTGCACCGTGGCACAGTAGACAACACTGTCTGATGCCAGGCAATCCAGAGTCTTTCATCGTCTATGTGCACACTCTGGAGTTTCACTCTGGAGTTTCACTCTGGAGTTTCACTTTGGAGTTCAGTCTGGAGTTTCACTCTGGAGTTTCACTTTGGAGTTGTAAGTAGTTCTTCCAGGCTTCTTGTATCCTACCACAGAGCAGAGAGACATGCAGATTAGTAACAGTACAGAATCTGACTTGGGGACAGGTGTGTGTGTGTGTGTGTGTGTGTGTGTGTGTGTGTGTGTAGTGTATGTTCAACCTTCAATGAATGGCTGCCCTGTAGAGTGGTTGTTCCTGCCAATCCTACTTTTGGCATAGCGTCAAATGAAAAAGCAACACCTGGAGAAAAAAAATCATCTAGTCAAACTTCAGTTGAAAAACCCAAACAAACTCAAACTAATTCTTTACTGCACCAACTGAAAGACTCCTGTTTCCTGTTGAATGTTGGCATAGGTTCTCTTGAGTCCTTCCCTCAGACACAGCGCTGTGGAGGCACTCTGTTAGGGCTAATGAGTTAAAGCAATTAATTTAAGGGGTCACTAGGGTTCAACTGAAGTCCTGTGCTGTTTGCTCTACAGATTAATTATCTGATCGTTGTTAATTACTACTCTAGTTTGACCTCGCGACCTCGGCCCCTCTGTGGCTTCACGGAGGGCAGGTCATGAGAGACACACAGATACAGAGGAGAGCCACAGGTTTTCAACAAGAAGCCGTCTGAGTTCTGGGTGTAGATCAGGATCACTCACTCCCTCCTTAATACTGGGAACCGTCTGAGTTCTGGGTGTAGATCAGGATCTAGAGACTAGAGGAACATCAGACAGACCTCACTCCCTCCTTAACTACTGGGAACCGTCTGAGTTCTGGGTGTAGATCAGGATCTAGAGCACTGGTTCTTAACCTTATTGGAGGTACATCATCAGTGCATTCGCCGAACCCTTCGTAATTTGAAAAATAAAATATGATTTCTTCAAACGTAGGTATATATAAAAACCGCACGACATTCCTAGTGTGAACCGGGCTATAATGTGTGTGTCTTGACCCCTGCCGAACCCCTGAGAGTGACTCAACGAACCCCTGGGGTTCGATCGAACCCAGGTTAAGAACCACAGATCTAGAGACTAGAAGAGCAGCAGACAGACCTCACTCCCTCCAGTATCTCACCTTGATCTGATCTAGAGACTAGAAGAGCAGTAGACAGACCTCACTCCCTCCTCAGCCTTTGTCATGTGCCCTTGGGCAAGACACTGAAATCTAGGGGCCTCACTTGTCCAGTGGAGATGCGCAGTGGCCTTGAAGACAGGGTTTGCACTAGGCAGCTCCCAGGTGTGTGTGTGTGTGTGTGAGAGTGAGTGTGTGTGGGTGTGCGGGTGTGTATGTGAATGTTTGTGTGTGTGAGTGTGAGTCTGAGTGTGTGTGTGTGTGTGTGTGGGTGTAAGTGTTTTTGCGTGTGTGTAAGAGAGTTCATTTGTGTGCGTGTGTGTGTGTCTGTGTGTCTGTGTTAATGGCTGGACTTTGCTGAAAGAGAGCTGAGGCTAAATAAATAAATAAACGTTCAAATGAAATGAAATGAACAAATGGTTATAAAAGATGGTTTGGCGTTGGCTACTCTTGTCCTTGACTCAGCAGTTCCTGTCAGGAAGGAAAATATTCACACAGTGACAGAAAATACAATCCTCTGTCTAGAACCAAATGTTATGTTAAAGAAACGCAAATCCTTTTTTTCCTGTTTTTAATTTAATAATTCCTCGGCGACCATAAAGACCAGTCTCCCTGAGCTCGATTCAGTGTTTTGAAATGCCGTGACAACACATAAACCCACCCGATCGCTGGAAATAGGCATCGCTGCGCCGTTATGATGCATCTTCCTCGACGCCCACCTGTCTCTCATTAGCCGCAGATGGAGCCTCGCTGATTGGGTCTCTCTGCGCGAAATGAAAAGGCATCTTTAAATAGAACGCACAAAAATGGAATGTTCCACCGCAATTACCTTTTGTAAAGATAAGGCCTCTTATATACACACACACACGTGCGCGCACACACACACACACACACACACACACACACACCAACATGCACAAACACACACACACACACACACACACAAACACACACACACACACACACACACACACACACACTCATATTCACTCACAACCAAGCAATCACACATACAATCATTCAAGCACACATAAACACACACACATGGGTGCGTACACAAACACACACACACTCACACACACACATACATACACACAGATACATACTTTCTCTCTCCCACACACTCACACACAGCCCACCAGGGCATCAAGACGGGTTGCAATGGGGATGTATAATAGTAGATATTATGTGAAATATCTGGTGTATTCGCAGTCGGAGGCAGATGGAGAGATCTGGTTGGCAGCAGGAAGTAGGTGACCTGGATTTTATGGAAATTGGGGAGGGCTACCCCCGACATAGAGGCAATGGGGATACCATAAATAATGTGTGCCTCTCTGTGTTGGCTTGTTTGCACAAAACTATTCGGTTTCATGTTTTCTTTATTTATACTGTACATCTCCAGTAACGCTGAAACTAGTCTGAAGCCACTCTGCACAGATGCATGTAGATATGTAGCTAAGCTAATATTGAAGAATATTATTCAGGAAGGCATTTTTGGCCTTGTGTTGAATGTTATGCTTATGTTAACAATTGTATTGAATTTGTAATTTTATTGTATTATTATAGTTAGTTTCTAATATGTAGGCATGAAAAGTGCGTTAAAAATAAAATTAATTATTATTATAATATTAAATATTCCCGTGAAACCTTCTTTAAAATACAAATGATCCAGCACCATGATAACCCGAGCGTGTGATTGTGTGTGTGTGTGTGTGTGTGTGTGTGTGTGTGTGTGTGTGTGTGTGTGTGTGTGTGTGTGTGTGTGTGATTGTCTCTTATTCATGTCTCTCTCTCTTCCTGCAGGCAATTATGGTGAGAGTGGGATGGAGGCCTTCAAAGACATGGCCGCCAAAGATGGCATATGCATCGCCCACTCGGACAAGATCTACAGCAACGCGGGCGAGCAGAACTTCGACCGCCTCCTGGAGAAGCTCCGCGGCCACCTGCCCAAGGCGCGCGTCGTGGCCTGCTTCTGCGAGGGCATGACTGTGCGTGGCATCCTCATGGCAATGAGACGGCGCCACCTGGTGGGGGAATTCCTGCTAGTGGGCAGGTAACTGTTAAAAACCGCTTTGGCCCAGGGAGAGTCTGCGATTCTGGCAAAAAAAGGTTGTTGATATTTGACCAATAATAATAATAATAATAACTTAGATTTATATAGCGCTTTTCAAGTAACCCAAGGTTGCTTAAATGACTGTGCGTTTGTCTACTGTTGCTCGTCTCATAATAGTAACCAATATTATTGTAACCAATATATAGTAACCAATAATAGTACACCCGTCGTCTATTCTGTGCTCAAGACGCCCCACACGTGTTTATGTCTCGGCACGAGTCACTATGTTTGTTTGTTTCCCATCTACAAAGCTAGTTCTGTGAACTAAAACCACAGTCCTTGCCTCCTTGCATTGGCTTCCTGTTAATTTTAGAGTTCAGTTCAAGGTTTTACTGATTGTTTTTAAAGCTCTTAATGGGCAGGCCCCCAGTTACATAACGGTAACTGTTAAAAAACTCTTTGGCCCAGGGAGAGTCTGCGATTCTGGCGATAAAGGTTGTTGATATTTGAGCTCAGTAACCAATAATAGTACACCCGTCGACTATTCTGTGCTCAAGACGCCCCACACGTGTTTATGTCTCGGCACGAGTCACTATGTTTGTTTGTTTCCCGTCTACAAAGCCAGTTCTGTGAACTTAAACCACAGTTGGTCTGAGAGCGCACACAGAATGGCCGACTACAGGACTGTGAGGAACAATTAGCTGAATTTGACAGAAAGTCTATTGGATTAGAATCGTAGACTTCGCCTTTAAATCAGGTTTTCTGACTGTAACCTTAGCGTTTACTCATTAGCGATCTTCATTACTACCCTTAGACTTAACGGTCACACTTTATTTGGATGGTCCCTTATGGAAGACCTACAGATGTTAAGACTATAAACAAACTATCTACTGAACTTCTGTAAACTCCAGATTATAGTTAAGGTCAGTTATTTTTTTTTTATTATTGTTATTTTTTTTATATTTTTTGGGGGGCTTTTGTGCCTTTAATTGACAGAGCAGTGAAGAGTGGGACAGGAAATGAGA
The DNA here is from genome assembly GCF_963457725.1 of Sprattus sprattus. Classification (NCBI taxonomy): domain Eukaryota; kingdom Metazoa; phylum Chordata; class Actinopteri; order Clupeiformes; family Clupeidae; genus Sprattus; species Sprattus sprattus. The sequence goes on from NC_137920.1 coordinate 77,444,812, forward strand.
GGGAGAAGAGGTGGGGAGTTGACAGGAAATGACATCAGGACCGGAATCGAACCTGTGTCCTCAGGTTAAGGATATTGTTAAGGGTTGGGTACTCACACTCCTCATCTAATAGAGAAATCTATTCTATCGACACTTTTTCTTTAGTGAACATCCCAGTTTTGAGGGCACACACACACACACACACGCACGCAGCACACACGCCCATGCACACACAAACGCAAACAAGTGGGCTAGTTTTGATGGGTGCTTGTTTCATATCACCCCTATCCCCACGCTCTCTGGACTCCCAGACTCTTCATGCTCATGTTGAAGTAGAGTCATTTACTGTAGCGGGTGCTATATGGGTTTATAGGATAGGATAGGATAAACTTGTATTAATCCCGTGCGGGAAATTCAATTGCCAAAGCAGCAGGGTAGTGGGAATAGTAATCAATTATCTATATATATACATTATCATTAAAAAAAAAAAAAAAAAAAGATAAAATAAATAGACAAAATAGCAAATTATAGACAAATTATATAAAACTTATGTTTGATTGGTTATGGAGGATTTGATGACTTCTTTAGTTCCCTGTCAGAGATGCTGCTGCTGCAGACTGACATGACTAAATGCTCCATTCCTAAACTCCTCAACAACATCTGTTCATTTATTTATTTATTTATTTTTCGCTTGAATATTCACATATTTCTTCTCTTTCTGGTTCTCTCAACGGCATCTAGCTGTTAAAAGCTTTGTGTGTGTCAGAGTGTTAGTCTGTGAATTCAATCTTTTGTTGTTTGAGTGTATGAGTGTGAGCATATATTATCTGAACCAGAAACAGACCTCACAGTGCAAGTTCTTTTTTGGGCAGGTACAACATTCATCCATTAAGGAAAATAATCATCGTCATCATCATCATCACCATCATCTCTACCACCACCACCACCATCATCTTCATCATCTTCGTCTCAGACATCCGTCATCACTGCACCTCACCTCGGATGACCCCAGCGTCACCTGCCTTGCCTCAACAGGTACTTAAAAAAAAAAAAAAAAAAAAAACATTAATTCTTGAATCCATTCCTACTGATAAGGGGCGGAAGGCTATATGTAAGATCATTAGCCTACTTTAAAAACCTTCTCGATGTGATTATGACAGATCTTTCATTAAAAGTATTTCAAGGATTTGCCCCTGGGCACTCGTCTTTAGACATTTCTCAAAGCTATTCATAGTGTCTTCGAAAGAGAACAATGTAGCTCTCTTTCCCTGGCAAGAGATGGAAAGCAGCTGCCATATATTATTATGCCCCACAATCTCTGGGGTGCCACGCGCATGATGTGGAATGTAGGGTGTAGTCCCACCAAAGACTACATTACCCACAATTTCTGGGGTGCCAAGCGCATAATGTGGAAGAAATCGCTTGGAAACTTTAGGTGTATCGTGGCACTTATGGAACGGGGACTTAAAGGGGCATCAGACTGTTACCGTAATCTGCTGTCTTTACAAGCATCTAAGGGAGTTCACTGAACCTAACTGTGTCATCAGCATCAGGTCTTTGTTAGTTAGTGGATCGATTAGAGCATCTTTCCTGTGAGTCTTCAACTCACCAGAACCTCTTAGGAGGAATCGAAAATCGAAAAAAGCGTCTTATTTTTTTAACAGAAAAGAGCTACTGGACTGTTACTCAAAATCAATACATTGGGGGGAAAAAACAGGAATAGAAATGACATAATGTCTGAGCTTTTCTGTTGGCATTCTTGTTTGTAGAGATTAGATAAACGTTCGTCCTTGCAAATGCACCATTTTTACACAGTCACGTTGGATATAAAATATCGGTAAAATCTATCTTAGAATCTTACAAATACATTTAAAAGTCCTCAAAGGAAAAGGATCCAAACATTTTTCATCAGAAAATGCTTTTATGAGTTGCCAAGGTGTGTGAGTTTGTGTGTAGGTATGTGTCGGTGAGTGTGTGTGTGTGTGTGAATGTGTAAATCTGTGTGTGTGTGTGTGTGTGAGAATATATGTTTTTTCATGAACATAGGGGCTGAATATTTTAAGAGGTGTCTATTTCTAAAAACGGTGTCACCGTCTCTGCCGGGCCCCTGAGCGCCGGTGCTAGTCAGCCCTGGAGGATATGCCGCTCCTCTCCCTCCGGCGCTTTTCATCTCCGTTTCACAGAGGCTTTCCTGGGGACACCCAGCTAACCCACAGCCGCCTCCGGCGCGGACCCTGACCCGCTCCACAATCAACACCGCTCTCTGGGCCGCCGAGTAGCACTGCGCTACCTATGTCCTCTGTGGGAATACTGGGCCTGATTTGTGGCAGTGGTAGTGGTGGTGGTGGTGGGGGGGGGGGGGGGGGGGCAGGAGGAAGTAAAGTTAAATGCCTACTACTGCTGCTGCTGCTGCTGCTGATCTCACCAAACCTCCATCATCATAGCGACAAGCTGTGGGTAATTGTTACCTTGGGTAGAATAAAACCGCACTCTCAAGCTTTTCTCATTTGCTATTTAGACCAGTTTATTTCCAGACGCGTTTCGGCCTAAGCCATCGCATCCACACTGGTCTAAATTGCAAATGAGAAAAGCTTGAGAGTGCGGTTTTATTCTACACAAAGATAACATTCTTTTACTCGCACCCGATAACCTACTGAAAGTGGGAGATGATGGGTGTTTTGTTCTACCACAGACTTGGAGACTCAGTTAGAAGAATAGTGTTTCATCAGGAAACAAGGCCTTGTTCTTTCCCATGGTGCACCAGTGGAGCGAGGAAGGCGTCACGTGCACATCCAACAACTTCTCTGATTAGGCGAGAAAAACTTTTTAGTTAAAGTTTAGGTATTCTCTGGTAAGCGTCCTAACTTTTCGCACAAGGACACAGACTTACCTTCACAAAGACACAAAAGCATGACAAACACATCTTTGCAAAGATGAAAAAGCAAAGCGTCACTCCTCGACCTTGCAGGCAGACACTCAGGCACTAAGCAGAACTACGTCAGTCCCAAGGACAGTCCCAAGGACAGCCCACACACACACACACACACACTTTAAGCTCAGACAGCCCTGGATCTTACAGGTCAGAGGACTCATTGCTGCCAGAATTACAATAGAGCACATTGTGTTAAGAGAACATGTTAGACTAATTCATGTTTAACTCTAATTCTAGCTATGAGTCACATGTGAATATGAGAAACATATGAATAATGATTCTGATTCACAACTCTCTCGGAGAACATTACAAAAACAAATGTCATTGTTGCTGTAATGTGGTCTGACGAGAGACCACGGCCCTCCTTCACATGGATGAGATTCATGTTCTGAGTGGCTGAGTTGTGTTTTCATTTTTTAATCGAGCGGGATGATGAACCATTATGTTCCCCGTACTTGAACAGCTCTTCTCCCTGGACTCACTGTCCATCCTCTCTATCCCTCTTGTGAGCGCAGAAGCATCACTCACACCCAGTTTAAAAACAGCGCCTTGTTTTTTATAGTTGCACTTCACATCATGTACTTCTCTCTGTGTCTATAGCACGCAAACTGCAGCAAGATATCTCTATTTTATATTGCTTGATAAGCATTGTGCAGCTAACTATGAAGCCTATTTAATCTTCTAGAATAATTAATTTCATTAATATTAATTGTCAGGTTTCTTCTCGGCACATGTACCGGTTCGGTAAAAGAATGGCTCGGGTGTCTATTTTTACGCTGACTGATTAGTACCGATGAACCGTCTCGCAGCTATCCATCAGAATATCACAGACTTTTCCATTAAGGCCAAAAATATCAGGTGAGAAGTAGATTGCAAAGAGAATCTACATCGCCTTCTACAAGTATCGTCTAGGGGTGTAAAAAAGAATCGTTTTGCATCGATGCATCGATCCAACAGCCGACGATACGATGCATCGACACGTCCGCAAGAGTATCGGGTTAAAAAAAAAAAGATAATAATTTTTTAATTTTTATTTTTTTACTTTTTGTTGCTAGTGCACTTTGATGAGTATTTCTATTTCATAGTGAATGAAGTAGGCCTACAGGGGTATTTTTTGTTACCATTTGCTGCTACTAGTGCACATTTGCACTCATTGCACTGATTTTGTGGAGCATTGTCTAGCCCTTCTACACGTATCGTCCAATGCAGTGCTTAAATATCGACATTTACAGACGCAACCGTAAATCCCAGTGACTGTTTTGGTTGCGGAACTTTCCAGACTTCTACCCTATAAATAGCGCTCTGCTACCTGCTATCGCTGTACAGTCAGTCTATGCAATTATCATCTCCAGTATAGGCAGCCACGGTGGAGGACGAGGGCTGCCCAAGGAAGGGAAGGCAAGGTCAGTGTGTGTAGGCTTCATGCAGGGCTCTTCAGCTCCAGTAGCAGCCCAGAGCAGCAGCAGAACGCCGGAGCGCTGTTAAACATGCAGGCCTCTCAGCGTTTGATACCCGCCGCTCGCTCTCGCCTCCAAGGATGAGTTATGAAACCCTTGGCTTCTGTTCAGGGGGGATAGCAACGATACAAAGACCTCCCACGCTGCGGGTTGTGTAACGCTCGCTAGCTCACTCGCTGGAAGGGTAGAGCGATTTTTTTTTTAGAGGGAACCTTCTGTTTTGGGCAGTAAAGATGTGTGTGTGTGTGTGTGTGTGTGTGTGTGTATGTGCGTGCGTTTCTCCCTATCTTTTTCTTTCTCTGTTTATGTGTTTGTGACAGTTAATGTATTTTAATGTTTAGGATTCGTTTGTGTGTGTGTGTGCATATAGTAGGTTTGTAGGAATGTGCTTGAGGGTATTTAAGGAATAAAGGCTATCTACTTTATTATCTCTACCTCTTAACACTAGTATCTACCTGTTTAATCTTTTTCATCTTTATTGAACATTAGTCATGTCTGAGTCTCACACTTGAGCTGTAAAACAGAAAGCTGAGTAGGTGTGAGAGCTGGCAATGAAATTTTAAACAAAGCTGTAAAATATTCAGAAAATGAATCTTGGAATATTATATATACTTATAACACGGGTAGATGGAATTATAACACGGGTAGATGGAATCCACCATTCTGAGAGTTAGTTCCGGGGTGTGCTATATTCTACGGTATAGTAACTGTACGACCTGTTTTCATCTACCTGAGCGTTCCATATCAGTACGCACTCAAAAGGAAATATCTATCCAAGATGGCGGCGTGTTGTGGCTAATGTAGTGGGGAATGTTTCATGTGAATTTAGCTATCTACACGACTTTTTATATGTCTAAATTGACTCGGTTAGTTGTTTCTGTGCTACGCGAATGTTGCAGAGTATTTAAAGTCTTTACTGAAAGTCTCGAATATTATTTGTAGTTGACTTTTAGCGCTTAGACCAAAAACCCATTTGAAACACACGTAGCTTTTGTGCTAGGTCTAACAGACGTTAAATTCCCAATGCTATTTGTCTGTTGCATAGCAACAGCCACACAAAGGGGGACTATTTTCTCTTGGCTACTGAAATGCGATACACAACGTTTGGTGTCTACAACTTTTTTTGTCCTGAAAGGCAGCTTACTGTTTACTTTAATTGTACTTAATATTTTGGAGTCGCTGGCAACCGTGTTATAAAAGCAATAAGGTACTCGAGTCAGTACGGTATCGTCAATAATGTACTTGTTCGAGGGTTTGCCGGCCCTCCGCTGCGCGTCGGGCCTAACAACTCCCTCGAACAAGTACATTATTGACGATACCGTACTGCCTCTCGAACCTTATTGCTTAAATATATAACACAAATCAGAAGGGAACAGAACTGCATATTCCATGTATCTAGTGATGGCAAATGTGATTCAAGTGTACTGTGCAAATACACTGTTGGTAATTTAATTTAATTTCAAGTGTATGTATGTATGTATTTTGTGTGTGTGTGCGTGTTTACAGTATGTGTGTGTGTGTTTGTGTGTGTTTATGTGTGTGTCTTTGTGTGTGTTTATGTGTGTGGTTGTGAGTGTGTGTTTGTGCGTGTTTATGTGTGTGTGTGTGTGTTTATGTGTGTTTATGTGTGCGTGCGTGTGTGTGTGTGTGTGTGTGTGTGTGTGTGTGTGTGTGTGTGTGTGTGTTATGTCTGTTTGAGAGAGAGTGGGCGCAGGTTATAGTTATATACGTGAATGTACTTGTATACATACAGGTCATGGATCAAGAAGTATTGAGTGCCTAAGTGTGTTTAGCATTCTAGGTGTTTCCACTTGTGTTCCTCTGGATAATGCTATTATTTTGAACCTGCATGTATTTTCTTACACAATCGCATAAATATGCAGATAAAGTTCCTTCAGCTAAAACATTTATCCATGAGAATGTTCCCTGAAAACATCTGTTTCTCTGTTTCCCTCTCTATCTCTCCCTCCTCTATCTGTCTCTCCCTCCCTCTCTCTCTCTCTATTTCCCTCTCTGTTTCATTCTATCTTGCTCTCTCTCTCTTTGTTTTTCTGTTTCCTTCTCTCTCTCTCTCTCTCTCTCTCCTCTCTCCAGTGACGGATGGGCAGATCGTCATGACGTGACAGACGGGTATCACAAAGAGGCTGCTGGTGGAATCACCATCAAGCTTCAGTCTGCCTACGTCAACTGGTTTGATGACTACTACCTGAACCTGCGCCCGGACATCAACCTACGCAACCCTTGGTTCCCCGAGTTCTGGCAGCACCGCTTCCAGTGCCGGCTCCAGGGACACCCCCTGGAGAACACCAAATACAACCGCACCTGCACTGGTTAGTGCATCTCCCATCAGCAGTCGAATGCATCGATAATCGTTTTATCGGTTTAGAATTGATAATCGATAATCGGTTTAGAATCGATAATCGGTTTAGAATCGATTATCGGTTTGGAATCAAAACGTTGACCTCTGAATCGGAATCAATTTGAATTGTGAGGTGCCAAGAATGGACTGCTAGAAGTCTGTGGGGCACAATTTCCTGGATTTCACAAAAACTGTATATAATTAGAATCGCAGACTGCACCTTTAATACACGAGTGACTCAATTAATAAACTATTGGGCTAAACCTCCGTAAATCTCATGTAAGAATAAGAATAGCATAATTAACGAATAATGAAACAAACCTCCCAATTTCATTTTTCCAGAGAAAGAGTCCCTTCGTCACCAGTACACACAGGACACCAAGATGGGCTTCGTGATCAACGCCATCTACTCCATGGCCTACGGCCTGCACGCCATGCAGAGGACGCTGTGTCCCGGGGCCGTGGGCCTGTGCCCTGCCATGCGGCCCATCGACGGCCGGAAGCTTCTGGACTTCCTCATGAAGACCAACTTCACCGGGGTGTCTGGAGAGGTCATCCTGTTCGATGAGAGGGGAGACTCACCTGGCAGGTAGGAGCGATGGCCCTAAGCAGACAGATACCTGTGCACTGTAGCGATGGCACTAAGCAGACAGATACCTGTGCTCTAAGCAGACAGATACCTGTGCACTCCAGCAGACAGATACCTGTGCTCTAAGCAGACAGATACCTGTGCACTAAGCAGACAGATACCTGTGCACTCAGCAGACAGATACCTGTGCTCTAAGCAGACAGATACCTGTGCTCTAAGCAGACAGATACCTGTGCTCTAAGCAGACAGATACCTGTGCACTCAGCAGACAGATACCTGTGCTCTAAGCAGACAGATACCTGTGCACTAAGATACCTCACAGATACCTGTGCTCTAAGCAGACAGATACCTGTGCACTAAGCAGACAGATACCTGTGCACTAAGCAGACAGATACCTGTGCACTGTAGCAGTGGCTCTAAGCAGACAGATAACTGTGCTCTAAGCAGACAGATACCTGTGCACTGTAGCGAAGGCACTAAGCAGACAGATACCTGTGCACTGTAGTCTGATTTACATATAGTCATTTAGCAGACGCTTTTGTCCAAGGCAACGTGCAAGGGAGAAAACAAGCAAGCAACGAGAATCTAGACCTAGTGTAATAATACATTCTATTTTACATAAGAAATAGAAACAAAGTGCAGGAATGTAACTGCTGTCAGTGCAAGTTGAGTTCTAGTAGAAGTGCGAGTTAGGAAGGGAGGTGCTCTCTGAAGAGTTGGGTCTTCAAGAGCTTCTTAAAGGTAGAGAGGGACGCCCCTGCTCTGGTAGTGCTAGGCAGCTTGTTCCACCAACGTGGAACTACGAATGAGAATAGTCTAGATTGCCGTGCTTGCACAGACGGCAGTGCTAAACGACGCTCATTTGTTTGTGAGAGAGTCTGCCAAGGCAAGATGTGTGAAGGTCTGATCCAACCTGCTGTTGTCCGCCTTCTCACTCCATAGTGGAGCATAGGCCATCGATAGCGAGTTTCGACTTGTTCTCGATGTTTCAGTAATCCAGTAAATTCCCAGTTGGTCTCCCATCCAAGTACTAACCAGACACTGCTTAGCTTCCAAGATCGGGCGTGCTCAGTGTGGTAAGGCTGTAAGCTTGATACAACCTGTAGGCGTGACTTATTTGCATTCTCACAGCATGCCCTAATTGGAAGAGACGCAAGTGAGCGACAGCGGTAAAAAGTAAATAGTGTCAGAGAGTGATGCGTCACAATGCGTAACAATGCAACGCAATGTTTTGGACCCAAGCATTAACAGATGCGTCGTCTGTACTAATTTCACTTGACGTGCTGAATGAATTGTATTGAATTGAAATGAATTGTCAAAGAATTCAGGACGTGCCATTGGAACATTGATTGACGGTTGCCACGTGACGTCACAATGTGGACAGCAACAATGTGTTGCCATGCGCTGTGACAGCACTCGCTTGCACTTAAAGACACAGTTGTCATGGTTATTTTTGAGCCGTCAGCTAAGAAATAACTTTTTCATCAGACAAGACTCATACTGCTATTTACTTACTTACTATATACTTCATCTACTAAACTACTTCTGTTATAGTATGCAGACCCAAAAATACTATACTGTATTGTGTATTTAAGTTGCTTTGGATAAAAGCATTTGCCAGATGAATATATGTAAATAGAACACAGATGGACCACTGTGCCGTAGTTTGTCACGGTTTGGCTTTGAAGGGATTTCGCAACCTGGGTTTATTAACGCTGATTACCCTGTTCTTGAGATGTTTACCCTAATGTGGGACTAAGTGTTCTTCCTGGACCCAGTGAACTTGCTGTCTAAATCTCCACTAAACTCAAGAGAAGGGTTCTTGAGAAGAGGTCCTCTTCAGCCAGTGCGCTAGGAAACACTCATCCTTGCCTCTCACACTCTCATCCTTTGGCTGTTATGGGATTCCTGAGACATTTCTCTCTGTGTTTGTGTGTGTGTGTCTCTGTGTGTGTGTGTGTGTGTGTATGTGCTTTTTTGTGAATGTCTCTCTGTGTGTGTGTGTGTGTGTGTGTGTGTTTGCATGTTTTTTTTTGTGTGTGTGTGCTTTTTGTGAACTGTGATCTGCTATCTGTGTGTGTGTTTGCATGTGTGTGTGTGTGTGTGTGTGTCCGGTGTGTGTGCTGTGCTTTTTTATGTGAATACCTATGTGTTTTTTCATGTGTGTGTTTGTGTATGTGTGTGCATATGTTCATGTGTGTGTAAATGTGTGTGTGTGTGTGTGTGCGTGCGTGCGTGAATACGTGATATGTGTGTGTGTGTGTGTGTCAATGTGTGGCACGTCAGGTATGAGATCATGAACTTCAAGCAGATGAGCGATGACGAGTACGACTACATCCACGTGGGCAGCTGGGACAGCAGGGGCCTGAGGATGGACGACGAGGAGATCTGGATGAACCAGAGCGCCATCATCACATCCGTCTGCAGCGAGCCCTGCGAGAAGGCTCAGATCAAGGTGAGATACTGCAGCGAGCCCTGCGAGAAGGCTCAGATCAAGGTGAGATACTGCAGCGAGCCCTGCGAGAAGGCTCAGATCAAGGTGAGATACTGCAGCGAGCCCTGAGAGAAGGCTCAGATCAAGGTGAGATACTGCAGCGAGCCCTGCGAGAAGGCTCAGATCAAGGTGAGATACTGGAGGGAGCCCTGTGAGAAGGCTCAGATCAAGGTGAGATACTGCAGCGAGCCCTGAGAGAAGGCTCAGATCAAGGTGAGATACTGCAGCGAGCCCTGAGAGAAGGCTCAGATCAAGGTGAGATACTGGATCAACCAGAGTGCCATCATCACCTCCGTCTGCAGCGAGCCCTGCGAGAAGGCTCAGATCAAGGTCAGATACTGCAGCGAGCCCTGCGAGAAGGCTCAGATCAAGGTGAGATACTGCAGCGAGCCCTGCGAGAAGGCTCAGATCAAGGTGAGATACTGCAGCGAGCCCTGAGAGAAGGCTCAGATCAAGGTGAGATACTGCAGCGAGCCCTGCGAGAAGGCTCAGATCAAGGTGAGATACTGGAGGGAGCCCTGTGAGAAGGCTCAGATCAAGGTGAGATACTGCAGCGAGCCCTGAGAGAAGGCTCAGATCAAGGTGAGATACTGCAGCGAGCCCTGAGAGAAGGCTCAGATCAAGGTGAGATACTGGATCAACCAGAGTGCCATCATCACCTCCGTCTGCAGCGAGCCCTGCGAGAAGGCTCAGATCAAGGTCAGATACTGGACTTCAACACGACAATCCACATGTAAATAGTAAATATTTATAAAATATGAAGAGCTGTGCATGAAAAAGGTGGTAGCAATTTGTAGTTGAACAACGGCGCTTAACCTACGACTAAGGATAAGGTTGTTATCTGCATCCAAAGTCACAGTACAAAGGCTTCTGTCTGCATCCAAAGACACAGTACATAGGTCTGCAGTGAGCCCTGCGAGAAGGCTCAGATCAAGGTGAGATACTGGACTGGGGCGACAGTGGTACAGGAGGTAGAGAAGTCGTTTAGTAATCAGAAGGTTGCAAGATCAATTCCCTGTCGAAGCGTCCTTGAGCAAGACACTGAATGCCTTAATTGCTCCTGATGTGCAGTGTGCCATCAGTGTAAATGTAAGAAATGTGTATCCTTGTAAGTCGCTTTGGATAAAAGCGTCTGCTAAATGACTAAATGTAAATGTTCAACACGACAATCCACATGTAAATGGTAAATGGTTAAGGGACTGCATGTATGTAGTGCTTTTCTACTCATAGAGCACTCAAAAAGCTTTGAAGATTAATGCCTGAGACATCTACCCATTCACACACACACACACACTCAGAAATCTACCCATTCACACACCGGTAGCGGAGGCTACTGTCTAAGGTCCCAACCTGCACACTGGGAGCGGTTGGGGGTTTAGTGTCTTGCTCAAGGACACTACGACACTTGGTGAGGAGGAGTCGGTATTGAACTAGCAGCCGATCGCTGAACGACTCCTCTACCTCCTGAACCACTATCACCCCCAAAACATAATGTAAACTTAATAGCAAATAAAGAGCTGTGCATTACAAAGATGGTGGCAATATGTAGTTGAACAACGGCGCTAAACCAACGACTAAGGATAAGGGTGTTGCATCCACAGACACAGTACATAGGCCTCTATCTGCATTCAAAGACACAGTACATAGGCTTCTGTCTGCATCCACAGACACAGTACATAGGCTTCTATCTGCATCCAGAGAAATTTACATTTACATTTAGTCATTTAGCAGACGCTTTTGTCCTAAGCGACGTACAAGGGAGCTAAGAGCAATAAAACCTGGTGTAACAATAAATAATGCTTTTTTTTTTTCAAGAAGTAGAAAACGACATAGAAAGAAAAAGAAGTGCGGGACTGTCACTGCTTAAGTGCAAGTTAAGCCAAGGTGCCAGTTAGGAAGGGAGGTGCTCTCTGAAGAGACACAGTACATAGGCTTCTATCTGCATCCACAGACACAGTACATAGGCTTCTGTCTGCATCCACAGACACAGTACATAGGCTTCTATCGGACAGAAAGCTCCCTTTTCACTCCCCCCCGTGTCATTCCTACAACCTTGTGAAAATAATTGTATTACGCCCTCGGCTGTGTTGGCACACCTGGATGTCCATGACCATGTCCGTCTCCCCTCCAGGTGATCCGTAAAGGTGAGGTGAGCTGCTGCTGGACGTGCACGCCCTGTAAAGACAACGAGTACGTGTTTGACGAGTACACCTGCCGTGCCTGTGAGCTCGGGGACTGGCCCACAGACGACCTGAAAGGTGACTGCCCTAATTATACAATGAGTATCACACATGAGTATCGGAAGACAGTACCATTTCATACTTTTCCATACCTCAACAAGTTTCAGGAACGCTGTTTCTGGCCTCATCCTAATATTCAGTTGTGCTTTATATTTATATTTTACTCATTACTTATATAATGAGTAATGAGTAAAGTAATAAGTACTTAGGTTAGTACTTGTTATTACATGTTACCAAACAATAAACCTAACCCAAAGTAAAAGCAGTAACATATAGCTATATAAAATGTATATTATACTGTAATGCTGTAATTCTATATTAATTGCATGTTACCTAAGGACATTTAAAATCAAATTACTCTGTCTATTAATTAAATTAACTTAAATAAAATGAACCTCTCCTTGTGTGTGTGTGTGTGTGTGTGTGTGTGTGTGTGTGTGTTTGTGTGTGTGTGTGTGTGTGTGTGTGTGTGTGTGTGTGTGGTGTGTGTGTGTGTTTGTGTGTGTGTGTGTGTGTGGTGTGTGTGTGTGTGTGTGTGTGTGTGTGGTGAGTGTGTGCGTGCGTGCGTGCGTTGCGTGTGTGGTGTGTGTGTGTGTGTGTGTGTGTGTGTTTCTGTGTGTCTGACCAGGTTGCGAGCCCATTCCTGTGCACTATCTCCTCTGGAGCGACCCTGAGCCCATCGCCGCCGTGGTGTTCGCCTGCCTGGGCCTGCTGGCCACCACCTTCGTCACGTCCATCTTCATCCGCTTCCACGACACGCCCGTGGTCAAGTCGTCGAGCCGCGAGCTGTGCTTCATCATCCTGGCCGGCATCTGCCTGGGCTACCTGTGCACCTTCTGCCTGATCGCCAAGCCCCACGTGGCCTACTGCTACCTGCAGCGCCTGGTCATCGGCCTCTCCCCCGCCATGAGCTACTCGGCCCTGGTCACCAAGACCAACCGCATCGCCCGCATCCTGGCCGGCAGCAAGAAGAAGATCTGCACCAAGAAGCCGCGCTTCATGACCGCCGGCGCCCAGCTGGTCATCGCCTTCATCCTCATCTTCCTCCAGCTGGCCATCATCGTGGCGCTCTTCATCGTGGAGCCCCCGCGGGTCATCCACGACTACCCCAGCATCCGCGAGGTCTGTGTGTGTGTGTGTGTGCGTGTGTGTGTGTGAGTGTGTGAGTGTGTGTGTGTGTGTGTGTGTGTGTGTATGCTGTGGGTGTGTGGTCAAAATGACTTACAGACAACTGGAGTGGTACTGCAGATTTATTAACGATATCGGGAGCATTGTTACAAGCAATCCATGTTCATGAAATGTTCAACAACAATGCCCACCCATCTCTGGGCAAACTCATCTCTTATACCTAAAACCCCTCCCTCGGACTATTACACTGTGGCCTCCTTGCCTCCCCAAAGATGAGAATATTTACATGGGATCCCCTTACCTCCAAGCCCTGGGTCACTCTCTTAGCTAATAAGAACATTACCCAACAGGTCACACAAACCCCATGGTCAACTTAGTTACCCATTCAATTCAAGTTATAATAGGGAATCCTATACTAACCTACTTAATTAAATGTGAATCATATACATTTTATCCTACAGGTCAACCTGATCTGCAACACCTCCACCCTGGGGGTCGTGACCCCGCTGGGCTACAACGGCCTGCTCATCCTCAGCTGCACCTGGTACGCGTTCAAGACGCGCAACGTGCCGGCCAACTTCAACGAGGCCAAGTACATCGCCTTCACCATGTACACCACCTGCATCATATGGCTGGCGTTCGTGCCCATCTACTTCGGCTCCAACTACAAGATCATCACCATGTGCTTCTCCGTCTCGCTGAGCGCCACGGTGGCGCTGGGATGCATGTTCGCGCCCAAGGTCTTTACATCATGCTGGCCAAGAGCAAAATATTCATTATATGTCGTTAATTGCACTAACGAATGTATAGTGACCCCCAACATTCTGAGTCTCAGATTTGAATTTTTAAATTCTTTTAATTTTAATTTGAATCTAAATCAAATAGAAGTAAAAGGCATTGGAACTCAATGTTGGTTGATGCGTTGTTTAAATTTGATTACATTTTATAATAATAATTGATGTCACCTTTACATTTTTTGGCGAAAGGTGTAAAACATTTTTTAGATTTAGACATTTTGAACATTGTATTTATTGATTTTTGGTTTACAACATACAGGTAGTAAAGACAACGCAAATGAAAATACACGGTTGTAAACTTTTCACCCCACTGCCCCAAGGGATACAAAACATAAAATAAAATAAAAAAATTATTTAGACATTTTGCTATTAATATTTTGTCTTGCAGCAGAGTATTAAAGTAGTAAGCCACAAAATAATTATAATTTTTTCGCGCCCAAGGTCTACATCATGCTGGCCAAACCCGAGAGGAACGTGCGCAGCGCCTTCACGACGTCCACGGTCGTGCGGATGCACGTGGGAGACGGGAAGTCGGCCGCTAACGCGCGCGGCTCCAGCAGCCTGGCCAATCTGTTCCGACGCCGCAAGTCGGAGAATGAAGTCAGGTACGTTCACGAGAGGTGCTTAATGGAGAGGACTTCGATGTTTCGACTGTTTCGATTTTTTTGGAGGAAAATATGTCTTTTATTGCACAAATTAAATGTATAGTGACCCCAACATTCGGAGTCTGAGATTTTGATTTTAAATTCTTTTAATTTGAATTTGAATCAAAAAACAAATAGAAGTAAAAGGCATTGGAACTCAATTTTGGTTGATGCTTTTACATTTGATTACATTTCATAATAATAATTGATGTCAGCTTTCCATTTTCCAATGTGTCATTAGCAAATGGCCACTTTCATGTTTTGGTGGAAGGTGTACATTTTATTTTTAGATTTAGAAATTTTGCTCTTAATATTTTGTCTTGCAGCAGAGAATGAAAGTAGTAAGCCACAAAATAATGACCATTTTTAAAATGATGTCTTGGAACTGTCTATGGAGTCCAATCTCACCGGCATTATTTCATTGTGTCTCAGTTCGAACGGGAAGTCTGTGACTTGGGCTGCCAACGAGCGAGGCTTCCGCCCCAACCTATGGAAGCGCATCTCTATCCACATCAAGAAGAAGGAGGAAAACCAGACGGCCATCATCAAACCCTTCTCCAAGGACT
This sequence comes from Sprattus sprattus, assembly GCF_963457725.1. Taxonomy (NCBI): domain Eukaryota; kingdom Metazoa; phylum Chordata; class Actinopteri; order Clupeiformes; family Clupeidae; genus Sprattus; species Sprattus sprattus. Next base: position 77,459,997 of record NC_137920.1, read on the forward strand.
GCGAGATGTCGGGCGACGGGAGCATGAAGGTGGCAACAAACAAGGGACAGCAGGCGGCACAGTGCCACCCAGTGGGCACCTACCGCCCCCGCACCCCGTCTCCGATCCCCACCGTCTCCCAGCGTGCCTCTCTGCGGTCGCGCGAGGACGAGGAGGCGGCCGCGGCGGAGGAGGTAGAGCGGCAAGACCGGGTGGTGCCGCTCCCCTCGTACCTCAACGAGCGCCAGCAGCAGCATCCTCACCCTCAGCATCAGCACCACCCTCAGCATCCTCATCATCCTCAGCATCCTCAGCATCCTCAGCATCATCAGCAGCGGTCCACCGGCGCTCCTCCGCAGGGCTCCATCATGGACCAGATCAGCTGCGTGGTGCACCGTTTCACCGCCAACATCAGCGAGCTCAACAGCATGATGCTCCCCGGCGGCGGCAGCTCCCCGTCGCCTGGCAACACCGCTGCTGGCACCGCTGGCATGCCCTCCTCCTCGCCGTCGCCCTCCTTCCTCATCCAGCACCCGGACATGCAGCTGCCCGCCGCCACCGTCACCACCTACGCCGAGGTCGTCGCCGTCAGCAACGTCAACCCTCACGCCCTCGGCTGCGTTGCGTTGGCAACGGGGGGGGGCAGGGTGTCTCCGTCCAGGATGATGGGGGGCAGCAGCACCTTCAAGTCCCCCCCCGTCCCTGCGGTGAAGCCCCCCCTTGCCGTGAAGCCCCCCGTCCCCGCGGTGAAGCCCCCAGAGCAGCTGGAGGAGCTGGTGGCCCTCCAGCCCCCGTCCCCGTTCAGAGACTCGTCCCTGGGCTCGGGGTCCTCCACCTCCCTCGCCTCCCATCAGGCGGTCGTCGTGGGCGAGCAACCTTCTCCGAACTACGACCGCCTGATGCTGCGACACTACAGCCAGAGTTCCTCTTCTCTCTAGAGGGGAGCCTGAGACTGTGAGATATGAGACGAGGATGAGATGTATTAGAGACAAAGCGACAGGGCATTGGGGTGTGGTGGGTGGGTGGGGGGGGGGGGGGGGGGGGGGGGGGGGGGGTTGGGTTTGGGGGGGGTGGGGGATATTTTGACTCTGGAATAGAACTGGCCCTGATCTGGCTCTGATCTGGCCCTGATCTGGCCCAGATGTGCCTGCTGTCGGACTACATTACCCAGCATTCAGCTCAGACTCTGCTGTAGCTGGCTACTGCAGACACCACACACAGATAAGCAGGGTGTGAGTGAGTGAGTGAGTGAGTGAGTGAGTGAGTGAGTGAGTGAGTGAGTGAGTAACTGAGTCAGTATGTGTGTGGGCATGTGCGTGTATGTGTGTGTGTGTGTGTGTGTGTGAGTGAGTGAGTGTATATGTGTGCATGTGTGTGTATCTTTGCATGATTATGTGTGTGTGTGTGTGTGTGTGTGTGTGTGTGTGTCTGTGAGAGTGTGTATATATGCGTACGTGTGAGTGTGTATATATGAATGTGCGTGTGTTTGTGTGTGTGTGTGTGTGTGTGTGAGAGTGTGTATCTATGCGTACGTGTGAGTGTGTATATATGAATGTGCGTGTGTTTGTGTGTGTGTATGTGTGTGTATGTGTGTGTAGTGGAGATGGCAGTTGATAAATGGATGATATCAGTGGACTAGACTGGTGGCTAATCTGTGTGGGATTCCTTCCAGAGACAGTGACTATTTGGGTCAGGCTTTACCCGCCTTTGGTTCAGATTCTACCCAGCGGGGAGCTCCCTGCGGACCAGACTGAGTGAGTGACCAGACTGAGTGAGTCTGAGTCGCTGGGACCTCCTGTTGTTGTCCCCAAAAATGCCTTTGAACTCCGGACACACAAAGTATCAGAGAAGCCATACAAATGAACCACCGCAAAGTCAAACAGTCTGCCTGGCCATATGACCACTACTTGAAGTCACATCGTCCCTGAATACCCTTCTATATGGTTTAACTGAATCAAAAACTAAAATCGACAAAACGACAAACAAAACAAAACAATAGTTTGGAAAATACTATCTTCTCATGGTTTGGACTTAAAACCCTGTGGGGGTCCTCAAGCTGAAAGAGATCATGCAGTTGCCGATTCTGGCCCGGGTTTGTCCCAGAGTCGTCTGCTGTGTGGAAGCCTGCCATCACATTCCTGCGACGAGGTCTTTAGTCAGTACTGACCAGTGTTATGGTGTTGTGGTTTCAGGTGTCGGCCCAAACACAGTCAGTGAGAATGTATTTTTCTACCCTCATTTCAAGTAAACGTGGGACCAAATCCCCATTCCACCGTGTGTAAGACCCCGTAGTTCAGCTTGTTTACATTCGTGAACACATCTGATTCACTGGTAGATAATTTGCATGATCGAAGGTGATCTTCTGAAGTCTTTTTTAAAATCCTAACCATTTTTCTGCTTTTCTCAGATGTAAGTATATTTTCAAAATTGTAAAATTGCACAGTGGCATCTAGATGTTTTTCTTTTTATTCTGAAGTTCAACATAAACTGAGATTACTGTATTATTATGTCAAGTAGAGAATTGTGAAGTATCTTTTTGCCTTCTTTAGGAAGATAGCGCTGTGTTGTGAGACTAGGCAGAGAATGTATGATCCTTAGAGGTTATGGATTGCCTCCCTACTGAAGGGATAAACTAACGTCCTTAATACCTATCAGTTTTTGCACCGCGGTTAGATGCCTAATGTTAGTGATTGATCCAGAAGGTTGCCTCCTTGACTGTGGTGACAGCCTTACTGCTTAAACAAACTAAAATCATTTATTCGAATCAGCAGGCCACAATTTATGAGAAATTGTGTTTTGGAGTTCTGGTTCAGCCACTTCATATATGAAACATAAGTTTATGGAACGAGATATGTATCACAATATGTCAGGAGACAACCTTCTAGGAAGTTGGTCTTAATTTGGGTGAGTGTATTTTAAACATTCAAAACCAGTCTTTTCAAGGCTGAAAGCAGCTGTGTGAAGTAACAGGCGACATAAAAGGGTTGATTGGTGCTTCTGCGAGGTTGTGGGTTGGTTTTAAAACAACATTTTCAATATGCTGACTCCAGACTGTGTACTTTCGTTATAAAGTGCCCAAATCCTACTTGGCTCCAACAGACTCGTGAACATAGAATGTAGTGTTGTTGCCTAGAGAACCAGTTCTGCTCGGTGCAGTATTTTCAACTCATTTTCTAGAAGTGTTTTTCACTTTTTGGATGATTTTGGACTGAGATGTAGGTAAACAGAGCAATAGCTTCAATAGATATGAATGTATCAGCATATAGCATCCATATACATCTTTTGCTAAGACCAAACTAAATTCTGTATTTATATATATATATACATTTATATATATATAATTATTTATAACACTGCACATCAGATTATTGCATGAAATAGGTGAGTAATCCAATAACTTGTTTGGTAATCCCCTTCTTTGTCAGTAATGTAGATTGACATATGTTCGAGTGATTTAATGGTAACTTGTTTAGTCGACTTGTGAAACTTCTCAAATAGGGGCATGGAACTATAATCCATTTACATTACAACCCAAAGTGTGATTTTTCTCTGATTAACTGCAGACTCTCCTTGAGTCTGACAGTCTGCTTACCTACAGCCTTTACTCGTCTACAGTGTGCCGTGTTATGGTCGAGTTAGCACTGACGTTTGGTAGTAGACATATGATTTCATTTGCATGCAACACAGTGCCAACATTCAATATCAAAGTGCTTATACTAATGCCAGAAGACCTTTTTATACAACACTTTGTACAGATATTTGCTGTCTTTTTGAAAGAAATGTAACTTGATATTTATGATAACGTCTTCATGTCTTTTCTGTGAATTTCGTATCTTGACATGACATGAATGGCTGTTTATAATGAAGATACTTTGTTTAGCTTTGTACATTTACAAATCTGTATTGTGCAATATTTGTTTTAATATCTAATCAATTTTCAAATTCATTCAAGTCATATTACTCTGGTGAATACTTGAATGTTATTAAAGACTACGATTAAACGTAATACGGGTACTTATCTGCTTGCACATCAGCGAGGCCTACATTGAAATCCCTACGTCAATCTAGGGTTGAGATGCAGGGATTGCACAGGATGTTGAAGGGCCACTGTTCTGACCCCGCCTTCCCCCCCCCCCCCCACAACCCTCCAAAAAAAATAATCACTCAAATACAAAAATACATTCTATATCTAGGTATAATATACTGTATCTAAGTATATTTGCCAGTTCTAGAGCACATTTGCTGTATGGAGACCTGAGAAGATGGACCGTATGAAGAACTGAGAAGAACAGGGTCTTTATTAATAGTCATAAATAAAACACTCAATTACAGCAATTCATTGGAGTATGGCATCATTCTGTGGAGAATATTCCAGCCAGGGGTCATCATCATACCAGTGGGCTTGAAAAGAGCACCCTTCTGGATTTTTGTTGGGAACTTCATAATAGGACGGCAAGGCCCTTTAATAAAAAAGAATGACATTTTCACTGAATGTGAAAATGTAATAAAGGCCTGATTGTATTTACAATTATCGCTCTGTACATGTGCTGGATCTGTTGGATTACTCAATCTCAGCGAAAAAAAATCTGTATTCAGGGATTCTGCCTCACTCGCTATCTCAACATCCTCCCTTGTTGGCATCCTGGCCTGACTTTCTGTGTCGTCTCTGCTTTCCCTGTTTTCAAAGTCTGTTCTGTTCACATCTGGGTCTGGCTCTGGGTCTTTGTCTGCAGTTGATGTACTTGGCTCATTAACCGTCCAATTATATATTATTTTTATTATCATTATCATTACTTTTATAAGGCCCACTAGAAGCAGTGGTATGTTTTTTTTGTTTTGTTCTGCTCAGGCAAGATCTTTGAAAGGATCTCTCAAATAGCCTATACTTTTTTTTAAAGATTACAATTATTAAGCATGTAGCTCTTTATCCCTGTACTTTATAACATGGTCGTTTCATCTCATATTTGGTGATCAGCACTTTAGGCATTTAACCATTTGGAATGGAATAATTAATTTTATTCATTACTTCCATCATTTATTCTTCTTGTTAAAGCGAAATGTTAGAAACTAACCATCAGCAGACATGTCGTTTAGTTTTCCAACCAAAACATTTGCATGTGATAACGGGCTGGTTGACACTCACGTTTTCTTACCACGTCAAAGCAGTTGCGCATCGATAAGGTCGCAAAAGACAACCGTGACCGTCTCTCGAGGGAGGCAAACATGCAGGCTCTCAGGTGCCGGTCGCGTGCAGCACCTCAGCTACAATAAACAGAGTAGGGGGCTTTACAAACTAGCTGCTTTACCCTCCCCCTACTCACTTCCACCCTCCTTGCCCATAGGCTACTTTGTGAAATGTTTCGGGTGGTCGTGTTTTTTTTTTATCCAGCCCTACATTAAATTATGCAGCCGTTATAATATTTTATACAAAAATAAAAAATTCTCGGTGGAGCGGCTTGAGCTGAGGAGGGCAGAAGGGCAGTTGCCCGGGAAACCTTACCACCCCCGTGGACGTCCCTGTTGAGATGGGTTGAACGCTATTGTTATTATATTACCTGTAAATAGGGGGCTATGTAGGCTACATATTCTTATTATTGAAAATATTTAATTTAATATCTCTAAGTGTGTATGCGTGTGTGTGTGTGTGTGTGTGTGTGCTTGTGGGTAGCCTATGCCTCTGCAAAGTGAAGTTTTAGACTTTTTGCTATTAGAACACAAAACTCTGTTTATGGCTTCCCCCTACATAGAGGCAAATCCGTCAACCTTTTTGTCCGTTTCACAGACTCGTGAAGACTGTGGCGCTCACGAGCTTTGCTTCTCAGAAAAGACTGGTCACAAGTTTCCTCCAGGGCGTTCCTATATCATGGGGTCAAGAGCGAAGCTTTTCACATAAGTTCTCGTCGCTGTGCCGGGCATGACACACCATCGTGGTTCACCGGCGTTGGGCACAATGCAGAATAACTTAAAGGAACATTTGTACAAAATACTCGTTATTGGTGACCTGGGAGTAGGGAAGACAAGTATCATAAAGAGATATGTTCATCAAACGTACTCCACTAACTATAGAGCGACAATTGGGGTGGATTTTGCACTAAAAGTTCTCAATTGGGATTCGGAGACGGTACGGTTACAGCTATGGGATATAGCAGGTAGGCCAGTTCTATTTATTGTTTGCCGATTTTTGTTCGTTTAAATTTCCTAAAAGTTTGGTGGTTTAAATGTCTTAACCATACATGAAATTACCGTCCGTGTGCAAGTAACTGAAAGTATTTTAACTTTGCGGAGGTCTCAAAAATGTATGACAATTGTAAGTTATTCACATACATGGAGAACAATTGGATTTATGTAGGCCTATTTTCACTGCGAGTCAGGAGACTTGGTCGTATTTAAAGGTTTCCTTTTGTTTTACAAATCAATTCTGTTCATTAGTAGCCTACTTTTGGCCGCTGGGCTTCAACACACAAGAGTTTGTCCTCACGTGCTAGGCAAAACGTCAGACGTGCGTGAGTGAGGGTGTGTGTGCGTCTAAAGAATAACTAATTTCCTTGCTCCCTTCGGAAGGTATGCGTGTAATCATATGAGAACTGGTCTCATGTGAGTAAGATTTAGAAACAAGTCACAGGAGAGCCATTATGCGAGAATGGCAGTAAACAAACCTTGACTGGAGACGAATGTGCCTCACTCGCTCACACTGCGAGCCTTCTGCTGATCCATACTCATACTGCAAGCCTTCTGCTGATCCATACTCATACTGCAAGCCTTCTGCTGATCCATACTCACACTGCAAGCCTTCTGCTGATCCATACTCATACTGCACATCCTACTTCTCTTTGGCATTCATTCGCAACCAGTGTCTTCATTGAGTTTGATTGACAGCTCTTACAATGTGTACTGATTATCAAGATGGCTTTGTCATGTTTTCAGTGGATTACATGCTTATCTGATGTACCCAGATAAAACCCCCCCCCCGACATGCAAAAAAAGTAACTGATTTATGAGTCTTGGGGTACATCATTTCTAAGTGTTTTTGTTTTAAGGAAAAGAACGCCAGATTTGTTGGACTGGAAAAGTTATTGGGTCAAGCCCATGGTCTTTAAATCTCTAGCAGCCATTCAAAAAAGTAACTGATTTATGAGTCTTGGGGTACATCATTTCTAAGTGTTTTTGTTTTAAGGAAAAGAACGCCAGATTTGTTGGACTGGAAAAGTTATTGGGTCAAGCCCGTGGTCTTTAAATCTCTTGCAGCCAGAGAGCCAGCTGAGGCCAAGGCTTAAGAATGTAATCTCGCCTGACCGGCTCCAGTGCTAAAAGAATAGTTACGTCTGCATTGTTTAGGATTGGCCTGGTGGCTCACAATGAGCGCCACACATTCACAATGTGCTATTTAGGAACAGACATCACCCTCCATGAAAATATATATTATGTGCCCATATACATATTTGCCATTTTTCAGCTGAGAAAAGGGCTGTGCAAGGGGAATAAACAGCGTTGCTAACGATGCTGAAACATCCTGGATTCCAAGGAGAAGAGAAATGGCTGATACTATTGAATTATCAAATGATCAAAGTGTGTGTGTGTGTGTGTGCTTTGTGTGCAGATTCAGCTCAGCCTTCCACCCACCCACACACACACCTACACAAATGCACACTTACATGAATAAAACACATATACAGACACACCCAATCACAACGACAATTCCACAAGTCATTTAAAAAAACTCAAGCTAAGGAGCATTCATATTTATTCTTTAGACATCTGCAGATATCTGAGATAAATAGAATAGATAGAACAAAGATAGAAAAGTCTTTATTACCTCCGCCAAGGAGGTTATGTTTTCGCCCCTGTGTGTTTGTTTGTTAGCAGGATTACGCAGAAACGCATTGACCGATTTCCATCAAACTTTGTGGGGAGATTGGGTCATATAATGGCAATAATTGATTAGATTTTCAGATGTCAAGGTCAAAGGTCAAGGTCACAAGGCGGAGGTTTGCATTCTCTGAATACTCCCATTCTTGTTGTCATTGTATTTGCATACAACGGAAATTTGGAGTGCTTCTCCTGTGAGAAGTCCCCTGTGAGAAATCAGTGCGAACCTGCTGTTATTGACATTCTCCCATTTGATTGTGTTTACCTGAAAGGCCAGGAGCGTTTTGGGAACATGACTCGGGTGTACTACAGGGAGGCCATGGGCGCCTTCATCGTATTCGACAGCACCAGGCCCACAACGTTCGAGGCGGTCACCAAGTGGAAAGAGGACTTGGACTCGAAGCTCACCCTCGCCAACGGCCAGAGCATCGCCACAGTTCTACTGGCAAACAAGTGTGACCAGGGCAGGGACGTCCTCAACAACAATGGCATCAAGATGGAGCAGTTCTGCAAAGACAACGGCTTCGCCGGCTGGTTCGAGACTTCAGCAAAGGTAGGGCCTCTGGAGATATAACACTTCTACGGAGTCTCATTGCAAACATTTGAACACGTCTGAAAATCTGCGTCTGCGATCTTTGAAACAGCGCGAGATGGAGTGCACTAGTGAGATGACAGTCAGTATCTCTTCTTCCCTTGCTGAGACAGACTAGTTTGATTCAGCTGAAGTCTGTATCTTCTTCCCTTGCTGAGACAGACTAGTTTGATTCAGCCGAAGTCTGTATCTTCTCGGTAAACAGCACCTCGAGGCACAATTTAAATGCCAAGGTCACATGAGTGTGTGTGGATGGAGAGAGAGAGATATCTACGCAGTGTGTGTGTGTGTGTGTGTGTGTGTGTGTGTGTGTGTGTGGATGGAGAGAGAGAGAGAGATCTACGCAGCCTCTCTGAATAGCATTTTATGCAACCGAGCATTTACATAGTTTGTCGAATCCACCAACACAATATACTTGATTATAATAAAGCTCACCATCTTCTCCAAACTAATCCCCAGGTCAGGCACAGAGATATGCACCTTGGCATGAAGGGCTGGCCAGTTCATTTGCTGGAGATAAGATTGTTGCCACGACGACTTCATTTTGCGACACCCCCTCTGCTAGTCTACGATCATTATTATTACAGTGTGTGCTGCATTATAGCAGTTATTAAGTAAGGACTAAAATGAAACAGAAGATATTGTAAATCAATCAATGCGTCGAGGACAATTGAAAGAGACATTTTAGGAAAGTCGCCCATATGGTGAATGATAAGATTGAAGCAATCAGTGCTGACACACACACACACACACACACACACACACACACACACATACACACACACACACACACACACACACACACGCTCAGATGGTTCTGGAACAGCAGGGTGCAGAGACCTCAAAGCATATTTGTTCACATCCTCACATTGCTGTGAAACATTAAAAAAAGTGATTTAGACTAAAAGACATTTTTAGTTTAAAGGTCGTTTGGAGACATATACCACGGATAAGGTTGTTCTGTCTTTGAATTCCCGACTGTATGCTTTTTGTATGTTGTTGTTGTATGTTGTTGTTGTATGTTGTTGTTGTATGTTGTTGTTGCTGTTGTTGTTGTTGTTGTTGTTGTTGTTGTTGTTATCTAAACTGCACAGGGATTGTAGAATCTCATCTGAAAGTTAAAGAAGGTTAATTACCCGTCGTTGACAAGGACAGGAACAGTTTGTTTCTAAGGAGATCGAAAAGTACCAATATACCAAGCTTTGGGTGTATCTCAATGATCTTAAATAATCATAATAACCTCGCGCAAGACAGCTGTCTGGATGAGACACCAAGGTTGTAAGACAGCTCTCTTACATTTAAGAGCATTGAGATCCACCCTTTATCTTTTCATTAAAGCCTTAGAGTGCAATAGTGTGCACATCAAAACTAGAGTAACGGCTAACTAAAGCTAATGCTAACAAGAGAGACCTCTTCCTTCTCGGTATCCATTCTGGTACACTATGTACCTCACCTTTTCATGACATCTTTCTTTTCTTCCTCCCCCTTTTCTTTTATCTTTCTCTTTTATCCCAGGAAAACATCAACATCAACGAAGCTGCCAACTTCCTGGTGAAGCACATCATCGCCAGTGAGAATGACATCCTGAAATCGGTGGTTCCGGACACCATCTCACCACAGCTCGGAGCCTCCAAGGAGGTCAGTTGTTCGTCCTGCTTCAAGTCCTAGAGGAGAGGCGGCGTCTTGGAAAGCAGCCCGCTGGGGAACGCTGTCGTTTGTTTTTTCGGGGAGCTCGCTGAAAGGGTAGCGATCGCAGTCCTTCCTCTACCAAAAAAGTCCCCAAGTCAGCCCTCCAGGTCACGCATGCTCACGGACTCTCCTCAGGAAGTGTTTCACATTGTATTTCAAAAACTGATCTTGGTCGTGTTTTTCTTTTTTTTTTTTTAAGCCATACTTGTAATAACAGCAAATGTGAGATGGACTGTGGTATGGAGCACCTCAGTGTTGTAGCTAAGTTTTAATGCCAAGGTCAGGCTTCCATCACCCACCTGCACAAAAAGGAAGACATGGCATATTTATTTTGCTCCCCAACCACAAATGGAACTGGAGAGTTTTGATTTCATATATATATATATATATATATATATATATATAAATATATATGTGTGTTTTTGTATGTATATACTCCTCATAGACCATCCAGATCTAGGCATCATACAGGCACATAGAAATTTCCAGCTATTTTAATTGACATATAACTGGTATAATCCACTAACTGGTTCTTTTTTTCTGGTTATTCTACAGAAGACAGAAAGCAGACAGACAGATAGAAAGTCAGTGACTTGGTATGTTGAAAGATACATATATAGTGTGTGTAAGGTCACATTTTGCACATGAACTCGCACAATCATTACCTTGTAGGTCAACGAATACCGATTGAAGGTTCAGATTACAGTTTTTGTCATCCAAAATGCTTCTGGAGCTGCACTAGTGATGAAATGATGGCAGAAGGCAGCATCAATAGGCCTCTGTATTTTAACCCATTATGTGTATTCTATACATCTTCAGGTTTAAATGAAGGTATTTCACTCCTTGGAAAAATTATAATATATATATATATATATATATATATATATAAACATAAAAACAGCATAAAACCCATGCAGAGAAGAAGCATTGCTGTAATGGAACATGATGTTTTCACCGCTCGTTCAGAATTGAATAGGTTTAGAGGCATTCTTCACCGTTTGACACATGCAACTGTAATCGGCATATAGTGCAAATAGTGCTTGTAGAATGTAGAACCTATGCTTACGCAACAGCAACCCTTATATTAAAGTCTCGTCGTCTCTCTGAAGGCATCACATCCGCAGTTGTGCTAGTGATGCAAAATCGACTAAATTTAGGTTCAATTGAATGAAATGAAATATCTTCTACCTGAGATGAATGCACGCCTGTTAGCACTGACCTTGGATGCAATTACTACTGCCATCAAAACCCAGTCAAACTCCGTCCCCTTTCTTATTTGTATGTGATACTGTTTTTGTGTTGTTCCTAATGTATTTTTAAAATGTAAGGTTCTGTGCAATAAAACAGGTAACTGACTCCTACTCAACTCTGAGGCAGAGAACACACTGCCTTTGGACACAACCCACCCACCGGTGCTTGCTGCTTTTGTGCAGACTCCTTTTGAAACGGGTCTCTTGCACCCTTTCTTCCATGTCAATATGTGCTGTTAGCTGCACTGTGATTCACTCCGTCTGACTCACGGACATTATATAAATCTCTCGTGGATCCCCCATACCACACAAGTGTTGTTATTCAAAGCCTCGGAAGCTTCTGGTCCTTTCTCGGCTTGTTCCACACTCAGAAGTGAGGCTGCTGTTTATATATCAATTTTTTTTATTTAATTTATTTGTTCCTCTATGCGTTGATTTTGTCAGATATTTGTATGTCTGTTTAATTTTCTTCAGGACTAAATCTCCTAAAATGTAATTTCCTGTAATACTTAATCAATAAGCTCACACAAGATATGCAACAAAAGCATATCAGAAGTGAAGTGGGCATAGAAGTAGTCATATCCATCTCGAAGTAGCATTTTAGTAACTCAAACCTTCTTTATCAAAAATTAGAAAAAAATATAATAGCGTGTATGTGTGTGAGTGACTTCATTGCTTATTAACTCGTAATTCAATTTATCCATCATTTTCTCGGCAAACTAATCCCAAGCACATTAAGATCAAGTATGTAACAGTTGTGGCATGATAGCCCACTTCACAGCGTGTTGTGACTTATTTTTTATTTTTTTCCCATCACGGAGATAGAGGGGTTCCAATTCACTCCAGTTCTGCTGTTATCACCATGACAACAGACCCTCGTATGGCCTGCTTGGCAAGGGGAGTTTTTGTGGGCCACTTTTCTATTTTTTTTCTCTCATTTTTTTTCCTTCTCGCATCACAAACCATTTTTCCCTTCTCTTCCCATGGCTATGCCGAAGCTAGAAGTAAAAAAAATCTGATTTTATGATTTTATCTGATTTAATCTGAACAGTTAAAGGTGTTAAAGAGGGTAATACATGTCAGAGCCGTTTAAATCACATCACGTGGTCTTTAACAGTCTGTTAGGTTTGGATCGCTTGCAGAGGATTTGAAGCACTTCAGTTTGGAAGGAAACATATTGAAGTTGTGTATGCCATTGCCATTTACAATTCATTAAAACGTTTTGTAGACATTTTTATTCCAAGTGATTGATACATAAGACGTGTATACATCTGCACAGAGTGTGTGGTGCTCTTTGGTAGTCAAAGACATAAACCTGGCGTTATTTACACCTCTCTCTACTTCCAGGAGCACCAGGAACACACACAGACACACACACACACACACACACACACACAGACACACACACACGTCACATGGTCTTCAACAACCTGTTAGGCGTTGGCACGCAGCAGTTCTGTAAGTGCTCTGATTTGGACTGCAGCCACCAGGGAGGGGGGGGGGGGGGGGGATCTGACGCCAGGGAGGGGGGGGGGGGGGGGATCTGACTCGCCTCCCATCTCGCCCTCTGCAACCCCTCGAATGGGGGGGGGGGGGGGGGGATCTGACGCCAGGGAGGGGGGGGGGGGGGGGTGATCTGACGCCAGGGATGGGAGGGGGGGGGGGGGGGAGGATCTGACGCCAGGGAGGGGGTTCTGAGGCATTTCTGCTGTTTTCTAGGGATGCTAATGGCTGAGGCAGCCCTGGCCAACTGATGGCTCTTAAAAGCAGATAGCATCTGACCTGGCTTAATACCGGCGCAGACTCGCACCACACCTGGGCCACAACCAGGCCAGAACCGGGCCACAACCAGGCCACAACCAGGCCAGACCCAGGCCAGAGCCACCTACCGTCAGCCTGGTCATCCCATGAAGCTCCGCCTGACTGCATGTCTCAGCTGCCAGAAATTAGATTTGATTCTTGCCAAATCCAGCCCAGATTGACAGTAAACACACACACACACACACACACACTCAGTGAACACTGACCCAGGCTGTCTCTGGTCATACGACTCACATTAGAACAGGCCCAGAATTCCAAAGGGGTTGCGGAGAGGCGAGATGGCAAGCGATAATCAGCTGGAAGTGAGCTGAGACACACAAGCAGAAATGAAATAATTAGATGTCCAGTTTCCATGGCCAAGAGATACTAAATAACATCAGGTTTGGATGAGCTCATTACAATGTCACTGGCCTCTCTCCATTGCAACGTGTTGAGGCACAGAGCTGCTGTGTGTGTGTGTGTGTGTGTGTGTGTGTGGGTGTGTGTGTGTGTGTGTAGTGTGTGTGTGTGTGTGTGTGTGTGTGTGTGTGTGTGGGTGTGTGTGTGTATGTGTGTGTGTGTGTGTGTGGGTGTGGGTGTGTATGTGTGTGTGTGTGTGTGTGTGCGTTAGCACCGTGTGAAAGGCAGACAGCAGCATAACTGCTTCAGCTCAACCAGTCTTGTGTTCATCCGAGAGAAATCTAAAGAATAAGAGACTACATTCAGTGTACAAGTACATAGAGCTCCTGACAGAGAGAACTTCCCACACACACACACCCACACTCCTTTGACGTGTACAGAGGAGACACACACACACACACACACACACACACACACACACACACACACACACACACACACACACACACACACACACTCAGCAGTACCCATATTTAAAACACACACACACACACACACAGCAGTACCAATATTTAACACACACACACACACACAGATGCAGAGAAATACATAAATGCAAATCATACCAGCTTAACATGTCAGCAGGAGCTCAAACACACACACACACATGCAGACAACACAGATACACACATACATGTACACATCCCCCCCCACCCACACACACACATGCAGACAACATAGATACACACATACACACCCCCCCCCACCCACACACACACACACACACACACACACATGCAGACAACACAGATACACACATATAGATGTACACATCCGCCCCCCACCCACACACACACATGCAGACAACACAGATACACACATACATGTACACACACCCCCCCCCCCACACATACACACACACACACACACACATGCAGACAACACAGATACACACATACACACACACACACATGCAGACAACACAGATACACACACACACACACACACATACACACACACACACACACACACACACACACACACACACACACATGCAGATGACACAGATACACACATACACACACACACACACACACACACACATGCAGAAATACCCATAGAAAGCGAAGCTGTTTTCATTGTTGTTATTTCTACACATATTTCATGGTTTGACTTCTAGTGGTGGGGCTGTCAGTAATGACTCCTTCATATGCTTATGTGATAAAAAGAGGATCTAAGATTACACCAGATTAGTTCCCATCATATCAGAGCAAGTTTGCCATGTGACGAGCCAAACCAGTCCCCTGGTGGACGTTACATAAGGCGTTTATATTTAGGTTAGTGTTAGTGCACCCCCGTATGACTGATAACGGTTTGTCCTGGAATCACACACTGGTACTCACTCCTACGCAAGACAACA
>NC_137920.1:77479952-77482452 GCF_963457725.1 Sprattus sprattus
GTGGAGTCTATTTATTGAGACCATTAACAGACGAAAAGCATTTCAGTATCAGGGATTAATATCAAACAAGCTACATAGCGTGGTGTTCTTTTGAACAGTTTGGCAATGATGTACGAGATATGGATTACAGTTAAATAGACTTTTTTTCTTCACCAAACCATGGACACACCAAAGAACTACGCAGTGACTCTCATCAAAGATGTGACACCTATCAAAGCCAGACAAAAGAGGTGAAGTATCATGTTTGGGGTCTGAAGTATACCTCTCACCAGGCTAAAGGCTGAACAGTTTTTGGCGGGAGTGCTGACCCAGTTATTTTTCTACAATCATTTCCTCCCAACTGCAAACAACGTCCAACTTCCTGAAACGTATATTTCCACGCGTATTAAATCTAGAACCACTAAGTTTTCTATTATGCTTATGTTAACTAGTTTTTTTTATATTATTGTACTATTATAGTTAGTTTCTAATATGTAGGCACTCTGAGATTCTTTTGAATGAAAAGTGCATTAAAAATAGAATGAATTATTATTATTATTATTATTATTATACGCTCGTTATCCACCTGAAGATCTAGACTGCACATGCAGCTCTTCAACCCATTCAGTATAGCACACGTGGAAGTGTATGATCTATTAGATGTAATACTTTACCCCGTACACACATTCATTACAAAAGGATATTTTGAAAGGCAGGGAGTGGATGGACCATTTCTGGGCGACATATTCTGTTTTGATCCTGTTACTGGATGTGCAGGGTTTCATGTGTTCTGTTTAATTCTACATAAGTAAGTAAGTAAGTAAAGTTTATTTTTAGAGCACATTTAAACGCAGCTTGCACTGACCAAAGTGCTGTACATAGTGCATTAGATATTGAAAGAATAATAAAATAAGACAAGATAAAATGGAATAAACTAAATAAAATAAACAAAATAAAATGGAATAAATCAACAGACAACACTTAATTACAGACATAACAGGGTGAGACAATTAGAACACAGGGAAGGCCAATGTAAAAAGGTGCGTTTTGAGCCTGGATTTAAAAAGTGTGGTTGAAGGGGCATTTTTTAATGTCAAGTGGCAGTTGGTTATAAAGACACTTACCACTGGATCTCACCACTCCTGCTTCCCCCCCAGGTTCAAACAAAAAGCTATGAATTCAAATAACATTTCACAGTTAATAACAGCACAAAACACAAAAATAGGGGACAAATCATTTTATTTTTCATTGTATATAAATTACAATGTTATACAAGTATACACCTACTTTTAGATAACCTTATCTTAAAAAAAAAAAAAAGTACCCTCTATACAACATGTGGTGTGTCATCGAAAATCTTAGTTAGAAAAAGAAACCGACTCATCCAGGACATTTTGTGAACTGGTTAATCTGTGGAGGTCGTCTATTATTTAATCTGTTACTTGGAATTAAAATGGCCGAGGTCGAGACTTGCACTTAGAGACTCAGATTCCCACGTGGCAGCCGAGGCCGAGATGGATGCGCCCTGAATCAGGCCCAGACCCGATGTCGCCGCGGTTACTGTTTGGGTTTGGGCACAGAGTGCCTTAAACCCCAAAAGTGGGCGGTAGGGTGTGCAACAGCTTGCAAATTAAAAGCTCTTTGACCAGATTTGAGTGTGCGGACGCTTCTTAGCATTTTAGTTTGGATTAGTTTGTAAGCCAGGTTTGAGACCAGAGAAGTGGTGCTTTTACCCTCCCTCCCTGGGACGTGAAACAGCAGACATGTGCAGTATAGCTCTGATTTGATGAGAATTAAAGTAATCATTCACATTAATCTGCATGGCAACAACAGTACCGCCCAAGGCCTGTGGCTCCTCTGTGTGTGCCTGCTCTCCACCCAAACAGTCAGAGATGCACTTGGAAACCAGGTTGCAGTGTCTCCAACGTGCTCCTCATTGAAAAGACACTAGATAATCGATGCTTACCAATTCTCATAAGGCATAAATGTAAATGTCTGACTTTTTTGCTAGACGCCTGAGTGTACTTGTGTGACGTTTACATTCAGTGACAAAAATGCCAAACATTCACCCAAGGTAATTATATCACTCTGCAACAACACTGATACCAATCCATCCAATCAGAGTTAACCTGAACACAAAAACCATCCCCTTTAAAAACGTCAGTTTGTAAAAAATATATACGCTCAACAGCAAAAGAAATGAAAAATAAAAGTCTTATGTATGTAAATAACCACTATAGTAAATGCTTCATACGCGAATTTACAAAATGGTGTCAAACTTGTAAGTGATAAAGTCACGAGTCACCTAGGTTTCAACCTGCTGAGCTTTGCTCACAAGACAATTGCATAAAACCTTATAGGAGTTCACATAGCACGTTAAAACACTGACGAGGAATGAGGATGACACACACTGACTAGAAATCTATTTTCTACGTATGGTTGGGGGGGGGGGGGGGGGTCATATGATGACTAGTGGCCAATGACAAAGTTTCACCATCTAAAATCTAATCCATCTATGTGA
>NC_137920.1:77489952-77517452 GCF_963457725.1 Sprattus sprattus
GACCCCAGAGGGAAACCGGTTCATGGCAGGTTAAACTGCGGCCAAATCCAGTCCAAATGTTTTACAGTTGAGTGGACTGCGGTTAAAGGGGAAGTCCAAGGCTAGCACATGCTCAGAATGCATGGAGCACCTTTACAATAAATGTATTTAAACATGCTTGATATGTATTATATCACTCACATTTAAATGTACTTTCACCTTGGATGTAAGTCATATTTTAAGAATGAGTTAATGTCTAATTTAAATCATCGCTCCCCGGGCGCCGCCAAAGACAGCTCCCTGCTCCGGGTTAGTGTAACTTCACTTCACTGTGTGTGTGTGTGTCACTGGGTGCTGTGTGTGTGTCACTACCCTGGATGGGTCAAATGCAGAGGTGGAATTCAGAGTGTGTGTGTGTGTGTGTGTCTACACCACCTCTGCCATAGAATCACTTTCACTTTCACTAATGAGCTTCTATGGGAGGCTACGCCGTACCCCCCTCATGAACCCACCCCCATGCGTCACTCACAGAGACTCCAGCAGCCTCTTGGTGACGGCCACGATGGACGAGGGTCTGGAGGGTGGCGCCGCGCCCTCATTGGACGCCTCCGCGGCCCTCTCTGGAGCCTTGGCGTAGGCCTGCTCGGCCAGGAAGGAATGTGTGGGGATCTCTTCTTTCCCAACGATAAACCTGACACACAAAATCAGTGAGAGTCAGGGAATCTATTGGGTTTGACTTTTCATCAATGACACAACATTAAGTAAACAGTTTATAGTGGATGGGAGAGATCTGCGCAGGGTAGATAAAAGGTCTTGGCGCACGCCTGCTCAGCCAGGAAGGAATGTTTGAGGATCTCTTCTTTTCCGACTATAAATAATACAGTCAACTGATCCGTCTTCCGTCCACTGTCCAATGACATGACAGATGTGATGGGATCAGCCAGCGTAGGACAGAAATCTATCCAAGGGGGGATACGTTTTTTAATTTTTTTAAACCAATAATATGTCAAAACTATACGTCATACAGCATAGTGTAGAGACCGGTCATAGTCAGGATATGCCGTCTCAGAAAGGAAGGAACGTGTGTGGGATCTCTTTTTTTCCGACCATGAGAGTGAAACAAAATCAGCTCATTTTCTATTCACCGACGACATGGTAAATCTGGACACTAGAGGGTGCAGGACAGAAATGTACCAGAGGGGGGCGACAGGCAGACTGTCATGACGGGAGTTTCCCTAGTGGACCACGGGTGATAATCAAGGAAGATATATGATGACCCTGTCTGGCTGCATCTGTTCCTTTGCTTTAGTTCTCCAACTGGTTTCACAGGTGGGCTTCAGCCAAGGTCAAAGGTCACCTTTACCTACGCTGATAATTGCAGTTAATCATGTGTGTAACCGACATCTGTAATCATCAGAGACATCTGCTAATCGGGGGCAGACTGAGGCTAGAATGACAGGCAATCTAGAGAGGCAATCTTCTCATTATCGTCCTCAGGGCACCTTGGGATGGAGCCGTGTCTGCCCGTGTATATCATTTAGTACATACGTTCAAACGATAGCATATACGTACTAATGTACAGCAGGTTGAAACGGTTCATGGTTAGCATCCAGCAGCTCCCTAAAGTGTCAACAACAGCCTGACCTTTCACCCTAAGGAGATCCCAAGGGGCAGGGTGTAACCTCCTCGACTGTCATTGGTTGGGAGGAGTCAAGCGCGAGGAGAGAGCACTTTGAGTATAAAAGTGTTTTCATGAACTTTGCCATCCATACAACATGTACTGACACATCTCCTTGCTGTCTATTACAACTATTATACTCTGTATATTCTGTCACATTTATATATTCAAAATGGACGCCCAAGAAGCTTACACTCTACAGCAGAATATAGGGATTACCCAGGAGTACAAAGTGCTGGTTCTGTGTGTGTGTGTGTGTGTGTGTGTGTGTGTGGTTCTGAAGCGACCCGCTGAACACGCTGTGGCTGAAACCTCCATCTGGGAATCTATCTAATCCCTCTCAGGTGGTCTCTGTTCCCCTGCAGCAGTGAAAAGTTACATTAGACTGAGCTGATTCTCTATAACACTTCAGGTCGTAGGAGGGGGGGGGGGGGGGGGGTCTGTGTCTGCCCAGGCTGTCTCTTGTTCTTGCGCACCAGAGTTCACCCTCGATGTGCCGTCATTACTGATGACTATGGGGTCTGACTGCCATGCCATGCCACACACACACACACACACACACACACACACACACACACACACACACACACACACACACACACACACACACACACACACACACTCAGACAGGCACACACACACACACACACACACACACACACACACACACACACACACACACACACACACACACACACACACACACACACACACACACACACACACACAGACACAGACACACACAAAAAGACACTTACTTCAAAGCAGAGAAAGCAAATCCCTTCAGACCATCTTTGCACCTACAAAGAGAGATTTTAAGATGTGTAAATCTGGAGCTACCCACACATAAATGTATTTCTAATGGAAGTATTTGACAGGAGGGAATTCCAGGTTGCAAGATTGTTAACGTGTACTCACCGGAAGAAGAACATGTAGAGGGAAGCAGTTATGCAGAAGAGAAGGACCTACGAGAGAGGAGGAGTGCAGGACGCTGCTTTAAGCTGCTGTGAGCACATAGACATTACAGAATTCATAATACTCTAATAGACCCCATAATATAGAATATATTTTGTTATAGTGAAATTACATGTCTTATCACCTAAAATTAAACACAATTTTATATGTTTTTCTGGTCAACACTATGGGGACTTGCTTTTAGAACATGAAGACAAAGCAAGGCAAAAGATAATCTGGCAAAAGTATATCAAAATACACATCCATTCAAAATGAACAACAGAAAACAGTCATAAAGAGAAACGTGATGTTTAGACATTACGGCAAAGGTAAAGGTCAGTTTTCTTCCAAACTGCCCTACATGGACATCCTGTAATGGCTGGGAATCAGACCCAGGTCAAGTGCATGAAGGCTGGCAACACAAGTCTAGCAGGTCTAGAGATTCTGCCATACCTCTCCATGTTTGATAGGGTTAAGGATCCCCCTAGTGACGGCCATACGAAACACTGTCTCTGTCGCCTGGAAAGAGGAAATATAACACTGTAACACTGAAACACTGTAACACTGTAACACTGTAACACTGTAACAAACAGATATACTAGATGACCTGGGATGTAAAAGCAAAGTATATAAAAAATGTAATTAAAAAAAAAGTATTTTTCAACATTTTGGTCACTTACCAAGTTCGCCATGTATATGGTTAAAAGGCCTCTCCTGTGTAAAAAAATTCAAACCAGTCAGAGTATAGAACCAAATTAAGGTTTAATTAAGGAGTTAAAAAACCAACAACGTGAACATCAAAATGTAAATGTAAATGCAACGGGCATCCATTATGCATCATGTAAACATGTACGCAAACAAACAAACAACAAACAAACACCATCCCTGCTCGTTTTTACTACAGCACAGCACAGCACAGCACAGCACAGCACAGCACTGCTCACGGAATGGCCGAAAGCATACTAGGGACCGGACTACACCGTAGGCCAGTGGTTCCCAAACTTTTTACAGTCGCGTACCCCTTCAGACATTTAATCTCAAGCTACGTACTCAAGCCCCCCCTTTCAAATGTTCTTTCCTCGTACCCCTTAAACCAATTCCCCTGGGGGGACCCGTACCCCAGTTTGGGAACCGAGGCCGTAGGCTAAAGCATGTTGGACGGCCGTATCGTCAAAATGATACCCACCTACTCTTCCTCTCCAGGAGGATGGAGATGTACGACGCAGGCAGGGCAGCTCCAAAGCCAGCCGACCAAGAGTAGAATCCGCCGAGCAGGTGTCTGCACAACACGACAGTAATTCAAAATGGGTTTAAAACACACACAGGAGGTGGATGATGAAATCCTAACAGTTTTTCTCCCGATATAGTTCACAAATCAGTAAACAGTAACTGAATTAGCCCAAGCAGGACCCCCACACGTGATGTGTCTGTATACAGTAGGGGACACTTTAATTGTTGGCCTTAGGTTGCAGAGCTGTACAACACAGTTGTGTGCAGTTGATTTTTTTATTTTATTTTTTAACAGGCAAACAGAATCTGCTTAATCTTTCATATACTGTAGTAACAAAGCCGTACAAAAGCACACTGATTGCCTTTGCTTAGAGGTACCTATAGTGCTATGTGATACCTAAGTTGCTATGTAATTAACCATTCTAGTACAGGTGATTTTCATGTTTTAATTTGCGAATTAGACTCAACTCACCAAATGGATTTGTCTGTAATCTAATTCAGAAATCAAGATTGCAAATGGGAAAGGAGCAAAGGTAATGATTATGACCATTCAATTAGCATGTCATTGCTGATTTGAGGAATATACAAATTGTCGGTGAAGCCTGTGCTTATAGGTAGATGCTAACTGAATTCAGCTGCATCCACAAGTGCTTACAGTACTGAAATATCGGAAATCTGCAACATAACCTACTTCATCTACCAACCTACTCATCTCAATTTGCATGTTGTGGGATAATCCATGTTTTTTTCCCCAAACCTTTCCAGTTGCCATGATGTCTTTTCTCGCACAGAGGACGACAGCGATAGGAATTCTGCATGGCACACATTCATATTTCGACGAGTCAAATACCTGACCTGAGCTAACCTTACCTGAGAATACAGAAGAATGCAATGTACAGGCCTCCATTGGCTGTGAGGAAAGAGGTAGATTGCAGGATCTCAGGTAGTAATCTTTTCATATAATAGTCTTTTTTCCGTCTTCTTAGGATGGCTGCAATCTGAAATAAACAAAGTATTACAACAGGACACTGCTCAAGGCCAAGGTCTCCAGTGACGCCTGCATCTCTATCAGTGTTTGGCAATCGAGAGGCCAGGTGACCTCGTAGAAGAAATGACCTGTGCCATATAACCATAGCACGAAATCAAATTATTCACCTGGTTCATTACCCAATAACAAACGACCTCTAAGAAATATTCAGCTGTCATTTGGATAATTGTGGGTGCCAATGTCTGAATTGTACTCAGCTAGTAACCTAGGGTTAGTGAGTATGTATGTGGTGGTGAGTCTACTTCGGGCACAGAACTTTAACCCAAGTTCATGGGCTCAGGGGCTAAGTTGGCTAGCTGTTATTTACATGACAGCTAGCAAATGTCATGATCATTTCTGAATTGTACTCAGCTAGTAACCTAGGGTTAGGGAGTATGTATGTGGTGGTGAGTCTACTTCGGGCACAGAACTTTAAGCCAAGTTCATGGGCTCAGGGGCTAAGTTGGCTAGCTGTTATTTACATGACAGCTAGCAAATGTCATGATTATAACGACTTACGACGAGTCTGACTCAAATCAATTTAGGATCCTCAAGGCTAAATAACAATGCTTTATAGGATTGCAAAACAGACAACTTAGCTAACAAACTCAAAAACAACTTTTGCCTCGCTAATGGCACAGCGACAACACAGCTAATTGCGGCGGCCTTCCTTACCAGCTAGCCATCGCTAGGCTACTAACTTGCTCCACCTAGTAACGCTAGCTAACTAGCAAGCTAGCTAGCATCGGCACCGCAAAGCGTCCTTGCAGAGAGGGGTGCATGATCCATTCTATAATTGCACAATGAAGTGTGATAACTCACAAGATACAATGGTGCATAGATCTTGAAGGACACCTCCAGAGCGCCTGCCGTAACTTGCAGCGTCGATAAGGTACATGAGGGATTCCATGTATGTCCGATCTCGTAGCAACTGTGTGGTATGGACTTACTGAAAGCAGCCATGTTTGCAGACTACCGGGCAACTTGCAGGCACCCGTACAGGCGCGTACACTTCAGTACGCGCGCGCGACACCGGACAAAATAGGGGGAAAGGTCGTCGTGTTTAGGGTTATTGGAGGTCATAGCATCATGTATGCGTAGGATATAGCTTTTATGGCAGGCAGCAGAACTGTAACATTAATGTAGGTGTGTTCTTATGTGGATTACCTGAAGGTTTGTTGCAGTGCAAGTTGCAACATCATACTAACGCTAACCCTATAGTCCTGCGCAGAGCCATGGCTCTGGTCCTGCGGACCCGGGTTTACGCAATGCGGACACAGACTTGCGCACGGGTGTCTAATAGTCTATTATTTTTCTACTTTTGCGGACGCGTGTCAGTGCACAATCTCAATCACTCAATCAAAGTATTTTGAATAATATCTCCACGTCTTGTGAATCCCACGGGGGCCCCTCGTGTCATCTGAGAAAAAAAGGACTCGTGCTCCGGTGCCCATAGATCAGGGTTCGTACGGTCATGAAAAACCTGGAAAAGTCATGGAATTTTAAAATGGTTATTTCCAGGCCTGGAAAAGTGCTTGAAAAAAATAAATCCAAAAAGTTTTGGAAAAGTTATGGAAATTAGTTATATTCCTATTTTCAAAGTTATTTACGCTGAGTTTTTAATAATTAATATGCTTTTAAAATGTAAAAGAAATACGCTCAAAATATAAGCAGGCATACGCTCTCATACTAACTGAAAAGTTCGGTGGGCATAGCAACGTGACCATCCTTGGATTATGGGACATTGTAACACCTTATCCTGATTTGAATTATTGAATTATGACATTGAATAGACATCGGGTGGACTTCAGTAAAATCATAGAAAGCGAAAAATAGCTTGGTTTAACAAAAAAATAAGCTAAAGTTGGCAATTGGTTATAAGCCAACGTTGGCAATTGGTTGGGCCAACGTTGGCAATTGGTTAAAAGCCAACCAAAACCTGACTCTCACTCCTATTTGCCAACGTTGGCCCAACGTGTCCCCGACGGCCAAAAGTCCGTTGGCCCATCGTTGGCATGTGCCGTCATGCCACCGTCTGTGACAACATTGGGCCAACGTTGGGCCAACCTCTCCCTGCTATCTGGGTATGGAAGACTGAAGTCGCCTATAATTACAAACATTTAATAAGTGTCACTGGCTTTTATTGGCAATAACATGAAGTTAATGCAAAAAGTCAATATGTGCAGTTTTGACCCTTCTTTTTCAAGACCTCTGCAATCCGCCCTGGCATGCTGTCAATTAACTTCTGGGCCACATCCTGACTGATATTCTTGCATAATCAATGCTTGGAGTTGGCCAGAAATAGTTTTTTTTGTTTGTTCACCCGCCTCTTGAGGATTGACCACAAGTTCTCAATGGGATTAAGGTCTAGGGAGTTTCCTGGCCAATGGACCCAAAATATCAATGTTTTGTTCCCCGAGCCACTTAGTTATCACTTTTGCCTTATGGCAAGGCGCTCCATCATGCTGGGAAAGGCATTGTTCATCACCAAACTGTTCCTGGATGGTTGGGAGAAGTGGCTCTCGGAGGAACAAACAAAAAAAACTATTTCTGACAAAGTCCAAGCATTGATTATGCAAGAATGGGCCGCCAGTCAGGATGTGGCCCAGAAGTTAATTGACAGCATGCCAGGGCGGATTGCAGAGGTCTTGAAAAAGAAGGGGCAAAACTGCACATATTGACTTTTTGCATTAACTTCATGTAATTGCCAATAAAAGCCAGTGACATTTATTAAATGTTTGTAATTATACTTCAGCCTTCCATAGTAACATCTGACAAAAATATCTAAAGACACTAAAGCAGCAAACTTTGTGAAAATGCATATTTGTGTCATTCTCGAAACTTTTGGCCACGACTGTAGGTTGTGTGGTGGCAAAACATTCGACATTTCAGACATGGAAGAGGCGGCATTAACCTTTCACAAGCCATGCCAAAGGACGCAAACATAGCGCTGCTGCTAGCGAAGCTACCCCACCCTATCACCGGATTTCTCACCACAGAAAGGGCAAATGCTACGCCGAGCAGCACGTCACTCTCTTCGGCTACCAAGCAGGCGTCGATAACCGATTCTGTAACGAAAAATTAAGTCCTAACTGCGGAGGTAATGTGGCCAATTCGCATTATTCTTTTAAATCATTAGAAGAGGCCAGCCTGCTATTTCGACGAATGTTCCCTGATAGCCAGATTGGAACACAATTGAGTCATTCCATGGCAAACGTCAACATTTAAGAAAATCTCCCCACTAGATCATCCATTCAATGATATAAAGTGTATACTGTAGAAGAAAAACAACTATGCTATTAAAGAGGAATCTGTTCATCTCTCTATATTTTTTTTAAGAATGTTCATCTTATTTTTACCCATTCTAAGGTTACTCTTAAATAGTTCACTTTAAACTTCATTCCTTTTCTAATATTAAACAAAATTCTGAATCAGGTAAGAGAAGTTTTCCGTGTCATGACAACGGTATCCCAAGAGTTGCCTGGATACATGATTACTCCTCAATGGACATGTGCCCTTCGTTGTTATCGGTGTAATCAAAACCTTGCATCCAACATATCAGACTGATGAGAAAATGATGTGTTTTGCCACTGACGTTCATACAGTATTCACTTATCATTTACTTAAGGGATTATGAATAAGGAAATCCCTCAGTGAGTCATGATGAGATTACAGCAATGAGAACAGGAGAATAAAGGTATTTTTTAATCCATGTGGCATCTGCTGGAGGACAGGTAATAAAAGTGGAAGGTAGGCACTCTGGAGGCCTGCCCTCACTCAACAACAGCAGGTGAAGACCAAAGGTAACGTTTGTACTTTATATTCTTATTTTCAGATTACTTTCAAATTATAATTCAAATTATTTTGTCTCGTTCACATGGTATTAAGATTGAGACATTTAGACTTTGCTTTCTGCCATTTTGTTCTATACCATAGTCACCATGAATACACCTACAAAGTCTTGTGTGGCATCCCTTCTGCTGGTATCAATACTTGTTCACGTAGGAGATTTCTATCCCAACAGCGACATCGCAACCGGTAAGTAACAGGTCACTGATCACTATCAGGTCACTAGCAATTTATCAGTACGTCATTTACTCATTATTAAATTATATTAACCATAAAAGAAAAGTGTTAAACTTCTTAGTGGGATAGCGGTGGGAAAATGAAAAGAAGCTTATAACAAGCAACTTTGAGAAAGTTGTTACGAGTGCAGCACAGCTGGAATGCTGAAGAGATTGCTGAAGTATGATTCAATTCAATTCAATTTTATTTGTATAGTGCCATAACAATACAATTGCCTCTAGGCGCTTAACAGAGCCCAGAGCCTAAACCCCCTTAGTGCATGCACAATGGCAACAGGGGCAAGGAAAAACTCCCTGTTAGGCAGGAAGAAACCTTAGGCAGAACCACGGCACATAAGGGGGGACCCATCTGCTTGAGGTCGGCCGGGCGGAGACAGGAAGGTGGGAAGGGGGAGGAGGGTTGTGTGGCAGAAGGCGAAAGGAAGCAACAGGGGTTATACACAGACAGCATTTGGTCGCTGGACATAGTAAGTATACAGACATCTGGATATGATCTTGTGTTCCTTATTGCCTTTTTGTTCAGTGGGCTGTGAGCGGTGTCATCTGGGAGTGAATAAGAGATTCAGCAAGCCCGGACCTCAAGTCTTTCAGTGTATGGGATGCTGCTTCTCGAGAGCTTATCCTACTCCTTTTGCGATCCAAGAAGGCAATGATGGTCCCAAAAAACATCACCTCAGAGGCAAAGTGCTGTGTGGCCACAGAGTATGAAACGGTATGATCCATGATAAACTAAAAAATATGTGTATAAACATTATCTCACAATTAAGACAAAGTAATGTATTTGTCATGGGGAAGAATATAAATATTAACACATTCTGTTCATGTTTTACAGGTGTCTTTACATGGTATTTACCATGGTGTGACTGTGCAGAACCACACAGACTGCCATTGCAGCACATGCATCTATCACAAGTCTTAGAAAATGTCTCAGAGTAAGCAAATAAATGCACTATGTGTTTTGCCATGTAAGTATTAGTAGTTTACATTGACATTTCTTTAACCCCTTTTGATGTAATGTATTCATTTGGGTGTCACTGTTGTTCTTTTAACTGAATAAAAAGTAGGGGGGGGGGGGGTGGATGGATGGGTAGTGTATAGCACAAAGTAAGGTAAGGCAGAAGGCGGCGTAAGGTAGTTACGACAGGCCCTAGTGCATGCTATTATCAAGGGCATAATGGTCTACATACTAGGTAGAACTTCACATCAGTTTAAAACAGAAACTTTATTAATTCACTCTTATTCACACATTCACTCTTGTGCTTCAGTCTGACGTCAACACACCATCCGGCCATCTCCGAGACTGTCCACAGATGATTAACAGATGTGTGGGTACGGATTGCAAAACTGTGGGTACAATTTTGCAAAATCGTAGCTGAGATTGCAAAACCAATTACTAATCCGAGGCCAGAGTTAACACATGGCTATTACACCTGACCCTATGGACCCTATTACACCTGACCCTATGGACCCTATTACACCTGACCCTATGGACCCTATTACACCTGACCCTATGGAGCTCTATGGAGCGTATCAAACTACAGCAAAGACTCATTTTGTATAGGTCTATGCTTTATGGCTTTCCCTGCCCTTTCATAACCGTTTACTCCTCTATCTAAGTAGGAATAACTAATTTAAAATGATATTGCTGATAATCTAATCGGCTATGATTTGCTGAAGCGTGAGGTAAAACTGCCATTTTATCAGTGGGCTTGACACTGATTTTCCCGAGGGATGCAAAAGTCAAATACTCTAAGTGCAAACATATTACAAAGCACGCACATACGCATGTACAGCAGACCCACACACACACACACACACACACACACACACACACACACACACACACACACACACACAAATGTATAGTAGGCCCATTACAGACCACTGAGAACAGAGACATATTACAGAGAATGATAGGCGAGATTTAGGGGGTGTCTTAAGTTCACACTTAAAGGTTTCCACAGTTTCAGCCCTTCTTAAGTCCTCAGGCAGAGTATTCCAAAAGCTGGGAGCATAGAAACTTAAAGCTGCCTCTCCATGTCTCTTTGTCCTGGCCTTTCCTTATTTCTTTTTTAAAGTTTATTTTCCTTAAAAATGTCATGATGGAGCTGTAGCTTGGTGTTTCTTGCCGTACGCTCAGGCTTTTTGCAAAATGTCATTGGTGAATTAATGTCCCCATTTCTCCATGGAGCTTTTTGTTTGGCTAAAACCTTTTTCAGTTTGATAGGTGCTACAGAGTCCAGTGCTGTCCTTAATTACCTCCGCCAAGGAGGTTATGTTTTCACCCCTGTATGTTTGTTTGTCTGTTTGTTTGTTTGTCAGCAGGATTACGCAGAAACGCATGGACCGATTTCCATCAAACTTTGTGGGGAGATTGGGCAATATAATGGCAATAATTGATTAGATTTTCAGATGTCAAGGTCAAAGGTCAAGGTCACAAGGCGGAGGTTTGCATTCTCTGAATGCTCCCATTCTTGTTTGGTGTTGAGAGTAGTTACTAGATCATTGGCACACAACGGCCCGCCTCTGCGGTTGATGTACTATTTATGTCCATTATCATTTTTTCATTCTCATCTGCTGAAGTTAAGATAACGTTTCTTAAATAAACATTCCGTACAGATAGACGATATGACAGTTGTAAGACCCTTTGTAATCAATAGATCAAGGATGTGTCCACAGTTGTGAGTCCATGGAATTCAAGAGTTTAATGTTTGTAATGTCTGTCATCTTCCTGCCAGTTCACACCGTAAAACCTGATAAGTTAACTTTACTTAAAAAAATTGTGGAAACCGATTACCTTGAAAAAATTGAGTAAAAGAACTTATTTTTTTAAGTTAAACTGAGTGTTTTGTTCACTTAAAATAAACTAGCACACGGTGAGTAGGCAATACTCATTTCACTTCAGTTGTGAAAATAAGAGAAAACTAAGTTTAGTGTACTTGGCACACTGAAGTAAAGTGAACTTGACACAAATAAAGGCATTTACCAAAGAAACTAAGTTCTCATAACTCAAGTACATGAGTAAAAAGCAATCAGCAATACTACATTCTTTTAAGTAAATTGAACTCAAAAACCCTGCAATTGTAAGTTCTGTGAACTTGGATAAAATGAGGAAACCGATTACCTGGAAATACGTAAGTTTATTGAACTTCTGAAGAGTAAGCAGCAGGCACACAAATGGAAAATACTCTTGTGGAAAAGCATCACAAACACTATATTCTCAATAAAAAAACAGAAACATCTTGTTTCCACTGTATGGAATGGAAATAAATTGTCCAAAATTTAACTTGACTTAAAAACATAATAATATTAAATAATAATCTCTGATCAGACTAATCCATTGACCTTATGACATCACTGAAATGTTTACTATATACTAAAAACCATAGTTTACAATCTTACAATTGGAGTCTTTTGGCTTCCAGTTCTATGCTCCCTATGAAAATATAGTAAACAACAGAACTTAATTCCTAAATACACAGGATAAGGTGTTACACAGGTCTTGTATTTAAGAATGTACTGAGTACTGATGTTAACTATATACTCCAAACACTGAATATTCCTATTTCCTCTGAATAGAACTGGAAGCCAAAAGACTCTGATTGTACGATTGTAAACTATGGTTTTTCACATCTGATAAATGTATTGGTCTGATCAGACAAAACCAAAGCATTACACATTTTTTTCCACATGTCTTTTAACAATGAATTCAACTCAGTTATAAAACAACACCTTCAAAACAACAGTGTGTTGTAATGTTATAAAACGGCATAAGAACAGTACATAAATCCCCATTGATCTCATACATGCTCTCCAATATTACTTCTTGTCGAGACACTTTTGACTGATGATCGGGAACAGGACCATCACTGGCAACACAGAACAAACTAAAAGCCAACCTGCTCCTTCTGTCTTTGTGTGTTTCGGGGGGACTGTGTGTGTTGTTTGATGGGGGGTGGTGGGGTGCTGTTCTCTCTCTTTTACTTACACACACACGCACACACTTGAACACATGCGCGCGCGCACACACACACACACACACAAATGTGCAGGACTTACAAGGCCAATGCATTCCTCTCTTCCATCTGATTCGGCAACAAAAGAAAGACAGAATGACTCATTAGGATACAGCACTATGATTAGGCTTCAACAGTGATTTTTTTTCAACACAACATGGAGGCAAAGGTGACTTCATGACATGCCGACCATTTCAGCAAAATTACTTAACTAGTAAAACTAGGCTGACATCAAGTAAAATGCCCGCATGTAGCCTAAATCTGCATTTGTATAAAAGAGCAGCTTATCTATAGCGTCTTAGTCTTCCCTCTGTAAAGTTACAGAGGAACTTATTATGATTAAGCCTGCTATCTTCCTTGAGAAAAGCTATCTAAGCTAGCTAGATAGCTAACCGTTCAAATTCGAAAATCATTGACACTTGAGTTAATATAGGCTAACCCATTTTACCTAGACACAGTTTAGCAATACAGTATATTTATGTGTATAGCATATAGATGCAAGTTGCTGGTTAGAAAAACATTATTAATCGAACAATTGGTTTAGTACAAATTTGCAAATGCGCGGCAACTGAAGGAACCAGCCCTGAAATCGAAGCTAGCAGGCTAGCTGGTCCGTATCAAGCAATAAACTAGCATTTGAGGGGACAAACATTGAAATGTCAGCTCTACATCTATTATATTAAGGAGCATGTTACTTACCAGCAGAAGTTGTAAATGAGTGCACCGTCCGAGTCGCCGTTCTACTCCAATAACCGAAATGCCAGAGATGCTCTGTTTTGTGGCTTGCTTCGTCGATCTAACGTTCGTCGCAAGAATGCACCAGTAATGCCTATTTTCTGGGCTGACGTCACCAACAGACACCAAAAGCCCCGACTGCTCTGGGAATGCACACTGTACACTGTACTTTCCCAACTTTGTTAGGAGGAGCATTTTTAGAGAGTTTATCTAAACGCTAAATAAGGTTTGCTTAGGATTTCCTAAGGACAATGATGTCACTAAAAAGGACTTCATAATTAGCCTTACTTAGGCTACTTCGTTTCATCTGGAAATTCTACATTCACTAATAATAATAATAATAATAATAATAATAATAATAATAGGCTACATTTTATTTATAGGGCGCCTTTCAAGAGAATGCTAATCTATGATAATCCCTGGAAAGGAAACCATTGTTTTTATCTTTTATTGGGGAATTTAATACTTACATGAGCTCACTTGAGTTTTCTTGTGATTCTTTGGGCCCTGGACCCCTGTATGCATTGTGCTTTCTAGGCTATGGGCTTTTATAAAGTGACCTCTTGCTTTGTATTTTGTTTGTCTGCATGTAATAATAGACTCTTGCATATAGTCAAGTATTTTTTCGGTCCTGTAAGGTTAAGACAAACTGGTCAGTGTAAAGACAATATTGCAAGTCTTCATAGCCTTTTTGATCTCAAAAATAGGCACAATAATAGCAGCCTATTTATTCAGTATAGCACAAACTTATGCAAATCAAGTAGCATTGGCTAGGCTTACAGTTTACTTGAATTGGTTGATTAAAGTAGGCTTTATCTAAAATTCAATAGGCTACTTAGTTCAGACAAGTTAGGAGGACAAGAACTAAAATGATACCTGCATATTTTACTCAATATGCAGGTATCATATATATAATGGCAGAGCTTGTAGCACAGGGTTAAGCAGTTTAAGTGCAGTTTACTTTATTTTAATGGTTATTTTAACTTGTAGCTTAAGCTTGTACCACAAACTTAAGCAAACTTAAGCTGTTTAAGTGTAGTTTACTAGATTGCAGTGAGTTTGTTAACTTTTTTACCAAAAAATTGAATAACACTCAGTTTAGACAAGTAAACTCAACAAAAAACAAAAACTGAGTCCAATTAATTGTATGTTTTCAGTAAGGACAGTTGTTACGTTTTACAGTGCACTATGCAGGTTCAGTTCAGATTCTCACTCACTCCTAATAGTGATCATATTACAATGTCACTTAAATGCTTTACGCATACAAATTATAAATTCAGAATTTTAAATGATTTGGAAATCCAGCTCTAACGGATTCAGCCCTGGCCTATTTAGACTTTACGCAGTTGAGCAGAGAGTTGCATGACTACCAGATCAATCAGATGTTTGTTTGGGTTAACCATTAAGGAACTTGGTTTTCAAGGCTGTCATTTAAGTGCGGCAAGTGTTCCACGTACTGTACGTATATCTGAGGTTGCTGTAACTTCATTCTGTGAGAACAGAGGTAAGCACAGAATTCAGGCATTCCTGTGTCTGTACACATTTTCCATTAACATTTTCCGCTGCTACGTGTTTTGCCAAATTTCTTGTGAACTATAATGCTTTTCCACATCGTTTACTTTTCTATTGATCAACTTCATGAAATATACGCTACCGTTCCAGTTGGCTGCTTTTGGAATCACGTGCAATGTCCTATTTTTACCCATCAATGAGGATGCAAAATCAATTGAAAATACGTTTAAGACAATGCCAAAGTTAGAAATAATGATTTTTGCTTGAAATAATAATTTTGTGCTTGAAAATTTGCTTGCATCAAAGACACCTACATTTGCCGCAATAACAAACTACAGTATGTAGAAACCTTACAGTTTGACTGTTGTACTATTTATGTTCATTATCACATTTTTGAATTCTCACCTGCTGCAGTTAAGATAACCTTTCATAAATAAATATTTCAGTACAGATAGACGATATGATAGTTGTAAGATCCTTTGTAATCACTAGATCAAGGTTGCTGCCACAGTTGTGAGTCCATGGAATTCATGTAATTGTAATGTTTGTAATGTCTGTCATCTTCCTGCCAGCTAACTATGCAGGTTCAGTTCAGATTCTCACAAACTCGTCATGGTGATCATATAACAATGTCACTAAAATGCTTTACAGTTTGTCTGCGTCTTCACTAAATAGGTCTTGCATATTTGGAGCAATGCTTTGTCATCTACGACATTAACAATGTCAACACTGTATCTCTGTAGAAAACAAGAACAGTGATTTCAAACCTGAATACAGGTACATGAGTACATATAAATGTATTTTATTTTATTCAATCATGTCTTTGTGTGTAATATCCTTTAATGTGTTTGCATTACAGAAAATTGTACTCCTGGAATAAAGACCAGCCATGAAGAATACAGTCCTGGCATTGCTTTTGCTCTCATGGTGCAACATAACATTACAAGGTTAGTTTTAAATTTGCAAATAACATGTAAATATTTCAGACTATTAAAGTATCCAAAACATGGCTCTTGAACATTATTCTTTGGTACCAAATCAGTGAAAATAATTTAGACCTGATGTTGTGCCTTCTGGATCTTAAAGGAACAATATGTTTACTTATTACCTATTAGTTATCAAGGCAGAGAGCATTTGAGTGTTTGAAACACACAGCTGGTGAAATGATCCCGACTAGTACTATCAAGCTAACATGCGCTTACGCTAAGCTAACGCCGCTTACTATGGGCCACATTGGAGGAGCGGGCAGGCCATCGCTGTGCACTAAGTTTAAGCACTTAGAGATGCATTGTTTTGGATGAAAGGTGCTCTACAAATAAAGTTCCTTATTATTATTGTAATTACTATCCTGGCAACAACCAACGTCACAGAAATATGCAGAAACGCCAAGTTTGACACTAAATTGACACAATTTAGGAATGTGATTAGTAACAACTACTTAAGGTGAGGGCACTCTCTCAGCTTTAACAATTTTAAATGTTTGCTGTCAGTGTTACATATTGTTCCTTTAAAATAAAATTTTTATATTATTACTTATTAAGATAAACGATAGGCAAATGAGGAACAGGAAGATCTTCATACAGACGTTATGTGTAAAATTTTTGTGTTCTCCCACAGATACAGCAGATCTTGGAGGACAGGCATTTTCTTTTCCAGAGCATAATCGTGAGTCTTACGTAAGACTTAAACCATTAGTCTCGAAGCCTCTAGACTCAGCCACTGTCTGCTTACGCTTCTATACGGACCAACAACAAGGCTCACGATTTACTCTTTTTTCTCTAAATGCCACCACTACTACCAATAATTACACTGCTTTCACAATATTTTGGCATGTACATTTAAAATGCTATGGATTACGCATTGGGGACAAGCCTTCTACCATCTTATTTTACGGCTTACAGTACAAATTAAATAGGTGGAACTCACTATGTGCAACCTGGAATTCTAGTACTGGGATGTCCCAGATGATAATCAATGAGTTGCCCAGTGTTAGGAAAGGTGTATACGGTGGATGTTCCCTTGGGGCTAACCCCAGTATAATACTAGGACAAGAGCAGGGTGGTAATGATCACATCATTGGGTATAATGATCCATTTCTGGGACACATCAATGATGTTCATGTTTGGGACTATGTCATCTCACCATCAGAAATCCGAAACTACATGGGAGTAACATTGACCATGTATACCCCTGGCAATTACCTGAATTGGAGAGAGCTGGATTTCTCCATTAATGGATATGTGCTGGTTGAGGATATTAATACACTATAATGAGTTGTATCTCATTGTATTGATTCATAGCACATTTTTCCCTTCATTTATGTTGAACTGCTTGATTTTAAAGTGTGTTATATAATTAAACAGCAATTCTTCATTTACGTAAGTGCTAGTGTGTGATGTGTTTTTTTGTGTGTGAGAGAGAAATTTGTCATTTAGTGCTAGCAAGGGCGATTTTGGGCACGGGCAATCAGGGCATTTTAATGACATGTAGGCGCAAGCACTTACAAATCTGGTCCGCAAACAGTTTTCTATTATCTATCGTATCACTGTGTGGGGAATTGGCAAATTGGCGCCCCTGAACGGAGAAGGGGTGCAGGAAGAAATTATTTATCTATTTGTACATAGCCAGCCATGCATCTTGCTAACATTGACAAAGTTATGAAAAATACACATGATCTGGTTTCTAATTTGCAAAAAAAATAAAAGCAATGTAGGACACGTGGTCGCTTGCCAAATAAGTTCAATGTTGCACTGATCTTGCCCTCGTTCATGCAGGTTCATCGTCCTCAACCTGGCAACCCACATGAGCTTCCAGTCTGGGGTGGCCACTCTCTCAGCTTTACCAATTTGAAATGTTTGCTGTCACTGTAAACTGACTAAACTGTGTGTAGAGGACTGTATAGGTTCTGATACAGTGGTGTCACCCTGGTGTGTCTGTAAGAACACCTCTGGAGTCGGAATGCAGTCTTTAGGGGGTTTACGTAGCTATTGTAGGCAGCACAGCAATACACAGGACTCAGGCATACTGTATTCAGTGAACTCAAGGATCTTTATCGTTGTATTTTTATGTTTGTGTTTATGTTTGTGGTCTATCAAAAGTAAATAAAGTACAAATTATACATTAGTATGCATAAATAACATTAACATAAAGGCTTAATATATACATATCTCAGACACACAGTAAATAGGTAATAACAGTAAATAGTGGTGATTACTATGTGACTATACTGCCATCTACTGGTCATTTAAATCCGCTTTGGTAATCTCTAATTATAACTTAATTAACGTGCGTCCTCACGGTAGGAATAGAAAACTTACTCACGCTACAAATAATATTACAAGAAAGCTTATACATATTACACAGGTCTAACATACTGACTAACATTAATAACAGTTCAACTAAACTTCGTTTAGAGTAGCCAGACATACAGCTAACATCTCCACATATTAACTAACACTTACATATTAGCTGCTAACTAAACTTAAAGTATGGAATTGTCGCGAACATTATATAATAGAAAGAAAACAGACTTACGGTTCGTCAGTGACGCACAAACATGTGTGAGAATAATATGTTACAGGACTAACTTCTACTAATTAAACTGTCAATAACAAGCAAACTGTGAAGACTCCTCTGGTGTTTTGCCGCGAACTGACCAAGTCACAAGATGCTGCTGAGTACCGGATCTCTGCGCATGCGCAATCGGTTAAAGTCTCTGGCCTTTCTAACAGTCACTGTTACATATTGTTCCTTTAAAATAACACTTTGATATTATAAATTCTTATGATATTATTAATTATTAAGATACACAATAGGCAGAGAAAAATGATGAACAGAAAGATCTACATACAGACGTTATGTGTAACATTTTTGGGTTCTCCCACAGATACAGCAGATCTTGGAGGACAGGCATTTTCTTTTCCAGAGCAAAACCGCGAGTCTTACGTGAGACTAATACCATTAGTCTCAAAGCCTCTAGACTCAGCCACTGTCTGCTTACGCTTCTACACGGAATAACAAAAAGGCTCCTGGTGTAACAGGCCATATACCCCCAGTCCGGACTATACCTAGGGTTAAAGGGGCCTAGGCTATATTATGGCCTAGGCCAATTTATACCCTCTCAAGCCAGATTATACCCCCATGATATCAGTAGTGTTGAGTGATATACACAATTTTTCAACATTGTATTGGGGGTTCAGCTTTGGCAGGTAAGTTAAGTGAGAAAGCTAACTGACTTAAATCTTAAAACTCTAAAACATAGACTTTTATTACTTCAACCAGCAAAACTGAAAAAATATCAGACCTCCACAAAGATTACTATGTCTTGAAACTTCAACTTCTACGACTAGCAAGTCCTCACTACAATATAAATGTTCAAAGTTAACTACTGATAACAACATCAAAACATCCAAAGGTCAAAGATTACTACAACACTTTTCAGTAGTGTTGCACATTAAAATAAATGCACAAAAGCCCAAAACATAATGCAATTGTAACATAATATAATAAAAGTCATAACGTCCTGAAAGTTGGACAGCAAAAGCCACACGAAAGTCGGTGACTCCATGGATTGGTTGACGTATCCCGCAAGCTTCAATCTGCAGTCATCAACAGGACATGCACTTTATCTTGAAAACAAGCATGATCTTTTTGATGTTGTTATCAGTGTTTAACTTTTGAACATTTATATTGTAGCGAGGACCTGCTAGTCTTAGAAGTTGCCTAGGCCATTCGCTGTGGCCATGATCTCTGCATCAGTTGCCCAGACTCCATCACGAGAGATGCCAGAGGTGTTCACATATTCATCCACATTTAGGTTCAACTAGTACCTGTAGATTTTTTGTCAAGTCAGTGTTCATGTGGTGGACGACTTTATCTTTGAGAAGGGAGTGGTTGTCCTCTGTTCCTGTCAAGATGAAGCTGATGGCCCGGAAGAAGAAGTTCCCATCACCTTTGGCTTTATATGTACGCCGTGGTTGTCCAAGGTCCTTTGTGCCTCAACAGTACACAACCTTAGCAAACGTAAGGCCAAGAGTGGTGCTAAGAATCTTCCTTCTCTAACTTGGAAGTGGTTTGAAAGTCTTGGTCCGCTTGTGTTTCTGTGAGATCATGTAGATGTCATCATTGTCTGTTTTTTTACGTGGTCTTTTGAGTGTCTTTCGCTTTGGGCTGTCATTGGCAGAGTTACTGGGAGAATCATCAGGGGACTGGGGTGGTGGAGAAGCCTCTCCATCCTGGTGAATCTTAAGGTTGCTGGCGTGGTAGGTGTTCCTGAGCATAAATTACAGGGTTATGCACTTTCAGGTGCCTCTTGAGGTTTGTCGTGTTCTTCCAACCTATTTTGAAGCCACATGGTTTCTCTCCCGTTATTGCAGTGCGTTGTGTTTGATTTTCTGTCAAGTTATAATAAAAAAGTGTCCAGATATTCTATTAATTGGTCAATTAAGCAAACCAATCAACTGAGACATCCTAGGACAAGAGCAGGGTGGCAATGATCACATCCTTCTGTCTAATGATCCATTTCTGGGACACATCAATGATGTTCATGTTTGGGACTATGTCCATTCACCATCCGACATCGGGAGCTACATGAGAGGAAGAACTATCAGGTTTACCCCTGGCAATTACCTGAATTGGAGAGAGCTGGATTTCTCCATTAATGGATATGTGCTGGTTGAGGATAATACATTAAATCCATAGAATTAGAGACCAAGTAATTAAAAAAATATGTTAGAGTGCTCTACTGAAGAGATACAGTATGAGTTATATCTCATTGTATTGATTTATACACGATTTGATCCCCTTCATTTATGTTGAACTGCTTGATTCTAAAGTGTGTAATAGAATTAACGCACTATGTTTATGTTGAACTGCTTGATTCTAAAGTGTCTAATAGAATTAAACGCACTATGTATATCTTCACCATGTTTTTCAGCAGCAATTTGTCATTAAGTGCTAGTGTGTGATGTGTTTGTGCTTGTGTGACATGTGTGTGTGTGTTTTATGTGAAAATGGAATATCTTGTTAACCTACAATATTCTATAATACAAGTATACGTTTTAGCATCTTCCCTGGTGCTCTGAAGAAGCGTGAAGTGCTAATTTGTATAACCAACGCCTATCATGTATATGACTATCCTCTGTTTAAGTAGGTTGTTAGTCAAACCCTACAGAAGTCTCATGCATAAGAAAGATATGAAGATAGATGTGGGGTTTTCCAAAAGTCACACGGGCTGAAGCGCACTGAGGGCTTCATCAGCGCCTGCGGTTTATGCGCGCTGTCCAATCCTCGTGCGGTATGCGGCCCCCTTAAGAGCGCGCGGTCCTCCAGACCAGGTCACTCGAGTCGCAGCGGGAGCTGAAAAAACTTTTAGCCTTATATGCTAAAAGAAAAATGCAGAGTAGCCACAACCCCTTGAATTTTCTCACAAACAACGCCCCGCGGAGGCAACAATGGCGAACTGCCAAAAACAGATGAACTTAGATCTGAACCTAAACTTTTCCGTCGAGAAGGCGTGGTAGTCACAGTTATGTCACATAACGTCGTAGGCTAATGACGCTACAGCAGGTATCTCTTTTATACCTCCCGCTCACTTAGTAATTTAGAGGAACAAGTAGAATTTTACAGGTAGGCTATGCAGCATTTCGAAGGACCATCAGTCTTGCTGCTCGCGTGTTTTGCGATGATACCCAACGCCGG
This sequence comes from Sprattus sprattus, assembly GCF_963457725.1. NCBI lineage: Eukaryota > Metazoa > Chordata > Actinopteri > Clupeiformes > Clupeidae > Sprattus > Sprattus sprattus. Next base: position 77,511,868 of record NC_137920.1, read on the forward strand.
CTGTGTGGAGAGAACCTTCTACATCGGGATACAAGAGGAGACCTGGGACTACGCGCCTAGTGGCAAAAACCTCATCAATGGCAAGCCTGTGTCTGTGGACGAGTGAGTGGTTTTTTTTATCGCGCCGTATATTATACAACAGATTTGGGCTGTAATAATTAAGCAACAACTCAGAATCCACTCGTTTTTCAAACATCAAGTAAGTTAATATACACAGACATGGTTGGGAGAGTAAGAAATCGAATAGATACATTTAATACAAGTTTGCTAAATGTGCCTCCTTTTGGTTTAAGACCAATATGACGAATAATGACACTGCTAACTATCTGTTCCTTCAGTCAAACAGAATACATAAGATGCAGGATGTACGAGCCTAGACTCAGTGTCATAAAGCCGTATGATAGCTTTCGGTCTACATTGTGAAAACTTGACTGAATTGCTGTCTCATCAGGAAAATGCTGTTATTGCACATTGTAGTCAAACAGTAATCACTATAGATGGATACTTTATTGATCCCGAGGGAAATTAAGGTCATCCTATATATCCTATAGATATTGGTTACCGTGTAGAGACATGATCATGTTCTCTCTTTAACAGCTCGACAAACTTGGCCAGCCCCATGCAATAGTGCACTGCACGGAGCTATGGATAGCTTATGTCAGTGTCTGTGAAAATGTATCAAGTCTTCAAATTAGGCATGGAAGTGAAAAGATGATAGGTTCATATGTATTTAATGCAGTAAATATAATAACTGCAGTATTTCTATTTCAGTACTATTTGTAGTGTCAGAAAACATAATTTCTGTTAATCAATATGCATTCCTTGATTGTAGGTTTGGTAATGAGATATCCCTGTGAAATTGCATAAAAGATTCTCATGTTTACTAAGTCCTGTTATCCCTGTTATCAAAGTTATCTGTGGACACGTCAAATCAATACAAATGATCAGTCTGTCCTCTCACAGAACTACGTAGTCATCCACCATAACTGTGTACATTGAGCTGGATCTACCTGTGTCCCAGGCAAGCCTCTGTGTTTCTGAGGAGGGGACCGCGTCGGATTGGGCGCGTGTACAAGAAAGCCGTGTACGTGGGGTACACGGATGGGTCTTACACCCAAAGGCTCCCCAAACCAGACTGGCTCGGTTACTTGGGTCCAGTTCTAAAAGGGGAAGTCGGTGATGTATTCATGATACACCTGAGGAACTTCGCCTCTAGATCTTTCTCCATGCACCCGCATGGTGTGTTTTACGAGAAAGACTCAGAAGGTAAGACACTTAAATAAATCAGTTAAATTAGATTCAATTCAATTAATTTCATGAATCACTCTCTCTGTCTCCCATTCTAAGTTGTCATGTCAGACTCTCTACCTTAACAGAATGACGAGCTTAATGAAATGAAGCACATTGTTGTATTTTTTCTGTTGCAATAGAGAGAGCAGTTTAAGGCACATCTACAGTCTGACCAATGGCAAGCCTCCTCCTGGCCGTATGCTTTGTCATCATATTTATCTCCCTAAAAGAATTCATTGTCTCATCCTGCGTGTTCTTATTTGTCCCCCAGAAAGAACTCATTGTCTCGCCCTACGTGTTTTTGACCGTTCATGTCTCATTGACTGGGTGTGAGACACAGAGACTTTGGGCTAACGTTACTTTGGTTCTGAAAACAACTGACACAAGGACAAAGGACATACAAGAACTAGGTTATTTTTGCACCGGCTTCCATGTAAATCATCTGAGACCATGCTGCCAGGAAGGAAGGCTCCCTCAGTAAAAAGAGGTGTGCTTTGGTTGTAAGGATGTCGCATGGAGTGCCAGTGAGACTGAGCCCAAAATGATAAGCCTTTATTTTCCTGCATTTCTCTTTTATAAATTAATCACATGACTGAACTTCCTCAACTTTGATCTTAAAAAAAAAAAAATCTTTTAGCTTTTTGGTTGCTACCCACCTTGTTAAAAACACGTGTTTACCCAACACATGTATCAGACAGTGTCTCAGTGTCTTGTTGGGGGGTTATTTTCCGACAAGTCATATATTTAGTGAAAACAGGCTCTTGTTTGTTTTGTAGTTTCTTTCTAATTGGTGGTTACCAATTACATTTGCTCTTATATCCGAATAGCTGATATAATTGAATGTAATTAACTGACAACCAATTAGATATAATTGTCTACCTGTTCCAGCAGGGAGGCAGCAATTATCAATACTCATAGGGGCCATTTATCCATCTGACTGTAATTATCCGTACGTAAACAGGGCATTTTTTGCCACAACAGTGCTTTTATTTACTTTGTTAAGGAGTAGGAAACAGATGTCTTAATAGTCCTTTAAATATCTCTGTACATCCTTCCTAAACTTATCACTGCAGTGACATTCCCAATGTTCCCATAATAGAGGACTATAAAGCAGTACTGTACTATTTGACACCATCTAGTAAATCCCAGGTGAGTGTGTGTTGTTGTGATGGTGAGATACTAAACTGCCTGACTATGCTACTCAAGACTTCACTGGGGCATCTAGTGAAGCACAGATGGTTTTTGTTGTGATGGTGTGATACTAAACTGCCTGACTATGCTACTCAAGACTTCACTGAGGCATTTAGTGAAGCACAGATGTTTTTTGTCCTGATTGTTTGGGGCCCTGCTTGATGTTCCTCAGGAGCCCTATACCCAGACGGGACCTCCGGCGGTTTGAAGCTGGATGACGCCGTTCCTCCCGGGGGCAGGCACACGTACCGCTGGGAGGTGACGCCAGCCTATGCACCCATGGATGGCGACGCCAACTGCCTGACCTGGGTGTACCACTCTCACGTGGTCGCCCCGCGAGACATCTACTCCGGACTGATCGGCACCATTCTCACCTGCAGGACAGGTGGGACAAAACAGGAAATGAAATTAAATGAAATTAAAATGTTTTATGAGTCTGACATTTAAGGTGCAAAAAAAATAATTTTCATTCTGAATAAAATGTTATCCCATAAAACGGATGATTGGGGCAGAGATCTGAATCTGCCAGAGGTCAAATTCTGCTAGAGGTCAAACTGCTAGAGGTCAAACTCTACTAGAGGTCAAATTCTGCTAGAGGTCAAACTGCTAGAGGTCAAACTCTGCTAGAGGTCAAACTGCTAGAGGTCAGGGCTAGATTGGAACTGCACCACATCTTGACAGGACGTATGTCCAGGACAGCTGTGAGTCTGTCAACCATGGGAGTGTGTGCCCTGGTCCCCCAGGTACCCTGGAGCAGGATGAAGGACCCAACCCTGCAGAGCTGAGGAGAGCAGACGTGGACCAGGACTTCATCCTCATGTTCAGCGTCGTCGATGAGAACCTTAGCTGGTACCTGGACGAGAACATCCAGACGTTCTGCTCTGACCCGGCCGGTGTGGACCCGGATGATGAGGATTTCCAGGAATCCAACTTAATGCATAGTGGGTTGCCTCGGAAACGATCTTGTTTGTTATGGTGATATCTATGCTATGTGTGAAAACGTTTCAGGTCTGCTCCAAGGGCAGAATATCTGAGCCGACCTGATTTGTAGCAACGTGATTGTAATGTTCTTGATTAGCCAAAGCAGGTGTCTTCAGCAGCTCAAAAGCACCACTGATGAGTTCAGTCAGGTATGCAGAGCAAAGAAAAAACAGAAATCATTCAGAACATAGAGGGCTTCAGGAGCTGGATTAAGCTTTAAAAACTGTATTGGTTGGATTTATCTCTCATTTGAACTGCTAAGATGAGTAAATAGATCTCTAGTGTGGGTATAGGGGTATATCACTTGAACTGCTAAGATGAGTAAATAGATCCCTAGTGTGTGTGTATAGGTGTCTCTCACTTGAACTGCTAAGATGAGTAAATAGATCGCTAGTGTGTGTATAGGTGTCTATCATTTGAACTGCTTAGATGAGTAAATAGATCTCTATTGTGTGTGTATAGGTGTCTCTCATTCTATTACTGTTCTGTTCCCTTACTGCTGTGGGCAGCCATAAATGGATATCTCTATGGCAACCTGCCTGGCCTTGACCTCTGCCTGAACCGCACGGTGGCCTGGCACCTGTTTGGCATGGGCAACGAGGTGGACATGCACTCCGTCTTCTTCCACGGGCACACCCTTCTGGACCGCGGCCACCGCACCGACGTCCTCAGCCTGTTCCCCGCGTCCTTCATTACGGCAGACATGGTGCCCGCCACCGCAGGAACATGGCTCCTCAACTGCCAGGTCAACGACCATCTACAGGGTAAGGGCTCAGATACACATACGCGTCTTTTTTCAGGCAGAAACGCTTCAGTAACGCCTTGGCAAAGTGCGGCGGCCAAAACAGAAGCGGTGCGCTTCCCTGCCTTGCGTTGGAAAGTTGAGAATAGTTCAACTTTTAAGCGCACCTAAAAAACGCTTCAAAGACGCAACGCAAAAACACGTATGTGTATCTGAGCCCTAAGAGGCCAGGCTCCTTTAGGTGGGGATGTTAAGGTAGAAGGCTCCTTTAGGTGGGGATGTTAAGGTAGAAGGCTCCTGTAGGTGGGGATGTTAAGGTAGGAGGCTCCTTTAGGTGAGGATGTTAAGGTAGGAGGCTCCTTTAGGTGGGGATGTTAAGGTAGAAGGCTCCTTTAGGTGGGGATGTTAAGGTAGAAGGCTCCTTTAGGTGGGGATGTTAAGGTAGAAGGCTCCTGTAGGTGAGGATGTTAAGGTAGAAGGCTCCTTTAGGTGGGGATGTTAAGGTAGAAGGCTCCTGTAGGTGGGGATGTTAAGGTAGAAGGCTCCTTTAGGTGGGGATGTTAAGGTAGAAGGCTCCTTTAGGTGGGGATGTTAAGGTAGAAGGCTCCTTTAGGTGGGGATGTTAAGGTAGGAGGCCAGGGTCCTATAGGCGGGGCGACAGTGGTACAGGAGGTAAAGAAGTCGTTTAGTAATCAGAAGGGTGCTAGTTCGATTCCCTGTCGAAGTGTCCTTAAGCAAGGCACTGAACCCTTAATTGCTCCTGATATGCAGTGTGCCATCAGTATAAAATGTGTATACATCTTTGTAAGTCGCTAAATAATTACACACGACTTTGCTTGGGTTAAATATTATTAACTGGCTTGTGGTCCCTAGAATAAAGCATTGTTGGTTTAACGTCAATCCATTAGAAAGCATGTTTGCTTATGTGATCTTAAAGACGTATTCTAGCAAAACATTAACCAAGACCTGTACAGTGTCTTAGTCCCTCCTATATAAGTTTATGCAGAGCATAAAGACAGTTTAGTTAATAAGGTACTAAGCCTTATGGGCAACATTTTTCATAATATGACCTGTTTTCCCTCAGAGATTTGCTTCAGAAAGTATTGACTTATTGACGCATAAGTATTTGAGTTATTAGTAAATCATAAACTGGCTCGCAAATGTGCGTTGCATGGATGAATAGACAGAAAAACTGTGTCTCAGTCATTTGCTGGCTACATAGTTAGTAATGCTACAGTGTCTTTGATGAAATGGCACAATATCTCCCCCTGGTGTTTGTTGGATGTTCCTGCAGCTGGAATGCAGGCCCTTTTCCAGGTCAGTTCATGTGAAAACAGGACTGACTCTAAACCTCCTGTGGAGGGTCGAGTGAGGCAGTATT
>NC_137920.1:77522452-77557452 GCF_963457725.1 Sprattus sprattus
CATGAAAAATAAGCATGTTTTTGCAGTATTAAAGGTGTGCCCAGACGACCAATTCACATGGCACACACACACACACACAAGAGCAAGCTTGCAATGCAATAGTATAAGTATAGAAATGATTAGTAATATCAATTTTTATCATTTAACGTTTGATTCCTAATGTACCATTGATCTCCGCGGGCCAGTCAGGGACAGCCAAGGGGCCGCACTTTGCCCAGGTCTGATCTATAGTATTAAACATCTCTCTCCTGCTGTGCTGTGTGAAGAATCTATACATCTCAGCATGTTAATCAAATACAACTCATGGCATCAATTTGGGTAACTCTGGAGGTAAACCTTTTTCCCCCCCAGTCACAAAATGTCCCAAATGCTGTGGGTTAGAAAAATTAGACCTTTTTTATGTCAAACTAACTCCTGAAGATGATCTATTTTCACTTTGTATCACTTTACACGGGTGAGTTTACCATTACTACGTTTTTGTTGTTGTCATTGAACAGTGAATGCCTTTACTGTGTTTATGATTCTTTATTGGTTTTATTCCTTGTATTTTGTCATGTACTATTTATACACTGGATGAGACCCTGGTGTTTTGGTTTATTTCCTGATTGAGGGGTGAATGGCCTCTTGTACGGGAACCTTCGTGGCCTGGACATGTGTACGGGGGACCGTGTGACGTGGCACGTCATGGGACTGGGCACCGAGGGGGATATGCATGGCGTCCACTTCCAGGGAAACACGTTCCAGCTCATGGGAACCACTCGGGACACTCTCAGTGTCTTTCCACACACCACAGCCACTGTGTCCATGAAGCCAGACACAGCCGGTGAGCTGAAGACATGCACTCTCTCATCACATCTCTCTCTCTCTCTCTCTCTCGCTCTCTCTCTCGCCTACTCTTTCTCTCTCCTTCTCTTTCTTTCTCCCTCTATCTCTCTCTCCCTATTTCTCTCTCTCTATCTCTTCTCTCTCTCTCCCTCTCCCTTTTTCTCTCTCCCTCTATCTCTCTCTCTCTCCCTCTTTCTCTCTCCCTCTTTCTCTCTCCCTCTTTCTCTCTCTCTTTCTCTCTCTGTTCACAGGTTGGATACTCCCCCCCCCCCCCCCTCCCCCCCCCAGGGCCCACTGCTTTGAGTAAACGCCCCCCCTCCTGTCATCCCCCAGATGTTGCTGTTAGCATATAGACAACCAGAGTGAAATATGGACAACATGAAGGTGGGAGAGATTGTTGTTTTTCTGAGCCAATCTTGACCCTTCAAGAGGACCAGCTGATTGGGCAATAGGGGCGGGGCCTTGTTATTGTTTGTTTCCAACACAAGTCGAGTCTCAGCAAATTTTCCCCAGGCTGTGAACTCTTGCCTCATCTGTGCTGGAATTACATCAGTCCAGCACTAGACTAGACTAGATTCAGATTCAGATTGGCATTATTGGCATGACTGTAAATATAGATGTTATTGCCCAATGTAGAGGAAAACAAGGAAATCCCAAGGCCCAGTATAGTCCAACAACTAATTCAATTCAATTCAATTCAATTCAATTCAATTCAATTCAATTCAATTCAATTCAATTCAATTCAATTCAATTCAATTCAATTCAATTCAATTCAATTCAATTCAATTCAATTCAATTCAATTTAATTTCAATTCAATTCAATTCAATTAATGAACAAAATTACTTTCTTGGTTGGCCTATAAAATATCTGATAATTGTAGAAATTGTAGTAGTTTTTTTAAATAATGAATGGACTATACTGTATGGCTCTGCACGTTGCCTTGCAGGTGTGTTTGAGATGAGCTGCAGGGTGACGGGCCACTACGTCGGGGGTATGAGGCAGCTGTACCAGGTGCGGTGGTGTGGTCAGACGAGCAGCGCTGTGACGTCACCCCCCCCTGTCCTCCTCCGCCCTGCGGTCCAGTACTTCATCAGTGCGGAGGAGGTGGAGTGGGACTACGCCCCTGACCGCACCTGGCTGAAGCAGAAGACCAACACCAATCCAGATGATAGGTAGGAACCAAACAGTTAGTTCCAAACAGAATTGAACTGGTAGGAATTAAACAGGTCGGACGCTATAGGCCGCAAGTAGAATCAGAACAGAAGGGATGTGGAACCAAAACAGGTTAGTCACAAGAGTACCAGGTTCAAGATAGATAGATAGAAAAACAGACAGACAGATGGATGATTGATTGATTGATTGATTGATTGAGAGTGTATAGTGTTTGTCCTCAAAGGGAAATTGCAAGGTTTTTTTTTAAAATGGAGCAGGTAAGCCATTGTGGTACTCAGAGATGGTACCAAGAATCAGCTCTTGATGTCTGTGTCACTTTATAAGTAGTGCTGTGTAATGTTCTGATTGTCTTCACTGCTACTTTGGGTTGTCCAGCCCTAGTGGAATATATTAATGTGTTTATGTTTACCATGCAGCCCTAGTGGAATATATTAACTTGTTTATGTTTACCATGCAGCCCTAGTGGAATATATATTAATGTGTTTATGTTTACCATGCAGCCCTAGTGGAATATATTAACTTGTTTATGTTTACCCTGCAGCCCTAGTGGAATATATATTAATTTGTTTATGTTTACCTCTGCAGCCCTAGTGGAATATATATTCATTTGTTTATGTTTACCTCTGCAGCCCTGGGAATATATTCGTGGGACGGGGCGAGAACCGGATCGGCTCCAAGTACAAAAAGGCAGTGTACAGAGAGTACACAGACGCCTCCTTCAGAAGAGCCAAGCCTCGGCTGCCTGAGGAGACACACCTGGGGATATTAGGTGGCTGTATTCACCTGTTCAGTAGTTACTATGGTTACTATGGGGATTTTAGGTGTCTGTATTCACCTGTTCAGTAGTTACTATGGGGATTTTAGGTGACTGTATTCACCTGGAGCCAGTTTCCCGAACGCTAAAAAGGACTTGAAATCGGTCGTAAGAGGGATATTGCAGAGCGGTTTCCCGACGCCGCACTTACGGCAATGATGAGTATATGATGTCGCCAAAATCCACGTAGGCCGTTAAGATACGTCGTTATCGGGAAACGAGGCCCTGTTCAGTAGTTGCTATGGGGATTTTAGGTGGCTGTATTCACCTGTTCAGTAGTTACTATGGGGATTTAAGGTGGCTGTATTCACCTGTTCAGTAGTTACTATGGGGATTTTGTGTGGCTGTATTCACCTGTTCAGTAGTTGCTATGGGGATTTTAGGTGGCTGTATTCACCTGTTCAGTAGTTACTATGGGGATTTAAGGTGGCTGTATTCACCTGTTCAGTAGTTACTATGGGGATTTTGGGTGACTGTATTCACCTTTTCACGCCTCCCGACCATCGGTTTCATATGTGTGCGGTTCACTATTTTACCTTTGATTTATTCAAAGTATAGCACTACAACAATGAAAAGAATACTTCTCCTGTGCTATCTACAGGCATTACATACGTATGTATATCCAGCCATAGGTTGTGTGTGTGTGTGTAGAATAGAAAAGCCTTAATTGTCCTTGTATTTGCATATTAATGTGTGTGTGTGTGTGTGTGTGTGTGTGTGTGTGTGTGTGTGTGTGTGTGTGTGTGTGTGTGTGTGTGTGTGTGTGCGTGTGCGCGCGTGCGTGTCTGTGTAGGTCCTGTAATCAAAGCTGAAGTTGGAGAGCAGATTTTGATCACTTTTAAGAACCTGGCAAGCAGACCATTTAATCTATATGGCCATGGAGTTGGAACGATGCAGCAAACACCTGTCCAGCCAGGTCAGTAGATTACAAACACCTGTCCAGCCAGGTCAGTTGATAACAAACACCACCAGTCAGGTCAGTAGTAACAAACACCACCAGCCAGGTCAGTTGATCACAAACACCACCAGTCAGGTCAGTTGATTACAAACACCACCAGTCAGGTCAGTAGTTACACTGCAAAAAATGACCCTCTAGATTTAAGACAAATAATTACATATTTAAGCAGGATTTTGCTTAAAACAAGCAAATTTGGCTGCCAGTGCGTTAAGCAAATTTGGCTTGTTAAGATTTCTTAAAATAAGTAATATTTGCTTGAAATAGGTACAAATAACCTTACCAAGAAAGCACTAGGTAAGTACAATTTAGCTAGAAACAAGACCAACTAGATTTTTCATCTCAATATAAGAGTAATAACACTAGGTTAGAAAAGCATTTTTTGCAGTGTACAAACACCTGTCCAGCCAGGTCAGTTGATAACAAACACCACCAGTCAGGTCAGTAGTTACAGACACCACCAGTCTGGTCAGTAGGTTACAAACACCTGTCCAGCCAGGTCAGTAGAATACCAAAAAGTAAATTACAGATAAACGTTCTTCATTTCTGTGCATAAAGTGCATCTGACTAATGTTTTTATGTTGCTAAGGTGAAACGAGGAATATCCAGTGGAATGTTCTGGAAAGAGCTGGACCAGGAAAGTCCGATCCCGACTGCATCACGTATGCCTACTATTCCACAGCTGATCTTATGAAGGTAAAGCAAAACGATTTAAGTCTTTCAAAAGTTTCCCTGTAAAATAGCGTGTCCCTTATTTATGAATTTCTCACCTTTCCATCTTTCTATCAATTCTTTCATTAATTCATTAATTCTCTTTCATTCATCTATCCATCCTTCCATCCATCCATCCCTCTATCCCTCCACCTCTCCCTCCATCCATCCATCCCTCCATCTATCCATCCCTCCATCCATCCATCCATCCGTCCCTCCATCTATCCATCCATCCATCAATACACCTCTCCCTCCATCCCTCCATCCCTGCACCTCTCCCTCCATCTATCCATCCCTCCATCCATCCATCCATCCCTCCATCCCTCCACCTCTCCCTCCATCTATCCATCCCTCCATCTATCCTTCCTTCCCTCCATCTATCCATCCCTCCATCTATCCATCCCTCCATCCATCCATCCATCCCTCCACCTCTCCCTCCATCTATCCATCCCTCCATCTATCCATCCCTCCATCCCTCCACCTCTCCCTCCATCTATCCATCCCTCCATCCATCCATCATCCCTCCACCTCTCCCTCCATCTATCCATCTATCCATCCATCCATCCCTCCATCCCTCCACCTCTCCCTCCATCTATCCATCCCTCCATCTATCCTTCCTTCCCTCCATCTATCCATCCCTCCATCCATCCATCCCTCCATCCCTCCACCTCTCCCTCCATCTATCCATCCCTCCATCCATCCATCATCCCTCCACCTCTCCCTCCATCTATCCATCTATCCATCCATCCATCCATCCCTCCATCCCTCCATCCCTCCACCTCTCCCTCCATCTATCCATCCCTCCATCTATCCTTCCTTCCCTCCATCTATCCATCCCTCCATCCATCCATCCCTCCATCCATCCATCCCTCCATCCCTCCACCTCTCCCTTCATCTATCCATCCCTCCATCCCTCCACCTCTCCACCTCTCCTTCCATCCTTCTCTGCTGCAGGACACGGCGAGTGGTCTGATTGGTCCTCTGGTGATCTGCAGGCGGGGGGTGCTGACCGTGGGCCGTCGGCAGAGGGACGTTGCTCGGGAGTTTGCACTCCTCTTCATGGTGTTCGATGAGAACCAGTCCTGGTACCTGGAGGACAACATCCAGACGTACCTGGGCACGGCAGACGTCCCTGTGGAGGACGGAGACTTCCAGGAGAGCAACATGATGCATGGTTAGCTATTTCTCTTTTAAACTGTTTTAAGGGTTTTATGACTTTTATTCCTTTTATCATGATTTTAGAAATCCAAGAAGCCTATCAGAACACCAGGTTCTGATACGATGTTGATCTTTATATTTATCTTTCACTCCATGTATTGCTCCTGCTGCTTGCCTTTATTGATTTTATGTAAAGCACTTTGAATTGCAACTTTTGTATGAAATGTGCTATTTAAATAAAGTCTTACTTACTAGCAGCAGATTAGCGGAGAGGAGCTCATGGAAGAGTGGGTAGGTCTGAGGAGTGGCCGTGTGTATTTCAGGAGAAGGTTGCCCGTTCGTCGACAGCATCACTGGGCCATCACACCTGTTAATCACTAATGAAAGTCTCAAGGATCTGTGTTGACTGTTAGCAGATGTTTTACGGAATGACCAATGATGGCAATTTATTTGGGGGCGCAAAGGAAGGCCCCGTCCAGCCCACTGAGCTAGCCAAGAAATACAGTGCCAGTCAAAAGTTTGGACACACTGTCGCTTTTTTTGAGAAGTTTTTTTTTTCTTTTGTCATTTTCTACATGCTAGATAGAACATAATTCCATATGTGTTCTTTCGTAGTTTAAACTTCTTTAAAGTTTATCTAATCTGCAATGTAGAAAAAAATAAAAGTAAAGAAAACACTCAAATTAACTTTTGACTGGTACTGTACACTGCCTCTGCCAGCCCTGTTGAAACTACTGCTAATCACCATCATCATTGCGATCGTCATGGTCACAGCTTGTGTTCCGTTTTGTCCTGTCCCGTCCAATGACAGGGATCAATGGTAGAGTGTATGGCAATGCGCGCGGCATCACCATGGCGACGGGGGAGAAGGTGCAGTGGTATCTCATTGGAATGGGCAACGAGGTGGACATCCACACGGTCCACTTCCACGGAGAGACCTTCACCTACAAGGTACCCGTCCGCCCAGATACAGATGTTCATTTACCTGAGTTACCTGAGTTACCTGAGTTACCTGAGTTACCTGAGTTACTGTACCTGAGTACCTCTGTTTAAAGCAGCAATACGGAGTTCTGATCCAAAAACTAGTAAGCTGCCTACCTCAAAGGCATGTAAAAAACCTTGCAAACACCACCAACAGCCCAGCTGACACTGATAGAAGCTTGCCAACACACTAACTGGTGTCTTTTGGCAGTTTAGCTGGCAACGTCATGCATCTGAAAGCTTTTCTTCCATTTTTGCAGGGTGTACCAGCCCGTTACACAGAACCAATAGGGCATATCCTTGATAGCTAGTGGGGAAGACACAGGTGTTTTTCTGTCCTTCACATGACCATATGCTATCAAAATGCATTTGAGGATGGTACCAAAACTAGTTGCCTATATAACCATACCTTAAAAAGTGTCAAATTGTCTCATAGTGTTACTTTGAAGGACTAGCTCACTAAAAAATGGCATTCTGTGCTTTTCCACTCAACCTTATGTTAGTAGTCACCCCACAAATTGTATTTGGCAAAACTGACTATCAGAAAAGCTATTGTAGTGAGGAAGAGGAGCTATGGTCTGTGTTGTCTAACATCTTTTGGGCCTCACATGACCATACAGGGTTATAGAAGGACAAGGGCATACTAACACTGCCGTTATTTTTGATGTGCTATCCCAAAATCACTTCACAGCCCCTGGAAACATTAAGAAAATGTTTCTCTTTTAAAGACAAACATTACACTTCTTAATCGTTCAAGTCAAAACACCAATCTGACTAAAATGGTTGCTTCCTGCCAACACAAGGTCAGTGGATGAGCAGGCCTGGTGGAACCATGAGCGACAGTGGTATAGTCGTTTAGTAATCAGAAGGTTGCTAGTTCGATTCCCTGTTGAAGTATCCTTGAGCAAGACACTGAACCCCTAATTGCTCCTGATGTGCAGTGTGCCATCAGTGTAAATGTAAAATGTGTATACATCCTTGTAAGATGCTTTGGATAAAAGCGTCTGCTAAATGATGAATTGTAAATGTAAATAATGAGTCTATATTTTAACAGAGGGCACAGACCCACCGTGCTGATGTCTATGACCTGTTCCCGGGGACAACCCAGACCGTAGAGATGGTGGCAGGGAACATAGGCACGTGGCTTATGCACTGCCATGTAGCAGACCACATACACGCTGGCATGGAGACTACGTTTACAATCACAGAACGCCCAGGTAGCATTTCATTTTTTACGCTCCCGGCTGTCTCATTGGTCAAATATGTAGTCTCAACAATTGTAGTTGCAGATGCTTTATTTAAAATGTTTTTGAATAATTTCGCTGTTGTGTTACTCCCAAACAGCACAATCAGAGAGGCAGTCCATGCTGTCATCTGACTTAGAATACTAGATAGATTGAGTACCCTCCCCCCCCCCCCACCCCCGTTATGTACGTGAATGAGAGTGTCTGTGCATTGAGCAGACTGTGGCTCTTCTCTCGCGTTGCTGCCAAGCACGTCATGGATTCCATACACGAGTACAGGGCCACACGTGTCAGCTGGGGCAAGTTGGAGTCAACTGGGGCAAGGAAACACATGTTTGCCACCTAGCTGCTACTGACCTGATTCAGCTGGAGATGACAGAACTGTACCACACGTGCCCTGGCTCAACATCCCCCCCCTCCAACACACACACACACACACACACACACACACACACACACACACACACACACACACACACACACACACACACAGACTAGTTTTTGATGTTGGAAGTCTCTAGCTCACAGTCACTGGGCCACACGTGCCGGTTGGGGCAAGTTGGAGTCGGCTGGGGCAAGGAAACACATGTTTGCCACCTAGCTGCTACTGACCTGATTCAGCTGGACATGACAGAACTGTACCACATGTGCCCTGGCTCAACCGCCCCCCCCCCCCCCCGCCCCCCCTCCAACACACACACACACACACACTGTTGGCCCTGGTCTAGATATCCTGTCCAACATTGTCCAACAACCCCCCCCCCCCCCCCCCCTCCAACACACACACACACACACACACACACACACAAAGACTAGTTTTTGATGTTGGAAGTCTCTAGCTCACACTCACTGCCTTACCTGATGTAATTTGCATAGTCTTTGTCTTGGTCATTACAGCTCCTGTCAGGCTTCCTAGCACAGTTTACACTTATAATCATCACAGGACCAATCAGGAGTGGCCATGATCACTTATAATCACCACAGGACCAAAAAGGAGTCACCATGATCACTTATAATCACCACAGGACCAAACAGGAGTCGCCATGATCACTTATAATCACCACAGGACCAAAAAGGAGTCACCATGATCACTTTTAATCACCACAAACAGGAATCGTTTAGGGGAGTGTTTGTGCAGATATCTCACAATGACAATGATCTCAAGTTTAGGGTAGAAAATGCATTCATCTGAAAAATCTTATCGGACGAGTTAAGAGTTTTTCTTACATAATGTGTGCTTTCTTTTACAGGTGGGAACACAAACGGTAAGAAACCCATTAAGTGTTTTTTTTCTTCTTTTCATTGCTTCTTGAGTAACTGGATCCGAGTGGTTTATATTCAATCAGATACCTCCTCACTGACCGGGCTGTTCTCCCACAGGTGCTCCGAAGAAAGACTGGCCTCTCCTGACCGTGCTCACTGTCTGCCTTACCCTGTCTCTTCTTCTCTGACCCCGACCGATCCTCTTCTCTGCGATAGTTGTGACAGATCGACCATATGTTTGTATTTTGAAATGAGACGTAATTCACATTTGTGAGTGAGCTCAGTAAGAATGTAGGGATGGTGTTTTCTACTGTGTCCAAAAATTGTTCAGTGTATGCTGTGAAATGAGACACTGAACATACAGTACATTGTGTATATCATATAAGAAGTCATTTACACGTGTGAGGTTATTTAGTAAGAATTGATATTTTTATAGTGTTCCCTGAATAATAATGATATGTGTACTTTAAATGAAGACATTGGCTTAGTGTTTGAATTTTTTTTCTGTACTGTATATCACTGATGCACTGTGCAAAGAGACTGCAAAGATGTGTTACATTTATGTCCAGGAATTATGCTGTGCACTATCAAAATAAACCATAGATTATTTGTTTGGATATATGAATGAACAACTGTATTTGGTGTCGTTATTTGCTTTGCTAAACGGTCCGGTTTCTGCTTAGAATAGCGAGCGCTCATAAATGTTTGTAAACTGACCAGTAGAAAATGGACGTAACGTATGCGTTAGTTTGCTCCAAAACGTGCTTTTTCTATGCTGGAATGTCATCGTCGTTTCAAAGCGGTCATTTCAGCTTAATTTATTTCACAAATGCTCCATAGAATAGTATCTTCACTGTATCTTCTCTTCAGTGAAATCGCTTACACCTACTTTAGCTACACGATGGACCAAGAGCCACAGGGTGTCGCTAAGAAGTGTTAACATTATTTGAATGACCAGCCACAATCGACCCGACCTGGAGAATGGAACCACAGACACCTGAACAAAAACATTTACAGGTCCGATACTTGAATTGTTCGCTACATATTTTAGGCGTTGCCTAATAAATCGATAACTTGCAAGCATATTCATTTATATGACAGTTTCTCTCGGAGGGGAAGGCTGCTAATAATTCATGTTTATCCTGATATGGGAACCGAAATGTTCTTCTTGACAATCTTAAGAGATCTTAAGAGGTTATGCGTGACACCCCAATGATTCGGCTGGGTGAAGGCAAACCCAGATGAGAAAACATGTTTTTTTCTGTTGGACTTGTGTGAGGACAACCTTTTGGCATTTAGCCTGTTATGTAACTGAGGCAGTGAACTATTTTGATTTGTATTCTCTGTGCTCTTTGATGTAGTGTACCCGTCCATTGTTGTGCATGGAGGTTTAGTGCCCACTTGACATGTTATCAGTTAGAGTCTGTGCAGTAAAAGCTGTTCTTTCTTTAAAGGATTAAAACGTTTCTGTTTCGACATAACTTAAATTCCCAAGGATTTTTACGAGGTGGAACATCCATCACACACTATCGGTACTTTATACATTTTAAAACTGAATACTGGCACGAATACTCACGCTTCGGGTGATTAAGTCTTCCGCTTTGTTTTCAGAGATAAGTGTGTGAACCCACTGATCACTGAGTAAGATATTTACTAGGTTGGCTGATTGGCCAAACAAGACTATGGATCACATCCCCCACATCTTCATATCATTTGGCAGAGATGCAGTTGGTTGTTTCTCACTAATTATCCCACACAAACCTGCGATTAACACATAATCACCTAAGGACTTGCATGTAGGTTAAAAAAAAAAAGTTTCTCATTAGTGACTCATCCCTATTAACAGAAAACCTATATCCTTCGCTCTCAATCCTATTTTGACGTTAAAAGGAGGAAGGCTACATAATACAATCTTATCTCGACAAAGTGTTGTTGGCATCAGGCCATAATGCTACCCCTCACCTGGTGTTAGTAATAGTGGTTTCATTTCAGTCTGTATCGCTACAGTATTCACAGTTTACACCGCAGAACCGTCAAAACAAAGTAATCGTGGGATAAAAAAAACGGCACAGTGTAATGATGAACGTCACTCAAGTGTATTTATCCCATTTGAGTGAGTGGCAAATCTTTGAATTAAATAGTTTTGCTTCATTGTCATTACGCCATCTACCAGGGTTGGGGGAGGACTAGTTACATGTTACAGAGATACGTAATGGAAGTACAAAATAAATGTAATTGTAATCTGTTACAGTCACTGAGAAATGCTTGAGGCTTATATGTAAACAATTATATTTATTCTGTTGCCTTTCGCCATCTAGGCCCCATTCATTTGCCATTATGCGCTCAAATCCTGAGCGTTGTGTTTGAATTCTAAATTACTTAGCCTATCATATTTTTAACTGGATAACTAGTAGATATGTTACCTATTACATTTTAAAAATAACAATCTCAACCCTGGCCACTGCAAGGCTGATTTATTAGGCTTCAAGTAGGCTCACATCGTCCCCACAGCAACCCGTCAGCACCCCCGAAGAAGGTCTGATTCACTTAACAGAGACTTTTATATTTGACTTTTTTTAAACTTCCAACTGATAGATAGGCGACAGGAATGTTGCCAGGCTGTACTGTTTTTGGTCCTTGATTTGAATGACTAAAGTTGTTTATTTCACCTTATCTGTGGTTTTGCAATGTCTTGATGAGGACGCGCATACCTGGCGCACAGGTCACCTCTATAGGGCGGTGGTTCCCAAACTTCTAATGGCGGCCCCCTTTCGACAATCAAGAACCCGCCCCCCAATAACACGGGGCAAAGATTGATACTGATGGCTTATACAGCCTATTACCTGTTCTATTTTAGCATATTAATAACCGGTGTCCACAAACTGTTGCATAGTTTTATTTTATACATGGTTTCTACAACTGAACCTTAACACTAAAAGGTCTATATCCCTCGTCCGGGATATTTTTATTTTTGAGTTTTCGTCTTAGAGACATAAAAAGAACAACCACGGAAACATTGAACCCTTTTCTAATATTATTGCTGAGGTCTTCTAGAATAGAATCATGTATTCCATTTGTGCATCAATGTTTTTAGTTAAGCAAAATGTACAAAAACATCAAGGCATGTCAGACAACTTAGAAAAGTCTAAAAGGCCTTGGACCTTAGAGTGTTAAACATTTACAATTTCAGTTAAACTTGAACAATAACTTTGCCGGATCAAATGCAGTTGATTGTCTTGTTCCATTATTGGGATCGCTTCATGTTTGGCGCATGTCCGTCGTATTAAAAGATAGGTTAGGTTAGGTAGACCCTGACCATAATATATAACGTAGGCTATAAACTCATCAGCAAATAGGTTACTTACTGGCTACTATGCTGTAAGTGCCCTGCCATATTTTGACTAGTATAGTTGGTAATGCCTACGCCTCCCCCTGGGGGCCCCGTGTGTCTTTGGGATCCATTGCATAGGCCATGGCAACTTCGAGAACATGGAGGCTTTCCCTGAATAGCAGGGATTTTTTTTTGTGAAACTGTCTCCAGACTCTCTGTTGGTAGGTCTGTCATTGGAGTCAAACATCAGCTTATTTGTAAAACGTATCAAACGACCTGAATGAACATATCTGCATGTCTTCAACATTAGTGAGGATCACAGACCAAGGTCGATAACGTTAATTACAAGACGGAATTCCCTAAGTAGTTTGCCCGATCAATTAGACTTTATCCAGACATGGGTCTATACAGCTTCATTCAAAGCGCGTCCAGTAGCATACTCTGTTCTGGAAATGGCAGTCGATTCCTCTGTTCAAAGAGAGAATGTATCCATGAATGACGAGAAACGAAAACTGTTACTGAACGTTAGTTGTCTCTCTGTTAAAAGCTGCATGGCACGGCTGGGCGTGGCCCGGTCAGTTTCCAGGCAGCCAATAATAACGAGGAGCTATCTGGGCCCGGTCACAGGTCCCGTTTAAATAGACTCTGGAGCACTGGGAGAATCAGTCGGAGTTGAGAGTCTGGAGGACGGTAAAGATACCCGAGGGAGACGACACTGTTTTCCGTCACAGTCCCATCGAAGAAACCACCAGATCAGATTTCTCAAGTCATTGTCCAAGTCCAAGTACAACAGGTAACAGAGAATTCTAATCTTCTAATCTAATTGTAGGCTATGTTTACTGTAAAATATTATATCGTGTGTCGTAGGAAGTTATTTACATGGAATGCAATTTTAATGTATCCTACTGCATCCCTTCTGCTTTATTGAGGAACATTGTGAAAGTGTAAACCAAGTTCTGAATGATGAGTGAAAGTATCTTTTAAAGTGTTCATGCGTCATCCCTGAAAGGAAGGAGCATTCTATATCAGATAACAAAACAGCCATTTAATTTAATCAGTGTTTAAAGTTTATGAAGAAATGTGACCTAATTAAGGAGCAATGGTGCATTTATCTGTGACCTGACCGGCAGCCTCTATTTTGATGGTAATGTGCCTTTTAGCTACAGTGAGATGAGGGGGGTGGGGGGTTGATTCTTTTGAAGACGAGTAAAAGTTTTGTGGAAAGGGCAGCGATTCTCTCAGAGATCTGAAGATAATCTCATTCTCTGTAGATAATTTGAGTTTCGATATAATTACTTTGAAGATCGACAATTATTATGGTAATCATGATCATTGTATCTAGGCCTAGCTCTGAGGTCATTCTTCTGGTAATGAGTTTGAATCTTGGCCAGGTTTCCTTCTCCATCTCCTCGCCACCATGGCTCCAACCCTGACCACAGCCTTCGCGCGCCGCTGGTGGATGGCCGTGACCGCGATCATCGAAAACCTGCTCTTCTCTGCCGTGCTGCTCGGCTGGGGCTCGCTGCTCATCATGCTCAAATCTGAGGGCTTCTACTCGTACACGTGCAACGAGCCTGGTAAGTTCCTCTCTCTCGCCTCCATATGAACAAAAACGCATCTGAGGTCACTTGTACGCTACAGTCACAGTGTTACTAATACAAAACTTTATACACATTGATTACAAAATACCGTAATAGTGTTTTTCTCTTAGATTCAATCCTTTCATAGTCTGCCCATATGTCCAATTATCCACTGAAAACCCCCCAATAGTGTACAGATACCGCTCTGTGGAGAGTTAAATCGAGCGCTATTAGTTAATGTCCAGTGGCTAATTTGCGATCCGTATCTCAAAGTGTTGCCCTTGGCTTCCGAGGCATGCCTGGTATGCCCTGTCCTTTGGACCTGACAACTGTATTTATGTGATGATGTAACTTTAGGCTCCCAGGAGTGAAGCGGCACAAACGAGTCCTTTGTGTGCTTGTTCTTAAGTAAGAGGGATGGTGTCTTCCTAGAAGCCCAGAGCCTCACTGAGTGTCTTTCTCATTATAGACTGCAGGTTGTTTACAGAGGATGAGCTCTTGTATAGGATAGCTTCTGTTAATGGACTGTTCATGCATGAAAATAGATGTTAGATAAATGTTACAGAAAATAGATGATAGATAAATGTTACAGTATCCCAAAAGGTGCTGACTGAATACAAATGGAATTTCTTTAAAGGAGTGATACAATTATGGCAGCTATGCACTGATTTGTCTGTTGTTTGTTGGTGCCTCAATCCATCAGCATCTGCACCTTAGTACCATGTCTAGTCTTTTGAATGAGACTGACGAGTTTGAATTGAACAACTTTTTAGAGGCTAAAACCATATCACTAAGGCACGGGGGGGACTTGTCCCTCCCAGATTCATAGTGACCCCGATCCGTCCCCCCCACTCTCCCTACGTAAGGCGACAATCACCAGTTAATAACTCTGCACAGCTGATTAGGCGATGTTAGCGTCCCCCCCAGTTTAAAAATCCCATCTGAACCACTGCAGTAAGGTAAACCTGATGGAGACAATAACAGTGATCTTCCCTGAAGGACTGTGCTGTGTGGTTGTGGTGGGGTTCTGCAGTGATAGATATTTGAATCTTTATCTCTCAGAGTGGGTTTGGGCAGTGTTGCGTAGTGTGCACCTCCTGTCAATAACAACCGTGGTTGAACCACATTTGTCTCTGAAGTGGAGCTGGTGTTTTTTAGTGGAAAAAGTGCCATGCCTAGCATGTTTTGTTGTTTTCGTGTAGTCCTGTTGTTTTTCCACGGTTTCTGCCGTGCCGAGATAAGAAGACGTATCTGTGGCTCAATACATGACAGACATGACGAAGTCTTCATTCCTTAGAGATAGCAGACCCCTCCCCCTCCCCACCATAGCCGAAAACTGAAAAACACCACAAAAGATGATTACATCAAAGATATTGGGGTAACCTCAGGCTTTAAAGTCCAAAGATAAACCTACTGCTATGGAGAGAGAGGTTATTGTGTGTGTGTGTGTGTGTGTGTGTGTGTGTGTGTGTATGTGTGTGGATGAATACTGCTAGGGGGGAAATATGTCCGCCTCATCAAGAGACTTGGGGTCATCCGCACAGTGTTTAGGTGTGTGTGTGTAACAGTGATAATGTGTGTTTGTTTGGACAGTAAGCATTGACTTTAGTATTTGTACCCACTTATCAGATTAGGTAAATATACCATGATGGATTTGAACGAACGTGCCATTATCTCATTATCGTATTATCTTAATCTGTTTTATCTCTTGGTTATCCACCAAGGCCCCATCCTCTCAGTGCGCATCTTCATTTGCTGTGGTGTGAATTCCTTACAGGATAGTTTATCATCCTTGAGTCTCCATAGCAACAAATACTGACTTAAAAATCACACTAAAGTTTGTTAACCAAATCCGAGTCCGGCTCAGCATGTTTCTACCCTGCTCGTAGCCGCTATCTCTCAGGGAGTGCCTGCCCGCTGATAGTGCCATGTGTCTGCTTAGCGCTTTTTAATCAGTGATTGCGAGCGAACCGCCATGTTTGCACATGGGTGCAATTTACTGTTCCTCGGGCCCATGCATCTGACTCCACTCCACTCCTCCACTGCAGTGCTGTACAGCTGACCAGGGGAACGGATCTTGCCCCTGTTCTGACCCAGATCTTGTCTCAGTGAAGATGTAGATTTTTCGGGTCTAAACCTGCTGGGTCAAGTGGGTGTTTGAGGAGGGGAAGATGTATTGCGAGTGCAGCTATGCAGGTATACTTAGCAGGACAAGCTGCCACTTCACTGTCCTGACCCAGTTAACACCCTCTTCACCACTCCGGTCCCACTCTTGAACAGCCCCCTCATCCAGCACGTGTGAAATAGAACATATGTGAATGAGAGTGCCTGTGCATTGAGCAGACTGTGGCTCTTCTCTCGCGTTGCTGCCAAGCACGTCATGGATTCCATACACGAGTACAGAGCTGCACGTGTCAGCTGGGGCAAGTTGGAGTCGGCTGGGGCAAGGAAACACATGTTTGCCACCTAGCTGCTACTGACCTGATTCAGCTGGAGATGACAGAACTGTACCACACGTGCCCTGGCTCAACATCCCCCCCCTCCAACACACACACACACACACACACACACACACACACACACACACACACACACACATCCAAAGTAAACTGTTGGCCCTGGTCTAGATATCCTGTCCAACACTGGGCCCCTTCAGTCTCCACCCCCCCCACCCCCCCCCCCCCCCGCCCCGGTCACGTTTCTGTTGGACTGACTGTGAATGTGAATGTGCTGACTCTCCACATGGTTCACTAATACTTCATATGTTAGACATTCTGTTCCCTGCTATCTCTCTATCGCTACAGATGATATAACAGTTCACAAGAGTGGCAATAAAATGTGTTCCTGCACCGTATGATGTCAGATAACGGCCCCGTGACTGCTCCCTCGCCCTATCACTGCTCTTCCTTAATCTGACCCCTGACCTCAGATCAGTGTTTTATAGAGGACTAAAGGCCAGGGCACTCCTCCACGCGGTGTTCTTACAGTTACCTTCAGCAGTTTCTCTGAATTACCCACTTTCATGTCTGTGGATCTGATGACATCTCAGCTTAAAGAAGTACCTCCGCTGGGCTCTGAATAATGTCTGCACATCAAACTCAAATCATGCTCTAATGCATTACACACACACACACACACACGCATATGCACACATACATGCACACTCACGCACTCACACGCACTCACACACACCCACACACACCCACACGCATATGCACACACATGCACACTCACGCACTCACACACACACACACACACACACCCACACGCCACTGGAGCATGATGGAAAGTTGAGAGGTTCATGGCAGCACGTGCCGTAGCTGAACCCCTCGTCTTGTGAAGTCACTGTAGCGTGGCGTTGCCATGGCAGAGAGTCGACACGTTGCCCTCCCAGAATCTGTCAGCTCTTTCATGACGAATGCACACCCCCCCCCATCTCTCCCCTTCTTCCTCTCTTTCCCACTCTCCCCCTCCTCCTTCTCCCTCTCCTTTCTCTCTCTCTCCCTCTCTATTCTCTCCATCTGTCTCCATCTGTAGCACCCCCATCATATTTCTCACGTATACATTCACTCTGCTGGGCTCACGTCAGAGCTGGAGATGGACATTGGAAGCACTTGATCGTTATGCATCTCAGCTATACGATATTAGCATACCATTACTATGCACTCACTCAGTGGGTGTAAGACTGTCAGAAGTGGAAAGATTATTTGGAGATTGGCATTTAGGGTTGCATGCATTACACACATTACACATCTGTAATTGGTTGAAATGTATAGTATTGTAGCATTATATATATATATATATTATACATAATATTTATATATTATAGCATTTAGGGTTTACTGGCAAAGCCCAAAGGCAGTATGCTTTGCACTGCATGCATTACACACATTACATTACACATCTATAATTGGTTGAAATGTGTAGTAATGTATAGGATTGGAGGTATACCCTTGAGCTTTCTCTCCAATGTGCAGAGATACCGTTTATTTTCTAAAAAACCCTGATTAACCTTTTCAGTGTTCAGTTTTCAGTACGACTGAAGTAAACTTGTCATTGCAATGTACAAACTGGAGAAGGCCAATGGACTCCTGCATTGCACAAAGTAACCTCTCTTTTCTTCATTTCATTTCTCTTCTCTTCTCTTCTCTTCTCTTCTCTTCTCTTCTCTTCTCTTCTCTTCTCTTCTCTTCTCTTCTCTTCTCTCCTCTCCTCCTCTCCTCCTCTCCTCCTCTCTTCTCCGCAGGCAACAGCTCTGCCTTGCTGAACCTCACGTTGACTCCGGTGGCGGCGGAGTCCGATGACGAGGAGTTCGACTACTACCAGGACGCGGGCGGCGTGGAGGTGCGGCCCCTGCACCCGGAGGGGGACGCGGTCCGCATGAACGGCTGGCTCATCTGCAAGGAGCAGGACGAGATGCTGAACATGGCCTTCACCGTGGGCTCCTTCCTCCTCAGCGCCATCACCCTGCCTCTGGGCATCGTCATGGACAAGTACGGCCCCCGCAAGCTCAGGCTGCTCGGCAGGTGAGACAGACGCACTCCGTTACACGAACACACACACAACTGGTGGGGAAAATGAAAACTTACAAACGTTTAGCGTTGCACTCCGTTACACGCATCATGGAGAGATAATATATATACAGTTAGGTCTGCAAATATTTGGACATTGACACAATTTTCATCATTTTGGCTCTGCACACAGGGGAGGCTTCATATAAAATGTGTGGTAATTCCTACACTGTTCACCTGATTTGGATGTATATTTACTGTATGCATTGACTGTAAGATACATTAATACACACACACACACCTGGTGGGGAAAATGAAAACTTACAAACGTTTAGCGTTGCTCATACACATGGACACAGGACCGCACATGCCGGCTGGGGCAAGTTGGGAGTCGGCTGGGGCAAGGAAACACGTTTTGCCACCTAGCTGCTACTGACCTGATTCACCTGGACATGACAGAACTGTACCACACGTGTCCTGGCTCAAACCCCCCCCCCCCCCCCCAAACACACACACACACACACACACACACACACACACACACACACACACACACACACACATCCAAAGTAAACAGTTGGCCCTGGTCTAGATATCCTGTCCAACATTGGGCCCCTTCAGTCCCCCCCCCCCCCCCCCCCCCCCCCCCACTTCACCACACACACACACACACACACACACACACACACACACACACACACACACACTTACAAATAGTTTCACTTCAATTCTGCCATTTGAATTCATCCTCTGACTGTCTGTCCTCTCATCCACCAGCACCTGCTTTGCTTTCTCCTGTCTGCTGATCGCTTATGGAGCCTACAACCCAGACGGTAAGATCATGTCTCCGCCATCCTGTCTGTCTGTCTGCCAGTGTGAGAGTATTAGTTTGGGCACACCATTCTGTCTGTCTGTTTGCCAGTGTGAGAGTATTAGTTTGGGCACACCATCCTGTCTGTCTGTTTGCCAGTGTGAGAGTATTAGTTTGGGCCATTCTGCTAGACTACACCTGCAGGACCCTGCGTTTATGCGCTTGTTTTTTTTTTTAGTATATGTTCTAATTTTGAATTAATCGTTGGCAATATATGTCTTTCTTTCAGAGCTGTCGGTGCTCATCTTCGTTGCCCTCACCTTCAACGGGTTCGGAGGAATGTGCATGACCTTCACCTCTCTAACAGTGAGTTCAAGCAGCCCTCTGTAACACACACACACACACACACACACACACACACACACAGACACACACTAAACGCTCTTAGGGTTGTGGCTTAGTGTTAGACAAGTAAACCGACGCGTACTAGTTAGACACGTACTAAAAGTACCAAGAGAGTGCAGACCTGCGCCCAGGCCAAATGCCGTATTTCGCAACATTAGCAGAAGTGAAACTAGATTAGTCAAGCCGCCGCCCTGTCAGAGGCGTCCGAATGTAACGGTTCCTCATAGTTTTGAACACGGATAATATTAGTGCTAGTGTCTGAGTTCCAGTTGGTAGGCGAAAATGCTCCGAAAGGTAATGGTTCCTCCTTGGTTGGCCTTTCCATCGGGTGTCATGAATAAAGGACTGGTAGTGTGTGTGCAATCCTGCACACAGACAGGCAAACAAACAGACAGACAAACAGACAGACAGACAGACAGACAGACAGACAGACAGACAGACAGAACAACACTGAAAATCTAACTTCCGTGTCGGAGGTCATTTTCGATTACTTATGTACTGTATGTGCGTTCCAACACTGTATCTCAAGCAGACCATAGCGTAATTAAGTACCCAGAAGGCCCATTGACTTTTCTTACAGGTACAAGCAAGGCGTCTGTGTGAGAGAGAGAGCAGAGAGTGCAGGAGGTCTGTGTGTGAGAGAGAGAGAGAGAGAGAGAGAGAGAGAGAGAGAGAGAGAGAGAGAGAGAGAGAGCAGAGAATGCAGGAGGTCTGTGTGTGAGAGAAAGAGAGAGAGAGAGAGAGAGAGAGAGAGAGAGAGAGAGAGAGCAGACAATGCAGGAGGTCTGTGCGTGGGTTAATCATTGAGTCCACCCTAGAGGTCGTTGTCTTCTTGTGCAGTTCTCTTGTTTAGTGCTGAGTTGCTCTGATGCAAGAGGCAAGCACTGAGGTAATGGCAGTGGCTTGGGGTCACAGGGTCAAGTGTAGCCTAAGGGTGTTTGGGCCATGAGTCTTTGACCTTGGCTTTGGTTATATTTGAGTATGGACAGGAGTGTGTTGCGGCCACACCACTCTTTGAAAGGCGAGGGAGAATAGCCTGTCAGTGTTGTGTGAGAGAATGTATTCAGTGAACGAGACAAGTGATCTGTGCTTTAAGTCTCAAAGAGTGAAGCACTTTTAGAAATGAAAAACACAGATGTATTCTAGAGGCAGGACAGGAAGATGTGTGGTAAACGATGGATATATTCCAGCCCAGTAGAGGGTGGTAATTCACAAAAAAAAAACATTAGTTTGACAGCAGTGAACACCTACAGTAGTTCCTCCAGCCAGGCCACATCCTGATGATAAAACAATCAGCAAGGGAACGGTGAGGACATCCTTATGCATCGCTTGTAGTGCAATAACTATTATTATAGAGGGTTCGAGATATTACACCTTACTGCTCCACTTATTCAGGATGATATTCTAATGTTCTTTCACTGACCACTCGAAAGGTTTTTGGAATAAAAGTTAGGTCTAGAAAGAAATGAAATGGCAAGAAATTTGACACAGCATTTTTTTACAAAACCGGTCGTTTCCAGATCAAACTGGCAAGACCTGTGTTTTTGTGACCTATCCACACATAGCTCGCAACTTGATTGCAAGTGTCACTTTGTCACATGTCACTGTTTCTGGATGGCAGAGCGCAGACTTCAAAGGACAAGTGTTTTCCAGCCTTTGTGAAAGAGCCTTCCCCTCCCCCCGAGGTTTGTAGAGTCTGCAGGAGTTCCGCTGATGATTGTGGAGATGAAAGTGTTTTCTCGGCAGTAAAACGCACAGGCGTTTATGTAACGGCAACTTGTTGTTGTTGTTGTTGCGGGTACACTTGTGCAGAGCAGTGTAAGATATTTCTGGTGGATAATGGATGTGCTGTTCCCCTGTTTTTTGTGGTGTCCCAATTAGAGAAGTAATGAGTGAACGTCAGCTTCATGGATGAGGAAGGCTTTGTTGGCTTGTCTCTCATTTCTTTCTTCCCCTTACTGGCCAAGAGAACAGAGATAGAGAGAGAGAGAGAGAGAGAGAGAGAGAGAGAAAGGGGTGACTGTTCACCCTGTGTTTTTGTTTTTTAGCTGATGTAACTATTGTTATTGTTATTTAGCTGTTGTTACTATTGTTATATATAGATAGGAATTGATCTTATTTAATGTCCTGCTGCGGTTTTTGTATCTTTGTATGTATCCAAACGGAGAGACGTATAGTTTCCAGGGAACAGACGTGCCTTTTATTCAGCTATAAAATGTAGATCATCCTTGACCCGGTCTCATCACCTCCTAAACACTTGATACACTTTAAGAACATTTTATAGTTCATCATCAGATTGTTTCCTTGCCCGTCTCTGTGCTGTCTGATTCTGAGAGAGAGAGAGCTTCCCAGCACGGGCCCTCGTCCTGGAAACCCTTTCAGAGTTGTTTGTCTGGTGTTGCTGTTTGTGTATGAGATGGTGTGTGTGTGTGTGTGTGTGTGTTGCCAGAGCCCCTAATTGGATGGCATCCCCGGCCCGGTCCAGGAGAGCCCAGCAGATGCCTCTTGAGGGCTAATAGTTTTGAATCGGCTAATGAATCAGTGTGTTTCATTAGGTTCATTGAAGCCATCACCATTAGGGGCAATTCGGCTGTCACCATGTTCAGTTCCACCACTCAACCACCATATTTGTTATTCACCCTTCAAACTCAAAAATATCGTCACTTATATAGTGTGCTTCATAGTCAACATTGCCTTCATCATATCCTCATCCGAACCCAAATCTCCAAGTGCAAGCACATAGATGACAATGACGAGAAAAATCTCTGATTTCTGATCACAACCATCACAATGACAATTTCAACCACCACTATATATTAAATGTACTGCTCTAAACTAGGGTTCTGTGGCTCAACTGGTCGGCCAAAGGTGGCAACAGCCTCACAATTTGATAACCAGGGAGCGGCCGTTCTTCTGGAAACATCTATCGATCCAAATTGTGTTGTATGCAAATCCAATGATTAAAAAAAGGCTTTCAATTTAAATCTGAAGGGTGCTTGTGATCCCTTTGGATAGAGGTGTCAACTGAGCGGATCAATGTGATTGTTTGACTGCCGAGGCTGTATGTTTATCCCGATGACACGCTGAATTCTTCTCTTTCCTTAATCTACAGCTGCCAAACATGTTTGGAGACCTCCGCTCTACATTTATTGCCCTGATGATCGGGTCGTACGCCTCGTCTGCCGTCACCTTCCCTGGAATTAAGGTAACGCTCTTTCTGAGACGCCGAGCCCTCGTACACAACCCAGTTATAGGATAGATAGATAGATAGATAGATAGATAGATAGATAGATAGAGAGATAGATAGAGAGATAGATAGAGATAGAGAGAGATAGAGAGATAGATAGATAGATAGATAGATAGATAGAGAGATAGATAGAGAGAGAGAGAGATAGATAGATAGATAGAGAGAGAGAGAGAGAGATAGATAGATAGATAGATAGATAGATAGAGAGATAGATAGATAGATAGAGAGAGAGAGAGAGATAGATAGATAGATAGATAGATAGATAGATAGAGAGATAGAGAGAGAGAGAGAGAGAGAGATAGATAGAGAGAGAGAGAGAGAGAGAGAGAGATAGATAGATAGATAGATAGAGAGAGAGATAGATAGATAGATAGAGAGAGAGAGAGAGAGAGATAGATAGATAGATAGATAGATAGATAGATAGATAGATAGATAGAGAGATAGATAGATAGAGAGAGAGATAGATAGAGAGAGAGAGAGAGAGAGAGAGAGAGAGAGAGAGATAGATAGATAGATAGATAGATAGATAGAGAGATAGATAGATAGATAGATAGATAGATAGAGAGAGAGAGAGAGATAGATAGATAGATAGATAGATAGATAGATAGATAGATAGATAGATAGATAGATAGATAGATAGATAGATACTTTATTAATCCCATGGGGAAATTCTGGGATCTTGCAGCTCTCACATATTTACAATAATTACAAACAATATATACAGACATTACAAACAATGCAATTCAGCTATGTGCAGTGTAGGATAAAGGATGTATGGTGTTAAGTGCATAATGATTAAAGTTCAATGGCAGCTGGGACGAATGACCTCCTCCTAGGATACTATTCTCCTCCAGGCATTGGCCATTTCACAACTGAGTGGCAGTTTGGTTTTTACTCCAGAGCACTTATTATGTGACCTAAGTATTTCCTTGTTCTTGCTGGTGCACCATGTCACCTTGGTCCTCCGGAAGATACAGTACCAGTCAAAAGTTTTAGACACACTTTCTCTTTTTTTAGAGAGAGTTTTTTCTTTACTTTTGTAATTTTCTACATGGAAGATAACACTTTTTTTTTTGTTTAGAACATAATTCTATATGTGTTATTTCGTAGTTTAAACTTCTTCAGTATTAATCTGCAATGTAGAAAATAATAAAAGTAAAGAAAACTACTTTTGACTTGTACTGTACATGGGCAGAGTTCTTAGAGGGCATTGTGTGTATCAATGTCCTTAGAGGCCAATAGTCCTGTCAGCTTGTTATCACGGTCATTTGGCTGCACTCATTAACAAGAACGTGGACATGACTGCAATAGTGTGGGGGTGCATGACGTGCCAGATTACCTTTAGGAATATTCAGGTACACACACACAAGAAAAGCACCCCATTACCATTCGCCAATCTAGAGCCCTTAGTCTGTGAGATCCTTGTGGGTGTGTGTGTGTGTGTGTGTGTGTGTGTGTGTGTGTGTGTCGGGACGGTGACCTTAAAAGGACCCGGCTACTGTGTTTCAGTCATCCATCCAAAGTATCCCATGTGATATGGTGACTGCACAGACGTTTATAGCGGTTTTATTTACTCTAAAACAATATGATGGGGATAGATCAATAGATCAGCATTGATAAGGGAGTGTGTTGGCACAAATTATTCCTGAGAAATCCCAGTGCCTGACTGGTATGTGCTGTGTGTGTGTGTGTGTGTGTGTGTGTGTGTGTGTGTGTGTGTGTGTGTGTGTGTGTGTGTGTGTGTGTGTGTGTGTGTGTGTGTGTGTGTGTGTGTGTGTGTGTGTGTGTGTACAGGTGATCTATGATCTGGGAGTGCCCTTCATCACTATCCTGGTCGTGTGGGCTGCCGCCGCTTTCATCGTCTTCTTCAACTGCTGGTTCAACTGGCCCCTGGAGCCTTTCCCTGGACCAGAGGACATGGACTACACGTAAGACACACACACACACACACACACACACACACACACACACACACACACACACACACACACACACACACACACACACACACACACACACCATCTCATACACACACACACACACACCATCTCATACACAAACAAAAAGCATATGCACTAATAACATGTTTAGAGGCAACTACATTTCATATGTAAACTAAAACTTGTCTTGTCTATATGTCTTTCTCTCTCCCCCCCCTCTATGTCTCTCTCTCTGTCTGTCTGTCTTACTCACTCTCTCTCTCTCTCTCTCTCTCTCTCTCTCTCTCTCTCTCTTTCATTTTCGTTTCTCCCTCTCCCTCTCTGTCTATATTTTCTGCCTCTGCCTCTTTGTTTCCCCTTCATTCCTCCATCTCTAGCGTGAAGATCAAGTTCAGCTGGCTGGGTTTCGATCACAAGATCACAGGGAAGCAGTTCTACCAGCAGGTGACGACGGTGGGCAAGCGCCTGAGCGTGGGCAACTCTCTGAAGCAGAAGGAGATGTCCGTCAAAGAGGGCCGTAAGCTCTGCCTGTCCACCATGGACCTGGAGGTGCAGTGCAAGCCAAAGGAAGAATGTAAGAGAACACCTTGCATTTACATTAACATTTACATTTACATTACATTTACATTAACATTTACATTAACATTTACATCAACATTAACATTTACATTTACATTACATTACATTTACATTACATTACATTTACATTTACATTTACATTACATTACATTTACATTTACATTTACATTTACATTACATTACATTACATTACATTACATTTACATTTACATTTACATTTACATTTACATTTACATTTACATTTACATTTAGCAGACGCTTTTGTCCAAAGCGACGTACAAGGGAGAGAACAGTCAAGCTAAGAGCAATAAAACCTGGTGTAACAATAAATACTGCAAATACCTTTCCACATCAAACACCCAACTCACTATGTTATCACGGCTTACGAGCAGTGCAGGAGGTGCAAAATAAGAAAAGAACTTCGGTTCTCTCAAGCTTGATCAGTTACATTCATATTCATTGATCTCTCAAGCTTGATCAGATACATTCATAGTCATTGATCTCTCAAGGTTGATCAGATACATTCATAGTCATTGATCTCTCAAGGTTGATCAGATACATTCACATTCATTGATCTCTCAAACTTGATCAGATACATTCACATTCATTGATCTCTCAAACTTGATCAGATGCATTCACATTGATTGATGGTGTAGCTACAGGGCATCTCAGATGAAGGCCATCACACACACACACACACACACACACACACACACACACACACACACACACTTGTACATGACTGACCATCAGAATAGGATTTAGATTCAAGTGTTTTTGCAGTTGCTTCTTTTGAGTTTTTGACTTTAACGTGTGTGTGTGTGTGTGTGTGTGTGTGGCATGTGTGTGTGTGTGTGTGTGTGTGTTTCCCCCCTGCAGCCCAGTCCTTCATGCACAGCATCATGAGCCCTCTCTTCATGCTGTCTCTGGTCACCATGTGTGTGACGCAGCTCCGTCTCATCTTCTACATGGGAGCCATGAATAACATCCTGGAGGACCTCAGCGGCGGAGACCTCAACACAGGTGTGTGTGTGTGTGTGTGTGTGTGTGTGTGTGTGTGTGTGTGTCTGTGTGTGTGTGGAGTTTTGGTTGTATGTGGGAAATTGGAAATCTGAATTCATGGGTTGAAGCAATGCTTCTTTTGATGATTGCATTAGATTCATTGATAAATGTCAGACTATCTCTCTTAATCACTGTATTCACTGTTGACCTTCTCTGTGTTTCCTCAGTGGAGAAAATGGAGCTGGGTAAGACTTACAGTCCTAATGCTGATGATACACTGGCCATCTTTTTGGGCAGCACTGAGAAACACTGAATGGACACTTAAAGGATTAGTGCCTTTTCCTCAAAAATAGCTACTAATATCAGCTGCCTTCTTTTTTTTGCCTCTGTCGGCATTTTCCGACATGTTGTCCAACAGTGTTTCCCCAAAAAAGTGGTGTGACCTTTGTATCATCAACACTAGTGTAGTGCATGTAGTTACATTCTTAGTTGCCGATGCTTAGTTGATGTGTTTGGTTTGGCTCTGTAACAGAGTGTAATGTTTTAGTGCTTCAGGCATAAGTTGCAAGTGCAGTCATTTGCAAGCTTATGAGTTAACCATTCACCAGTGTAGTTACTGACTAACCAAAGGAGTTATTTATTAAGCAGTTAAGTAATCTCTTACTTTTCTCTTTTTTTCTCTCTCTCTCTCTCTCTCTCTCTCTCTCTCTCCCTCTCTCTCTCTCTCTCTCTCTCTCCCTCTCTCTCTCTTTCCCTCCCTCAGTGAGTCTCTACACCTCCATCTTCGGAGTGATGCAGTTCCTCTGTCTCATGACGACTCCGGTCATCGGTCAGATCATGGACTGGAAGCTGAAGGAGTGTGACGACGGGGACAGTGAGACGACCGAGCTCAGCAAGTGAGTCACACACACACACACACACACACACACACACACACACACACACACACACACACAGACGACCGAGCTCAGCAAGTGAGTCATGCACATTCAGACAGTCACAAGATGTCACACACACACACACACACACACACACACACACACACACACACACACACAGCAGTCATGTGCATTCCAGAACGTTCATGGTCACACAAGCACTCACCTCAAGAGTTTAGACTCCCATTCACAAGGACAGAGCAATACTCAAGTTTCAATACATAAATATTTAAACATACTGTATATATAAATATAATGTATATTATTAGTTAATATATTTAAACTATTTATGTAAACAGTATATACGAGAATAACATCTAGATTTATCATTTAAAGTGTGTTAGCACATCTTGAGTGACAATCATTTTGACAAGTGACTCAGCATTGATGAATGTGATGGTGATGATGATGATGATGATGATGATGATGATGATGATGACGATTATGATGATGATGTTTGTGACTTCCAGAGACCAGCCGAAGCCGAAGCGCCGGGACCGACAGATCCAGAAGATCACTAACGCCACACGAGCCTTCGTCTTCACCAACGTGCTCCTAGTGGGCTTCGGCGTCACCTGCCTCATCCCAAACCTGCCTCTACAGGTGTGTGTGTGCGTATGTGTGTGTGAGTGTGTGTGTGGGCTAAGTACACCAGCACTTGTTTTGTCAGTGTGTGTGCTAGTAGTATGTGTGTGTGTGTGTGTGTGTGTGTGTGTGTGCGTATGTGTGTGAGTGTGGGCTAAGTAAACCAGCGCTTCTTTTGTCAGTGTGTGTGTGCTAGTAGTGTGTGTGTGTGTCTTGCCGTGTGTTTGTTTAGGGTGTAATAAGCAGTTTATGAAAGTGATGTTGAGAGCAATGGTGTACAAGATCATCTCCTAGTGGTGACATTGTGTAATGAATGCCAAACAATCTCCCTCATAAATAGATTTGAGGGAAAGAGCGAGAGTGGCTCAAAACTGGTTCCATAGAAGAAATGAACTCTGTTAAAAATACCACATAAGAATGAAACCTTGACCATGACTGCCCTCTAGAGTTGTAGTCAGTACCTCCATTCTGCATGTTAGACCTGAGGGACAGAGGGAGCGAGGCTTCTCTATAGAGTACTTAAGCAATATAGCACGAGTGGGAGTGGGGTAGGTAAGGGATAATCCCACGGGTGGTGTTCGGCCGTAGACAACGAGGCCGGAGGCCGAGTGGCGTAGGGCAACAACACACGTGGGATTATCCCTTACCTACCCCACTCCCACTCGTGCTATATTGCTTTTATAAAACAATTCTACCGTCAACAAATTAACATTTCAACACAAAGTTATTGATTAAAAATGGTTTATTTGGCCATTGTTTCTCCGCAACAAAAAATAGTTCCATTGTCAACGTCTTGTTTTGGAATTATAAGAATTTTGAATTAATGGTTATCATCAATGCTATAGAATATTTCATGGCAAGGTGATTTATTATTAGCTGTGAAAAGTCCCCGTTGGGTTGTTCTTGGATAATCTATGGCATGGAACGTCTCTCGTCAGAGCAGAAACAGCTAAATAACGTGATAGAACCCAATTGTTTTATAATGAGTGATATATGTGATATATATGAATCTCTCCTCTTCCACAGATGCTGTCTTTCGTACTACACACCATCGTAAGAGGATTCCTCCACTCAGCCACTGGTGGACTCTATGCTGCTGTGTATGTTTCTTCTTATGTTTGAATCATCATACCGTTAACATACTATAAGTGTTTGTGTCTTTAAATGTTTATTTTGAAATAATTTGCCAAATGCGATTATATTACATATCAAGACTTTGTTTAGTATACCATAGCATAGAGCGTAGATTTTGATTTCTCTTGGGTAAAGGCTGTTTTAACTGATGTTTATTTTGAAATAATTTGCAAATGCGATTATATTACATATCAAGACTTTGTTTAGTATACCATAGCATGGAGCGTAGATTTAGATTTCTCTTGGGTGACGGCTGTTTTAACTGATACTGAATCTCTCTCTTGGGTAAAGGCTGTTTTAACTGATACTGAATCTCTCTCTCTGGACACACAGCTACCCTTCGTCCCAGTTTGGAAGCCTGACGGGGATGCAGTCTCTGGTCTCCGCTCTCTTCGCTCTGCTGCAGCAGCCTCTGTTCATGGCTATGATGGGCCCCCTGGAGGGTGACCCCACCTGGGTACGTTACACTCCGTCTTTCCATTTTATTTTGTTTATTCTATTTTATTTTGTTTATTCCATTTTATCTTGTCTTATTTTATTATTCTTTCAATATCTAATGCAGTATGTACAGCACTTTGGTCGGTGCAAGCTGCGTTTAAATGTGCTCTTAAAATAAACTTGACTTACTTACTTACTAGTGGAGAATAATAATAATAATAATAATAAATGTTATTTGCATAGCACCTTTCATACAAAACAATGCAGCTCACAGTGCAAAGCGGCAAATAAATAATGTGCACAAAGAAATGACATGCACAGTGATCCACATATAAGTAGACATCAAATAAACTTAAAACATAAAAACTAAGATAGAGTGCATAAAATAACATAAAATGTACACAAACACACACACACACACACACACACACACACACACACACACACACAGTGTGCATGTTGCTTTGGTGATAGCTGGCTAGGGTAACTGACTGGTGTCCTCTCTTACAGGTGAACGTTGGTCTGCTGGGAGTGAGTATGTTTGGCTTCCTCCTGCCCCTCTACCTGTTGTACTTCCGCCGACAGCTGAGGAGGAAGAGGAAGGAGCAGGACGAAGAGGCCAAAATCTACCTGAAGATCAACGGGAGCACCTGCCCAGAGGCATATGTGTAGAGCTGGGGTACAGCGGGGTACATCTGAGGGGTAGAAATTAGAAGGAGTAGAAAGACAAAGAGAAGAAGAGAGAGAGAGAGAGAGAAAGAGAGAGAGAGAGAGAGTGAGAGAGTCATGGGGAGAGTGGAGAGAGAGTTATGTTCCGTCTCTCAGTGGCAGGCTACCATGAGTCCAGACTCCTTGAGAACACAGAGAGCTTCACCTTTCCTGTTATTTATTTAAATGTGTTGTTATCAGATGAGAGTTTCAACTGAGGTCTTCCAAATGTTTCATGTCTCTTTCAACATTAGATGTAAACTCTCAATATGACTAATACGATGGTGCTCTTTTTGGAGACTGCTTTCGTTTCGAGCAGCTACATCAGAAACATCAGAGAGCTGACTGGTTGGATATTGATCAATTAACATGATTTATGTTTAGCCTATCAGAAGATAAAGATGTTGATGATATTTAACAAGAGGGACGGTCAGTTTAATAAAATGTGCCTAGGTTTGACCAGAGAAGTGTGCAGGCCTACTTTAAAAGGAATGCATGAATGAATGTGATTTGTAAGTTACAGTTACACACGTAAAGCTACTCTCATGTATTTCATTTTATAAATATTTTTTTATGGTAAGAGTTGACGCAGACACAATAT
This sequence comes from Sprattus sprattus, assembly GCF_963457725.1. Classification (NCBI taxonomy): domain Eukaryota; kingdom Metazoa; phylum Chordata; class Actinopteri; order Clupeiformes; family Clupeidae; genus Sprattus; species Sprattus sprattus. The sequence goes on from NC_137920.1 coordinate 77,553,388, forward strand.
CTATACATAAAAGTGGCTTTACTTTGTGGATTGTTTTTATTTAAATTGTATTATGTTTTACTTTATGATTCATTTTTTGGCTTTTATGTGCCTACTAGTCATGGGAAACTCAGCACTTCAACCCCCACCCCACGTAAGGGTGTATCCCATGTTTTAACTTTAGCAAATTCAGTATTTTTAACATTGATATGAAAAAAATTATTGCTGAAGTGTTTTTCATGATGTGTTGCTTTGTTGAGAACCATTTAAAGGTTATGTAAAAAATATGAGTGGTTGAAATTGATGAGGACATTTTTTGAAGATAATGTTTTAAAAGTTTGAGCAGCAGAGATAATAGTCAAATAGGCACCACGCTTCATTGCTTGTAATTAATATTGCCTTATTTTAAGTATTTATTTGATTTTAATTCCATGACATTTCTCATCAGAATCATGTTTTTTTGTGAAATATCTTTGCAGCCTTTTCTTCATAACATTCCTTTCCCTCTGTCTTGCTGTAGACTTTGTTAATGATATTTGAATTTGTTTAGAGGCATTATTCTTATGTAGGAGTAATAAATTATTATCAAAAAATATATTGTGCGTTCGATGATTCATTAATGCTTTAGCATCCCATCACATGACACTAAAAGGTTTTGGTCTTAAGGTTGAGGCCAACAGGAGGCTTGGACGTTTTTGGCTTAGTCTGTTCTTTCTGCAATGTGGATTTCTAGGTCACATTCGAGTAACGTCTCGACATCACAGTACATTAGGGGACCAGATGATGATGGTCATCCCCGAACTTAAACGATCATTGCGTTCATCAAACCCCTTCTCTGACGTCAGCACGGTTATGTCACATTTCTAGGTTTGCGCTTACCGCGACGATGCCGCGCCCCCCTCGGCCCTGTTCAGGAAGTGAATTTGTGGAAAATAGAAAAACGGGAGCTAGAATGACATAGAAGCGGGAGAGGTGGTAGACAGAAAGAAAGACAGGCTGAGGGCTTACCACCGATTTGGGCCGCTACAGAGCGATACAATAACTTATCACAATACATAAAGCACACGAGAAGATGCTCATCAAGGAATTGTAAGTATTTTTATCGTCATTTAAAATAGCATGCAGTCTTGTACTTTGCAACGGACACACTAGGCTACAGTTATTGCCAGCGTAAAACGGAGTGGCTTTAGGATAAGAGCCAGCCCATGGCGACAGCAAAAACTTAACTGATGCTGGTGTGTGCTTAACACCTGGCAGTCTGCTTATTTTTTGCAGTAAATGTGTATTTTTTTGGCAACTTCTCCATCCAAACCAGAATCCGATATAAATATATATATATTTATTTATTTTAACTATATGTATTCGTCTAATGTTGATGTTAAATAAGAATAATCGCCCTTCTTTCCATGTTAATCCATTTCAATACTCCGCGTTGGAGGTGAATAGCGGTGGGTTAGGATATTGCGTGCCGACATCCATTCCAGTGGCAACATATCCATGTTATTGATGCGGCCGGTGAAGGTGAAACCGACCAAATTTGGTTTCTGAGAGGACAGTCTGTGAATGCCCATATTTAGAATATATATACATATATTTCTAACACTATGTACGAGTGAGACTGCTATCGTTTTATGCCAAATTCTGCGAGTCAACACTGACATTTTGCGTATGCAATTTGAGCAGGTGTTCCATTGCTTACCCTCTAACCGGGCAATGCGGGGACAGGGTGGCCATTGAAATGAAACAACTTGACTCGCACGATTTAATCTTCTTAAATCGAATAATCAAGAGTGATCAAGTTCCCTACCATATTCAAACAAACCCGTAACGGTGAAGGCTACCAGGGAACCACGATTGTTCGGCCATATTGAAAATGAGGCATAATTTAAATGTACAACGAATAATCCGAGCTCGCTCCATCTTATAAATCGAGATATCACCACCTGAGACATCGCCAACCTTATGGAATATTCGTTTCAAAGTTAGCGAGGCTGTTTCAGAACAACCTCAATTTGATACATTTGAAGCGCTATGTGTCAGTGTAGTCTAAAATTTGACACCACTGGAATTCCGAGAAGGGCTCCCCGATAGGATGCACACTCTTACATATGTCAGTGCTAACATGACACAGATCTGCTTCGGTATTTAATTCCAGTTGCATTGCGTCTTTATAGGACGTGTTTGACGTATTATCACCGTTATCCTCATAACAAACAATATTGCGTGATGGCAAGCATTCTCCTTCCCCGCACGAATAGAATTCCTCCGTGCATGTCTCATGCCCTGCCGACTAAGGTCATACAAATGGATGTTGCCAGAGGCCTACCGGCAGCTCGCACATGAACGCAGGCAGGGAGGCGCGCACTACCCGTATGCTTGAGATGCTGAGGCGCGCGCTATTACACATAAGACGGTAGACCATAGCATAGGTTTATGTCACGACTTACCGATGAATCATCGGTGTGGCACCAGAAACGTTTCATCACTCCTGAAAGTGAACAAGCAAGCACTTGTACATTTCCCCTCGATCTAGAGCTTCTTATTGCGGTCGTGTGATGCTGCTGCGGACTGCCTTATTGCTGTGCGATTAAACACAAGATATCAGTTCAGGACCGGACAGCGCTCTGAACCCCTTGGCCTGAAAGTTTGCTCTCCAAGGTTCTTACGCGAGGGTAGCGCTTTGAATTTAAATGTAAACCTAGTGTGAGTGTACTGTTAACCAGCTTTAAGTCGATTTGAGGTGGGTGCTTTCATCATATAAGCACAAAAGTAAAATGTGCATTGTGGGTTGTTCAGTGCACTGATAATACGTTATAAATGTATAATTAAGTTATTCATTAATTAAGTAAATTTATAATTAAGTTATTAATTAGACCCCTAAAAATAGCAGCATTCGAAACATCTCTTTCTGTCTGTGTTCATACCTTATCTTTACGAGAACTGAAGAATGTACATCAGTGGTGTAGAGATAATGCAGAAAAGTCTAGATGATTGGACCAAATATTCCCAGTGTTATAAACCAAGGTCCTGCCTTGTTAATACCCCGATTATCCATTTTAATGAGGTCAACGTGTGTCTGTCACCCTTCAGCAAAATGTCAACGGCTCAGTCTTTGATGGTGCCATGTTTGACAATTAGCGGACCCTCCTCCAGGAAGCAGGTGCTTGTAGGCGAGGTGATAGGCTGTGTGAAGATTCCTTGTCTCGCAGTGGAGTTTTTCTGTTAAAGAGGACTAATGTGGGACCATGGTGTGATGTTCTAGTTATGTGTGTTGTTAATAGCCAGACTGAGTGTTCAAGAAAGACTATTTACTGATATGAAGGAGGCCATTATATAACTGCTCTCTGCCCTGTATGAACACTTAACCTGCATAAGCATGCCTGTAGGGGGTCATGCCATACGTCGCTTATGTGATCATGTTGTATCTCATAAACATTACACATGGCAGTCAGGGCTGGTTCCTTTATCTGTCTCACTGACCCACTGCTTTGATCTGATTGGTGCAGGGGAGGTCGGTGTTTTGGTGCGATATACTCAATAATATGCATGACATTCCCTAATATTACAATGAGAGATTCATACCAAGCGTGTTTTAAATATGCAGTCACAGACATACTGCAACCAACTATCACTTGTAATCCTAAAATGCGGTGCTAATGCCCCCAAAAGCCTGTACTCTTGGCTGAAAAGATGGCATAGGCGCAATGAGCCTGTGAGGCAGATAAAGTGATTTACGCGTGCCCTAATTTGACAGTGGTAAAGTGATAGTGAAGTGCAGATAACTCCACCAGCATACTGCCATTTCCGTTTGGGCTTCCCAGAGACAAACGCAAGCCAATGAGAGTGGAGAACTCCCCACCTGCGCCGAAGGAGTGTGTGGATAGGTACAAGTAATATTAACAAAGCCATAATGACATGTTGCAATCGCCATGAATGAGATTACATTTGAGAGCACCTTGGGATATTTACATATTCACCCAGTTGTCATTAAGACACACAGACATCCCCTGCGGCTGACATGACAGTCCTCCTGGACAGAGAGCGTGGCTACAGAGGAGAAACGTCCTCCTCCTGTGGTGGCTAGTG